>NC_080792.1:61435932-61749147 GCF_028018385.1 Neofelis nebulosa | reverse complement strand
ATATCATAGTGAAACTGGCAAAATACAAGGATAAAGAGAAAATTCTGAAAGCAGCTAGGGATAAACGTGCTCTAACATATAAAGGGAGACCGATAAGACTAGTGATGGATCTATCGTTTGAAACTTGGCAGGCCAGAAAGGAACGGCAGGAAATCCTCAATGTGATGAACAGAAAAAAATACGCAGTCGAGAATCCTTTATCCAACAAATCTGTCATTTGGATAAGGAGAGATAAAGGTCTTCCCAAACAAACAAAAACTGAAGGATTTGGTCACCACTAAACCAGCCCTACAAGAGATCCTGAGGGGGATCCTGAGAGACAAAGTACCAGAGATATTACTTCAAGCATGAAACCTACAGACATCACAATGACTCTAAACCCATATCTTTCTATAATAACACTGAATGTAAATGGACTAAATGCTCCAACCAAAAGACATAGGGTATCAGAATGGATAAAAATACAAGACCCATCTATTTTCTGTCTACAAGACTCATTTTAGACCTGAGGACACCTTCAGATTGAAAGTGAGGGGATGGAGAACTATCCAGCATGCTACTGGAAGTCAAAAGAGAGCTGGAGTAGCCATACTTCTATCAGACAAACTAGACTTTAAGTGAAAGGCTGTAACAAGAGATGAAGAAGGGCATATATAATAATTACAGGGTCTGTCCATCAGGAAGAGCTAACAATTATAAATGTCTATGCACCGAATACTAGAGCCCCCAAATATATAAAACAATCACAAACATAAGCAACCTTATTGATAAGAATGTGGTAATTGCAGGGGACTTTAATACGGCACTTACAACAATGGATAGAGCATCTAGACACACGGTCAATAAAGAAACAAGGGCCCTGAATGATACATTGCACCAGATGGACTTGACAGATATATTTAGAACTCTGCATCCCAAAGCAACAGAATATACTTTCTTCTTGAGTGCACATGGAACATTCTCCAAGATAGATCACATACTGGGTCACAAAACAGCCCTTCAGAAGTATACAAGAATTGAGATCATACCATGCATACACTTGGACCACAATGCTATGCAGCTTGAAATCAACCACAGGAAAAAGTCTGGACAACCTCCAAAAGCATGGAGGTTAAAGAACACCCTACTAAAGAGTGAATGGGTCAACCAGGCAATTAGACAAGAAATTAAAAAATATATGGAAACAAACGAAAATGAAAATACAACAATCCAAACGCTTTGGGATGCAGCGAAGGCAGTCCTGAGAGGAAAATACATTGCAATCCAGGCCTATCTCAAGAAACAAGAAAAATCCCAAATACAAAATCTAACAGCACACCTAAAGGAAACAGAAGCAGAACAGCAAAGACACCTCAAACCCAGCAGAAGAAGAGAAATAATAAAGATGAGAGCAGAAATAAACAATATAGAATCTAAAAACACTGCAGAGCAGATCAATGAAACCAAGAGTTGGTTTTTTGAAAAAGTAAACAAAATTGATAATCCTCTAGCCAGGCTTCTCAAAAAGAAAGGGGAGATGTCCCAAATAGATAAAATCATGAATTAAAATGGAATTATTACAACCAATCCCTCAGAAATACAAGCAATTATCAGGGAATACTATGAAAAACTATATGCCAACAAACTGGACAACCTGGAAGAAATGGACAAATTCCTCAACACCCACACACTTCCAAAACTCCATCAGGAGAAAATAGAAAGCTTGAACAGACCCATAACCAGTGAAGAAATTGAATCAGGTATCAAAAATCTCCCAACAAATAAGAGTCCAGGACCAGATGGCTTCCCAGGGGAGTTCTACCAGACATTGAAAGCAGAGATAATACCTATCCTTCTCAAGCTATTCCAAGAAACAGAAAGGGAAGGAAAACTTCCAGACTCATTCTATGAAGCCAGTATTGTTTTGATTCTTAAACCAGACAGGGACCCAGTAAAAAAAGAGAACTACAGGCCAATATCCTTGATGAATATGGATGCAAAAATTCTCAATAAGATACTAGCAAATCGAATTCAACAGCATATAAAAAGAATTATTCACCATGATCAAGTGGGATTCATTCCTGGGATGCACGGCTGGTTCAACATTCGCAAATCAATCAACATGATACATCACATTAATAAAAGAAAAGATAAGAACCATATGATCCTGTCAATCGATGCAGAAAAAGCATTTGACAAAATTCAGCATCCTTTCTTAATAAAAACCCTCGAGAAAGTCGCGATAGAAGGACATACTTCAACATCATAAAAGCCATTTATGAAAAGCCTACAGCTAACATCATCCTCAATGGGGAAAAACTGACAGCTTTCTCCCTGAGATCAGGAACACAACAGGGATGTCCACTCTCACCGCTGATGTTTAACATCGTGGTGGAAGTTCTTGCATCAGCAGACAACAAAAGGAAATCAAAGGCATCAAAATTGGCAAAGATGAAGTCAAGCTTTGCCTTTTTGCAGATGACATGATATTATACATGGAAAATCCGACAGACTCCACCAAAAGTCTGCTAGAACTGATACATGAATTCAGGAAAGTCGCAGGATACAAAATCAATGTACAGAAATCAGTTGCATTCTTATACGCTAATAAGGAAGCAACAGAAAGACAAATAAAGAAACTGATCCCATTCACAATTGCACCAAGAAGTATAAAATACCTAGGGATAAACCTAACCAAAGATGTAAAAGATCTGTATGCTGACAACGATAGAAAGCTTATGAAGGAAATTGAAGAAGATATAAAGAAATGGAAAAACATTCCATGCTCATGGGTTGGAAGAATAAATATTGTTAAAATGTCAACACTACCCAAAGCAATCTACACATTCAATGCAATCCCAATCAAAATTGCACCAGCATTCTTCTCGAAGCTAGAACAAGCAATCCTAAAATTCATATGGAACCACAAAAGGCCCCGAATAGCCAAAGTAATATTGAAGAAGAAGACCAAAGCAGGAGGCATCACAATCCCAGACTTTAGCCTCTACTACAAAGCTGTCATCATCAAGACAGCATGGTATTGGCACAAAAACAGACACATAGACCAATGGAATAGAATAGAAACCCCAGAACTAGACCCACAAACGTATGGCCAACTCATCTTTGACAAAGCAGGAAAGAATATCCAATGGAAAAAAGACAGTCTCTTCAACAAATGGTGCTGAGAGAACTGGACAGCAACATGCAGAAGGATGAAACTAGACCACTGTCTCACACCATTCACAAAAATAAACTCAAAATGGATAAAGGACCTGAATGTGAGACAGGAAACCATCAAAACCCTAGAGGAGAAAACAGGAAAAGACCTGACCTCAGCCGTAGCAATTTCTTACTTGACACATCCCCAAAGGCAAGGGAATTAAAAGCAAAAATGAACTATTGGGACCTCATGAAGATAAAAAGCTTTTGCACAGCAAAGGAAATAATCAACAAAACTAAAAGGCAACCAACGGAATGGGAAAAGATATTTGCAGAGGACATATCAGACAAAGGGCTAGGATCCAAAATCTATAAAGAACTCACCAAACTCCACACCCGAAAAACAAATAATCCAGTGAAGAAATGGGCAGAAGACACGAATAGACACTTCTCTAAAGAAGACATCCGGATGTCCAACAGGCACATGAAAAGATGCTCAACGTCACTCCTCATCAGGGAAATACAAATCAAAACCACACTCAGATATCATCTCACACCAGTCTGAGTGGCCAAAATGAACAGATCAGGAGACTAGAGATGCTGGAGAGAATGTGGAGAAACGGGAACCCTCTTGCACTGTTGGTGGGAATGCAAACTGGTGCAGCCACTCTGGAAAACAGTGTGGAGGTTCCTCAAATAATTGAAAATAGATCTACCCTATGACCCAGCAGTAGCACTGCTAGGAAAATACCCAAGGGATACAGGAGTGCTGATGCATAGGGGCACTTGTACCCCAATGTTTATAGCAGCACTTTCAACAATAGCCAAATTATGGAAAGATCCTAAATGTCCATCAACTGATGAATGGATAAAGAAATTGTGGTTTATATACACAATGGAGTACTATGTGGCAATAAGAAAGAATGAAATATGGCCCTTTGTAGCAACGTGGATGGAACTGGAGAGTGTGATGCTAAGTGAATAAGCCAAACAGAGAAAGATACCATATGTTTTCACTCTTATGTGGATCCTGAGAAACTTAACAGAAACCCATGGGGGAAGGGAAGGAAAAAAAAAAAGAGGTTAGAGAGGGCGAGAGCCAAAGCATAAGAGACTCTTAAGAACTGAGAACAAACTGAGGGTTGATGGGGGGTGGGAGGGAGGGGAGGGTGGGGGATGGGTACTGAGGAGGACATCTGTTGGGATGAGCACTGGGTGTTGTACGGAAACCAATTTGACAGTAAATTTCATATATTAAAAAAAAAAAAAAAAAAAAAAGGCTCCAGGCTCGGATGGAGACAATCACCAGCGCGGGGCAGGGTTGACAGTGTCTCAGGAAGTGAGCTAGTCCAGGGCGGGGCTGGTCCGGGGTGGGGCCCTGAGGATCCGGAGGCGGTTGAGTCAGTGGCAGTTGGTGGAAGCGGTTGATGGGCAGGGCAGCCGTTGGAACCCCAAGGCAGTTAGGAGAGGCGGTTCCAAGGCCAGAAGCAGCCTGTGGGGAGCCGGGCTGGGCAGAGGCGGAGGACAGAGTGTTGACTCTTCCTTCTTTGCGCTTTACAGTCTTTGACTCACAGTTTGGTGTTGCAAGGACCCGAGAAAGAGCAGGGCTGGGGGCGGGTGCGGGGGGAGGGGGGGCGGCGGGGAACCGGGAGCAGAGCGCTCCTGCCACTGTCACAGGCTTGGGAGGAAGTTCCTCCTGGCCACGCAGCCGGCAGGGCTCGGGTGGGGTGAAGGCCTCAGACGACAAGTTTCCCCTCTTCTCTCACCTCTCACCATCAGGCCGGCTCTCTGCACCCTCAGCACCGCTGGCCAGTGGAGTGAAGAGGCAGAGGAGCCATTTCTAGAGAGATTCTAGGCTTGGACAACAGCACCTGTTGGGTGTGTTGGACTCTAGCATTGGCCTCTATTCCCCTTGAGGCTGGCCGAAAGGGAGCCAGAGCCACGGGGGTGATTCAAACCCACCGTTCCCTGATTCTCCCAGCCATCCCTGGGCTCTACACACTTCTCTATGGGGATATATCTACTGCCTTTCTTTCTTGTTTTGTTTTGTTTTGTTTTCCTGACTCCAATCTACTCTCTACAAAATAGTTTCAAAACTTAAAAAAAAATTAAACATCAAAAAGCAAACCAAAAAACCCAAGTAGTCGTCCTGGCATTTCCTATCAAATCTCCCTAACGTCCTCTTAGGCCCATGGGGCCTGTAGGCCAGGTCTGACGTGGCCCCCCGGTGGTCTGGGGCTGTCCACCACTGATGGAGCACCCCGCTGCTCCTGCCTCAGACCTCCAAGTCTGCTGCCTTGTCCCGGAAACCTTCCTTACCTCTGTCTGGGGCTCCTCACCCTTCGTCTGCGTCCCGGCAAAACCACCACTCCCTTAGAGGCTTTGTGACCGAGCTGGCAGCGTCTCCCTGAGAGGCTCTGTCTCGGTGTCCTGTTCATTTGCTCTCACCCCTCACCAGGTGTGCCGTGTATTTGCTCAGTCTGTGTCCCTAGAGGCGGTGGCCGTCACACGGGATTTCTCAGCCAGCACTCGGCACACAGCGTGCACGGTGTGTGTCTGATGAGGGGGCACCCGGACTCTTGGGTCTCCTGTTGACGTTACAACCTATACATTCTGCCAGGAGGAAGGCTCCACTCCTGTGTTAGCCGAGTGCTTACAAGCGTTGGCAGCCTTGATTTTTACAGACTGAATCTGCAGCGTCTCAGTCAGGCTTGCAAGGGGTCGGGGCGTTTCTTCCCACTCTGGCCCGCTGGGCTGGGGAGAGGGGTGACATCTTCCCATCCCTCTCTGAACGAGCTAGCTCTTCTAGATCATGTCTTCTGGCGGTGCCTTTCCCATATTGAACTCCTCTCTGTCTTCCCTTGACAAGCCAGTTGCTTCTAAAATTTGCTCTCTGGGGCGCCTGGGTGGCGCAGTCGGTTAAGCGTCCGACTTCAGCCAGGTCACGATCTCGCGGTCCTGAGTTCGAGCCCCGCGTCAGGCTCTGGGCTGATGGCTCGGAGCCTGGAGCCTGTTTCCGATTCTGTGTCTCTCTCTCTCTCTGCCCCTCCCCCGTTCATGCTCTGTCTCTCTCTGTCCCAAAAATAAATAAAAAACGTTGAAAAAAAATTTTTTTAATTTGCTCTCTGATGTCCTCTCCTCTGAATTATTTTAAGGATTCATTTTGAGACCATTAACTTTGGTGGCCCAGTCACATATCACTCATTGATAACTATTTCTGTGACTGTGTGCTTTGTCTATCTTCCCTCCAGTACTTTTAAGTTTTTAAAGGGCAAAGGCTATGAATTTTGTACTTTTCACAGTGCCTTGCAAGCAAATCAAACCTCAATAAAACCTTGAATTTAGGAAAACAAAAAAAAAGTGTGATTCCTACTGGACTATAAGAGCATGCGGTTGCATGAAAAAAATGATTTTCAAAACTGTTTTGATCACTCTTGTATCTTTGGAACCTCGAGTCGTGCCTGGTACACTAATAAGTATTGGTTGAATGACTTAATCTTTTAAAATGTGGTGGGGAAAATATCCTTATCCCATAAAATGTTCATATTTTGTAATAAGAAATTAATATGGAAGTAACATTCCACAGTTTTGAGTTATTTTGAATGTCCCTTCAATGTACCAGCTCATCTCGATCATGTCGAATTGGCTAACAGCGTTGCTTTGCCATTTCTGTCAAAAAGGACAATGAAAAAGTAGCATTTTGGTTATAGAAATTTGCATTACAGTCCACCATTATAAGCCGATGGGCAAGTAGTGTGTAGCTAACACAGTCTGGTGGAGAGGGGGAGTGGGATTCGTGAGAAAGCACTGTGGTCTGAGTCAGGAGACCTGTCCCAGACTGAGTTCTGTGGTGAACCAGCTGTGTGACTTTGGACCAAGAACTTAATTTCTCTGGCACTCTGCTGCCTCATGAAGACGAGGGGGTTATGTTAGATTCTGTCTAGTTTTAACATTGGGGGGTTTATTTCTGGATCATATCAGGTGCTTCTGAAGGTGACCCTGTGGTAGTGGAAAAATATCTGGACTGAGATCCAGGACCCTTGAGACCGTGGGGTGACAGTAAGACATAGCGGGACCTTAAGCTTAACCTCAGGGACTTAGAAGTACAGAAGTCCATAATGCACAGATAAGACATGAAGTGAGCCCTTGCTAACCTTAAAATTGAGTTTCTGGGCCTATATAGCTGATGACCAGAACTTAGGCCTTGAGGTTCCACCAGGAGGTAGCGAAGATGAGGCCTCCAAAGATTTCGGGGAGATGAGCCATGTGCAGAATGGCACATAGTTAATTAAAACAATCTACAAAAGAAAGGCAGCAGGGAAAAAGAGGAATATAGTGTTTTAAATTTAATTCTTTACCCTGTGACAGGCCGCCCCCCAGTTTCACGATTAAGTGTATGGCATTAGAGTCGTGACTGGCGCAATTCACTCAGACATGACACTTCTCGACCTGGTTTCCTGTAGAGTAAGGGAGTTGGAATAGCCGGTCCTCAACCTCCTTTTCAGCTCTACTGATCTGTGATTTAATTTTGCATCCCTGAAATCCTAGGTAGCAGATGCATTTTGACCTGATCTTACCCTCTTTGGGATGGCGACTTGATACTCTTTGTTGGTGGCAGGCTCAGCGGAGGGTGAAGGGCCACCGCGCTGCAGAGCTAATGGTTGCATGAATGCTATTGGGCAGAGAAGCTCATCTCTCAGCCTAGGGCCTCCTTTATTGGTGATAGTTCGGAGAGAAATCTTTGTGCATCCAGAGTACTTGTCTGTTACTGATAGGACATACTGGCAGATATGATGCCCCACAGGTTCCCAAACTTGCTTGGCCACCAATCCCCCTTTCATGCACAACCAAAAGTGTCCTCATATAAAATCTGTCCTTTCCACGAAGGACTGACTCCCGATCTTGCCTCCGTTCCTTCCTTCCTTTGGTGAGATGAAAGACATTTTTTCTTTGCACAGCCAAGCTTGAGGCATGATTTTTGTAATCATGCTCCCCTAATTTACCAAGACAACATTTCTAGTAACAATTCTATTAATAAGAAGGATTAAGGCCATTTATAATAACCGTAACATGGGGGTAGGGTAGAGTGGGGCCCGGGGGGGCACACATCCACTGAGCAGGGGGCTCAGCCACTCCAAAGGCACAAGGACTATTAAATGGGAAGGGGGCGGGTCCCCAAATGGGGGTTGGGCAAAGTGGTTACATCCCTAGTTATAGAATTAATGAATCTGATGCCTCTTCTCAAACCCCCCAGGAATGGGAGATGTTCTTGCACCGTAGGTTATAGTTGTTTTGATATTTGAGGAGGAAGGCAGAGGTGCCCAAGGTTCCAGGACGGGCTTAACATCCTGTGTCCCTCATGTGTTGTTGCTTCAGGTGTTTTGTTCTCTCAGCTCCCAAAGTGTTTGTTGAGAAGCAACAAACCGTGGGACAGACATTCTTTGCAAGCGGGGTCAGTGCATTTTCTCGTAAACGTTTAAGAACAAGCTTGGTGCCATTTTGTGTCCAAAGACTGCCCAGTGAAGCAGGGAAAGCCTGAGTTCTCGAGTCAGAAACCTGGGGGTCACATTTAGGCCTCTGTTTTCACATCTGGGTAACGGCTGCTTAGGCATTTCACCTCTCTGTCCCGACTGGTAAGATGGCTGTGGGCCCATCAGTCTCCTCTACCTGAGAGGGTTTTGTGGGGATCAAATGAGATTATGCATGGGAGAATGCTTTCATAAAATCAAATAGTTACATGGATAAAGGTCATATATTTAAGAATTTAAACTAATATATAAATGGTATGCCCCCAAGTGTTTGTGTGAGTGAATGAACTTATCTTAAGTGTTTTAAATGTTTTGTCCACTTTATAAAGCCCACATCTCTGTTCAGTCAAGATATAACACCCTATTTTTGCTGCCTAAATAAGTTAGCACATCATGATTCTGAGCAAGGCGCAGAGTAGCCCATGCAGGGGAGGGAGCCCACAGGGATGACTGGGGGCTCTCAAAAGCTTCTCATCTTGGGTCTAGGCACCCCACCAGATCTAAAGCAGATGTGTGACAGGCCAAGGAGTCACTCATGGCTGGGGTCTGGCTGAGATGAGGACACCACTTCTATAAGAGACATGTGAATTCCAGAAACCTCAGTCAATTTCTCCATTTGGAGGGACTATTTAAAAAAGTTGTTTTCGGGGCGCCTGGGTGGCTCATCGGTTAGGCGGCCGACTTCGGCTCAGGTCATGATCTCGCGGTCTGTGAGTTCGGTCCGTGGGTTCGAGCCCCGCGTCAGGCTCTGTGCTGACAGCTCGGAGCCTGGAGCCTGTTTCAAATTCTGTGTCTCCCTCTCTCTGACCCTTCCCCGTTCATGCTCTGTCCCTCTCTGTCTCAAAAATAAATAAACGTTAAAAAATAAATAAATAAATAAAGTTGTTTTCTAGAAGCAAAAGATTAACAGGTCATCTTGGTGAGGAGCTCTAAAGGATCCCACGGCACCAGTATGACATGAGGTCGCGTGGTGGCTGGATGGGTCAGAAGTCATCTGTGACTCTGTGAGCTTCCCTGAGATTGGGGCAGTCCTGGGGCACATACTTACGCCCGTGGTAGTAAGAGCAGAATCAATATTCCTTGAACTGAACTGAAAAGGACAACCTTTCGTCTTTCATCTTACAATGGTATTAGAAGAATTTTGTGGTCCTAAAACACCTGTATTTTGGGAGCTGTAATTTAGAACTAAAACTTATCTACCCCTTTGCTACCACCTTGCTCCCCATCCTTCTGAAAAACAAAGGGGGTGGGATTCTTAACTTTCTAAGGAAGACATTAACGAAAACATTAGTCTGAATGAAAATAAGATCAGTAGTCAATTTCAGGACAATCCTTCAATGTCTCTTAAAAGAGAGACAGAATAGATCCCTATTTCAATTGCATGATTCTGTGGGAATGGACTCCCACAGTTCCTACTGTAGGAAAATCATCCCCCTTGGGGTGGGGAAGTGTGTGGGTGCCCAACAACCTAAACCACAGGCAACGTGAGGGGCTTCAGTAGCAATTCGTAAGCTGGCACCCCACCTGTCCACCCGAGCAACAGAGATGAGTTGGTTGATTCACAGAGTATGTTAAGAAAGTGTGAATTGGCTAAAGACATTTAAATGTTGGGGCATTCCACACAAAAATTTGTGTTTCTGACTTCCCTTGAAAAATCCAGAAGACCAGGAAGCCTGGGGCATGTATGTGCACAGGCCAAAAATGGACCTCTTTGCTGGGTGATGGCTGCCGCAGGTAATGGCTGGACCCCTTTCTGTCTCTTGCCTGGCCCCGCAGGCAAGATTTGAACTTGTGACTCTTGCTGCTAGGGTCTTTGATGAGGAAGGGAGGGGTAAACTAAGGGTAAGTCATTAGAGATGTTGAAAGCTAAGCTTTCATGGTGAACAATCCAAGCAAGAAGCAATAATTAGGTATTTCAGGGCAGGAAGCCTAAACTTTATAAACTTGACTTTTCTTCGTTGATTTTCCAAGTGTATTCATATTTTTAAAGTCCTTTAGAAAATTACCAGCGTTTACAGATGGGCTGAGGGTGGGGGAAAAAAAAAAAGACCGAAAGTGCTGAGTTGGAGGGGAGGAGGAAAGTTGCCCTTTCACTGTGGCCTTTGCAAGGTTCTGCGCTCTTGGTTCAGAAAGGATCCAGGGAGCCGCCAGGGGGCGCCACACAAGACCTCCTTGCTCCCTGCCACTGGAGACGTGAGGGTCCTCTTAGCCTCTCTTTTCGGTCAGTTTTCCTTTATTCACATTAGCCAGAGAGAAAAGCTGGTTGGTGAAGACTGGGGCAGAGAGGGATATAAAAGAAAGAAAACCCGAAGGGAAAATGGAAGCTCAGATGAACGGAGGCAAGAAGTTCCTTTTTTCGTGTTCTTAGGAAGATTGTGAGATGTTTTCATAGCGGGGAGGGGTGTATGTGCTGTGGTGGGAGCACGCCAAGCTTATTTAAAACTTTTTAGAAGAGAAGAGATTGATAATATGGCTTGGGAATTCACTTCTCACTTATTCAGGGTGTACCGGTTTAATTTCGCGGTTCAGGAAGAACCTTGAAATAATTTTATAGGTCAAGATTTGGCTTAGCCCCGGATGGACATTTAGTGACTGCTATTGAATCCTAGCTCAGTGCTTGTGTGGGTGAATTAATGGGTACCGGTGCCCATCCCAGGCGAACGCCACCCCACATGTAGCCCGGTCCTGTTTGCTCAGGGACAGTTCCTGTTAGGGAAGCACAAGGCCTCACCCTCCTTACCTCCACTCTGCACCCGCTGCCCACCTTCAGGGCAGATCTGGCGTGTTCTTGCTTCTGCAGAACAAACATTTACTGAGCCAGATGAAGAATCTGGCTCTTACTTAGGTTCTGAGGAGAAATGAAGGGACTCCCTCACTTTTAACACCCCTTTCTCTGTCTTGCTCTTTCTCAAATCCCTGTCACGCCTCTTCTGGGTCTTCTCTCCAAATGTTTTCTCCAAAGGCCCTTCAAGCCCACTCACTTTTCTTTCCTGTCTGACTTCTCGAAATCTCAACTGGCCCTTTGGTCAGGAGAAACAATAGAAAAATTTCCTGAGCCCCGAAGGCCTGTTCCCTTCAGCAGACCCCTTGGGTTTGGAGTTGGAAGGCCTTAATTCCTCCTAGTTAGGAGAAGTGACAGTTAAATATGACTTGCCAAGTGATGATCTGACTGTTAGCCTTTGTGTGTTCTTCTGTAGCCATGGACCTCCACGTGCCGACTTGTTTTTTGGGCAAGAAATAAAGCGAACCCTGTATTTCTGCATATAAACAGAGGCAAAAATAGGATAATAAAAGTTAGAAGCTTTATTTGTAACGTAAGACCACAACTGCCTTGTGTGGAGGGGACCCCGGTGCGTCTTGCATGGATGGTGGGGTTTTCACGTGTAGCCCTGGGCTGAGGGAATGGGAAGGTTGGGGGGCTCTGCATTATGGCTGGAAAGGGAAGACTTTACAGCCTACCAGACGGGGTGCTGAGGGAATGGGAAAGGGCCTAGAACAAAGGCCTTGGGTTTCCTATCAAGATCGTACTCCCATGTTTACAGAGGAATAGTTTATGGAATCCATATGGCTCACCAAGGCTTTTGTGTAAGTTGGTTCTTTCAGGGCAGCTTGGGGAAAACGTTAAGGTTCATGACTTGGGTTGGCGGGGTGTGGGGGGAAGGTGGGGTGACCCTGGGGGCGTGGGGACCACAGGGGCAGACAGCATGGGCACTCGCGAAGTAGGGACTTGTCTGGGAGTCTCCACAGATGAGCGTTAGGAGGCTTAGGTTTCCAACCTGTGGTAGGTTTGAAGGGATGGCGGGGGACGGGATGTGGTTCCAGGTCTGTCTTGTGAGGTTGTCGTCTCAGAGAGGGCGTTGCAGATGTATGAAGTCGCCTTCTGCTAATGCTTGTCACATTTGCTCTTGATTTTCGGGGTTTGAAAGAATAAGGAAGTCAGAGTGGTTGTCAGCTAGGAAGCTGGGGAAGGGGGTCAAAGGTGGTCCAGTGTCCACGCTACCCATGTCCTGTTGTCTGAAACCCTGTGGCAACACCAGCATATTGTAGAGGCTTTCTCCTCCCCTCGTTTAAAAGTAGAGTTTAGTGTCAGTCTCACCCACTGAGATTCTGCCAGTCGTCATCTTTGTTGGGGACAGTCCAAATGTGCTTTAGCTGTCAAACAGGCCCGGGGCCTGGCTCTTCCCCGGGGCGGGGGGGCCGGGGGGGCGGGGGGGGGGCTGTTGCTCCGGCCTCCTCTGCCTGCAAACCACGAGTAAGGACAGGCTCTCTCTACCCCACAGGGTTGTTGTGAACAGCAAAGGGGACAATAAGTGCCAGGTGGTGCTTTAAAAAGAGTCCCAGGTGGCTGTGCAAAGTGTACTAGTTATTTGGGGGACCCGCGCGAAGTGAGCAGTGGGATATTCCGGTGGTTGAGGGTGCGATGAACTGACTACCTGTGAGCTGCCTGAACTCAGACCTCCTTGACTCCATCCTGAATCACAGCTCTGCCTCCTCGAGGCCCTGACTCCATCCTGCCTCAGGTGGCCCAGTCGCCTCTGTGACGGCCACGATGATATCCGAACACACGTACCTCACCCCTTATGCCCAGGTGGATATTTCAGTGGAAACCTGGCTGTGGACTTTGGGCAGTGCACCCGCTTCTCCGGTTCACTGCCACCTCCGCCCCCCGCCCCGCACACGGCCCCTCTGCTGAGTGTGCCTTTGCACACGCTCTCCTCACATTTTAGAAGGCTGCTTACCTCTTCTTCCCAAATGCAACCTCTTCCGGGTGCTACCACCTCTAACAAAAAGTGAAAACAATTATTCGACCTGTATATGTAAGTCCTGTATGTAGAGTTGACAGGGGATCATAAAAAGCTGCCCTTCCCTGCCAAACCGGTAATAAATGTGTGTTGTACGTTGCAAAAGTCAGACAGGCGTGCGCTTTACTTCCAATGCCTTTGGCTTTGCTCCCTGTGGCTGGAATCAGTGCCCCGTCGCCAGCCAGTCTGTCACCTCCATGTAGTCCCTCCCCTGAACGTGGCAGGTGCATTTGTCACAGTACATATGCTGGTTTCTATTCGGTTGACTTTGTGACTGTAGGGTCAGACAAAATCCAAATTCCCTGCCTGGACTTAAGGGCTCTGCATGGTCTGGTTTGTGCCTGATTCTTTGAGGTCAACTCAGACTCTTCTTCTCCTGGGTTACCTTCTCCTTTGGTCTTTGGCCTATATGTGGGCCATGCCAACCTGTGCGTCCTTGTCCCTGGGAAAGCTCTCCCCTCAGGCCATTCCCCTTGTGGTAATGAGCTCCATCAACTCACACATCACACCTCAGAGGAGAGATGGTGTTCAGCACCCCAGTCTTTTGAGAGTGGTGCAGATGCTCTCCACCGCATCAGCCTTCATCATCTCCGCCTTGACCCGTCTTATTTGTCCGCCTTTGCCCCGTCTCCCCCGTTGTGGGGTGGCAAGCAGAGAGAGGTCTGGTTTAGTTCTCTCCAGCGGTGCCTGCATCAGTGCCTGGCACGTAATCACTCAGTAAACCCTATGGGACAAATGTCTTGCTTCTCCAACTAGATTGTAAGCTCTTGAGCACTGGAACAGCTTGCCCTTGCTTTGATTCCTTCTCCAAAGTGCCTGGAACACAGGCAGTGCCCGGTGAGCATGCATTCGTTCATAGGTTATCGAATGTGGTTGGCTCTCGTTTGGTGGACACCGGTTGGTGGAGAGGAAGGCATCTGGGTAACAAGTTTCCCGGTGGTGCTGTGAAGTTGCTCGTACACATACAGATTGGGAGCATGTGACATGGGGCAAGCTTTGACTTGGCTTCTAGTTCCATTGCTACCACTAGCCAGCTGTGCATTCTTGAGGAAGTATTCTCATGTATTCTGCAAGGGAGTGAGCCTCCTAGCCTGACACCCTCAGTTCTCATACCTCTGAATATGGGAATTAGGTGAGGGAGGATCTGGGCTCCCTCCCAGCTCTACATTCTGACCTGCGTCCTTTGAGGCCAGCACATCCCCTCATCAGGTCTCTTCCCCTTGGTTCTTTGAATATTCACTGATATTGATAGCTTAATCCTATGCTGTGGGAAGCATCGTTCTTTCCAGGACAGAGAACAGGTACAAAGGCGAGAGGTATAGATATGTCACTGAGAAGTTGGGTCCGGAGGTGTAGGCAAGAGAAGAACCCCATAGCTGGGTCCTGCCCAGCTGTTCCCTGCTCGTTGCTCAAGTGAATGCTCTCAACGTGCCGCATCATTCATTCGTGAGAACTGACCTTGAAAAGCAACCTGGTGATGGAGGTGAGGAGGGCAACTGATGGGCAAAAGTTTAATTCTGCAAAGAAAGTTTAATTCTGAAAAAAAAAAAAAGAAAAGAAAAGACAGAAGTAAAAGTTTAATTCCGGGCCACATCGTGGTGCACAATTTCAACACAGACTCCGTGGAGGGAAAGGAAAAGCTGATTCCCGAATTGTTTGAACGAATGCTTCAGCCGATACCCTTCAAAAGCACGAATCGTATGCTTCCTAAGGGTGTGTGTGTGTGTGTGTGTGTGTGTGTTTCTGGATGGCTTTAAGGCATATTCCTTGTGAACATGGATAGAAAATAAGATGCGGGCACATGCCCAAAGTGCCTGGGGTTGGAAAAAGTGCCAGCGCGCCTTCCTCAGCTGCTCCCACCTTGCCTCTGCTGGTTCCCACCTACTCATTCCTCTTCCTTCCGTTCCTGGCGAATCTTCCCCGGGGGCCCAGCTAGTGAGCGTGCTCTCAGGTCACAGCTGGGGGCTCTGAAACAGTCCTGGTGAGCCTTCTATCCAGGGTGCTGGGTGCTCCCCGCCCCCAGGTCAAGTCACGGTGTCTTGTTCAAGTAGGTTTCTCCCTCCCATTCCCTGTCTAGCACATGCCGCTGGCCCCGGATCCTGACGCCCTGGCCTAACTTCTTGGTCCCCTTGGCAGGACCGTGCGGACCCCTCCCTCTGGTTGCGGTCAGAGTCCGGCCACGAGTGCCGTTTGTGTAAACAACAGCGCTGCCACCGCGCCCCCCCCCCCCCCCCCCCCCCAATGCAGTGGTCCTTTCCTGACAGATGCAGCCAACCACTTCTGCGTCGGCAAGCCCGAGGGCCCACGACCTTTGGGCTTCCTTTTGTACACGTCTTAGGTGGATGAATCTGTCTGCCCTGGCCGAGGCTGGGGTGGGGGGGTGGGGGAGGGGGGGTGGGAGAGGGTTGGGGGGGTCGGCTTCGTGGCCGCCAGCGCACTCTCAGGACTCGTTTCCTTTCCCTTCCTCCAAGTTCAAGGCGCTGAGGCCCCGTGGCAACTGTCCTCGCATCCACACCGTGCTTCAGGGCGAACCTTCCCCGGGAAAGGAAATTAACCTCACGTTTGAAAGCGATCCTAAACGCCTTACTAGTCGTAGGGGAGGTTGACTTGAACTTTATCGTTTGGCGGTCCGAGGCCTGAGACAAACAAACTTAAAAATGAAATGAATTGGCGACTTTAGGATTGTTACATTGAAAAAAAAAAAAAAGTTGAATTGTTACCACCCCATCAGCCAATGGGGTGGTCAGGATCCTGTTTTTTAGATGGATTGTGCATGTTTATGCCAGTTGGGAGTGTTTGGGAAATTATGTGTGTTTTTCATTATTTTAAAGTCTGGATCTTTCGGCCATTATACTTTTACGTGGGCCCGCGGTAAGCACGAATATTTGTGGAAAACATCCAGCTCTGTGGATAAGGTTTGCAAACCAAAGAGCTGTTTATCCACACTGTCTCGAACCACATAAACGTGGGAGATCATTTTTTACTCGATGTAGAACCACGGGGCTCTCGGGGAGGAAGGCAGTTAGACGTTTGCCCAGCCCTACCTGGTGCTGAAATTCCCTTCTGGTGTTCTGTCTGAGAACACTTCTGATGACAGAGAACTCATTACCTCTGAAGAAAGACAGGCTTAAGCTTGGTGTTAGGCAGGTCTTTTACTCAGCCCAAATGCATCTTCTCATACTTGGCTCTCTCCCTGCTGTTTGAATTTAATTCTTCCCTTTGGGGCACCGTGGAAATAGCCTGGGTTCTCTAGAGATCAAAGCTGGACGCAGAAGGAAGAGGGGCCGAGGATAAAGAGGAATGAGGCAAGGGAGTCCATAGCCGGGAACTTGTTCTTGATCATGACTGATGTCCCAGTCCACAGGACCATGCTTTTGAGGGGCTACGCCGGCCAAGCCCTAGGATGTTCCGTTGGCAATGAGAAAGGGGGAGAATCCACGCATTGGTTTGGGTCTCCTACTGGGGGGACAGCTCCCTTACACTCTGGGCGCCAGCCACTCATGTGTTGGTGTGGACGCGTGGTGGTATAGAACAGTGACCTCTCCAGGGTTGGGGACAAGAGGCATGTGGGCAGCACTGTCAGGTTGTGCCTGCATCGAGATGGTTGGTGTACTGCTGATCGTGGCTTTAAAGGTCAGACCAGGAACCCCTTTGAGAGTGAAAGGGGACACAATAATTATGTCAGAACAACAGCCATACACTGGGATTGTTCTGGGCAAACTGGGATGCATGCCCATCCTCCTCAGAGCCCATGAAGAGCAGGCTCCAGGACTCATGAGGTCTCGAGGCTCTGAAGAGGTGCCTAAGAGGCTCTGCTGTGACTCTCACCCACATGATAGTGTGAGTTGAGGGTTCATTCATTCATTTCCACAAATATTTATTGAGTGTCTTCTAATACCAGCGCTGCACTGGGTCCTAGGGAGACAGGAGTGAGCAAAGCCATGCACAGGTTTCTGCTTTCCTGGAGTCTGTAGTTTAAGAGAGCACATACCCACTTCGCAATTATTAAGTAACTTTTTAATTACCCGTCTGGTGCTGTGGAGAAATGCTGTAAATATATAGAAGGTTATAATGTCTTCTGGGGCTAGTGGCAATCAGGAAAATGTCCCTGTGGGAGTAATGTTAAAGGCGAGACACTAAATAAAGTGTGAGCGGAATTGGCCAGGCTGGGCTGGGCAGAGGAGGAAAGCATGAAGGAGGGAGAAGGGAAGGGGCAGGGCAGGAGAGAAGAGTGTCTTGGGCAGGGCAGGTGCCATGGCAGAAGACTCCTGGCTGCGAGGAATTTGGTGTCCAAGATGACAGGAAGTTCAGCCGTGAGCCTGGGGCCCGGCACCCAAGGGGAGGGTTAGATGGGGGTGAGAGCACGTGGAGGCTGGGGCCAGGTTGCTCCCGGCACCATGCTAAGGACCACGTCTTCGGTGATTGAAACGGAAGCTGTGTTCTCACTACCATCTGCCGTGTGGCAGCATGTGCACAGGGGAAAACCCCTGGGAGGTTTCTGGGAGTGTCCTACAGTGAAAGTTACAGGTGCTTTGGGTAGGACGGAGGGGGCGGAAATGGAGAAAAGTCGACGGGTTAGGGATATTTAGAAGACAGGACTGGCAGAGCTCAACGACCTGACCTGTTGGGTGCAAGTGGGGAGGTTCAGGGAAGGGTCAAGGATGAGCTCCAGGTTTTAGCATGAAGGGCTTCGGCACCGAGTTGCCATTTCATGGAGGTGAGCAGGGCGGAGAGGGAGGAGCTGTTTGTGTGCAAGGAAGAGACCCAGCCATGTGTGCGTTCTGGATTTGCAGAGGCTGGGGCGATGTGCAATCCTCCCGTGGAGAGGTAAATTAGGTAGCTCATGGGGCGGACTGGAAATGGAGCAGAGATTTGGCCTGGAGTTAGGGATCGGGACATTATGAATCTCTGTGAAGCCACGGGAGTGGTTCGACCTTCGAAGGAGAGCCCCTAGAGAGAAGAGAGTCTAGGACAGCATCTCGGTGAACTCCGATGTTTAAAGCTTTGGAGGAGAAGGAAGAGCTCTCAAGAGGAAACTCAGAAACACTGGCCGGAGATTCAGAAGGGAAACAAAGAGAGTGGTCACTCAGGAAGCCGGGGGAAGAGTGTTTCAAGAAGGAACAAAATGGTTAACGGTGCCCAAGGCTTCTGAGAGGTCCAGAAGATCGAGACCCTCCAGGCAGCAAGTTTATCAAGAGGCAAAGTCATTGCTGACCTAAAGGAGAGCTTTAGCGGAGGGCAGGCCAACTGGGGAGGGCGGGAGAAGTAGTGGGGGCTGAGGAAAAGCATACGGGGAGTGGGCATGAATCAGAGGGAGGCTGAGACAGGAGAGATGGGGATGTCGCACTGGCGGCAGGGGCCACTGGGGAGGCGCACGGCGGGAGAGACAGGAGAATGTCCGCAGGCTGCTGGGAAGAGAGCTCGCAAGGAGAGGCTGAGGGTGAACAAGAAATGGCCGCACTTTGGTTCGGATAAGGTGGTGGGCAGGATCTGATGGAGTTCCTGACTGGTGGCCTCCGATGAAACGTCTGAGATAAGTTCACCCACTACATGGTGGTAAGAAATGCTGGAGGGGTGGGGGGACATTTAGAGGTATTTATTAGGTTCCATGATACAAAGATGACCCAGAGGAGTTAGCCAGCTCCTAAATGTTCCCTGAGAAGTTGGCCACCTCAACCAGCAGCACAGACGGTGGTCACTTTCTCAAGAGCGTGTGCAGATATTTGAGGCACAATGTTCCTGCCTTATCACCGAAGGTCGTCCTGGGCTCAAGTATACTAATGAGCATCTGAGACACTGTTCCCACCTTCTTAGCTTTTCCGTTCAAAACGTTTTCACAAACTACTTTTCTCTGCCCCCTGTTGAGAGATCTCAAATTTGGCTTAAAAAAAAGAAATCGCTTTCTGGGAATGCCCATGACCTCATAGCTGAAGCGACAAAGCCCATACCCTTTATTTTTTATTTATTTTTAATTAAAAAAATGTTTATCTTTGAGAGAGAGAGAGACACTCATACAGAGACAGAAAGAAATAGAGATTGTGAGTGGAGGAGGGGCAGAGAGAAAGGAAGATACAGAATCCGGAACAGGCTCCAGGCTTTGAGCTGTCAGCACAGCTTGAACAGCATGGCTTGAACCCATGAAAGGTGAGATCATGACCTGAGCCGAAGGCAGATGCTTAACTGAGCCACCCAGGTGCCCCCATACCCTTTAGAACAAAGTACATTTTCTTGTTTTTTGTAGTTGTACATTGGGATGGGGATGGGGAGGGGTGGGAGGCAGAGCTTGATTTCATTGGCACAGGAAGGCCCCAAATGCATGCATATCAGAGGGGGAAACTGGCCCTATCTCTTGTCTGTGCTCCTTTGTTGTAGAAAAGATGGTAACATTCTCTGGGCCACATCTGGAGGCTTGAGTTTGCTAAATGTGCTCTATACCTGGACAAACCACAGACAATTTTTCCTCCAAATTTCTATTTAAATTCCAGTTGGTTAACATACAGTGCAATGTCAGTTTCAGGTCTACAACATAGTGATTCATCATTCCATACATTTCCTTGGGCTCATCACAACAAGTGCCATCCTTAAACACCATCACCTATTTCACCCATTCCCACCCCTCCACCCCCCACCTGGTAACCATCAGTTTGTTCTCTACAATTAAGAGTCTGTTTCTTGGTGTGCCTCTTTCCCCTTCCCCCACCCCCTTGCGTTCATTTACTTTGTTTCTTAAATTCAAAGAAGTGGTATATATACACTGGAAAACCACTCAGCTGCAAAAATGAATGAAGTCTTGCCATTCACAGACAGCTTTCTATGAGAAGCTCTTTAAGGGACACTGGCCCTCCTAGGAAGGAATCCCCTCCTGGGATTTCATCCTGGAGGAAAACAGAGATTCAAGGGATTTACAAGTCTGGAATAAAATCTGTCGCAAACCACTCTATTGGTGAATGGCCTCGTTTTGAGCTGTGTCTGGTTGAGATGCCCCACTAGTGGGCCTGAAGCCCTTGTGGGAGGGAGTAGTGTTGATCTGGAAGCTGTGGTTTAGTGCTGTGGGACTTCCAGTGAATTCATTTATGAGGGATATAAACTTTGTGCCTCGGAGTTACGATTAGGGAGTAGATAGAAGGATAATAGTTATTCATAAACACGATCACTGCTGCAGGCTCCCTCTTGACTTCCGACTCCTCACAACGGGGCTGGTCTCACCTCTGATTCCTGGCAGGGAAACTTCCACTCTAGCTCTGCAGAGTAGATGAGGCAGAATCGCCTTGAACTGCCCTCAGGAGCACTCTGGACCCCATGTCTTCTTTCCCCTTGACGTCCTCAGTTCCTTGAAGAGTGGGACGACGCCTCCTATGTGTTTGTATTCCCAGGGTTTCCCACTGAGTACTTTCTGGATGTACGGAACTCCTCGGATTTTCAGAAGAGTTGCTCAGCTGTAAAGACCAGACACTGAACTTGCTAACAAAATTTCCCTTTTACTGTGACATCAGCAAATTCTCTTTTCTATCAGCTTTTAGTAGACAAAGAGCAGCACCCTCGTAATTTTCCCGTTGTCCAGACCCAGCTCGCCCGTTCTCCTCTTTTCCTCTCCATCACCTTTCTACTGTTGAATTAATAAGAGGTGAGCCGAGAAGTGCGGTCCATCTGTATAAAGCGTGACCCATGCCACGGGAATGATTTCATCCTGGAGGAAAACAGGTGCTGGCAAGGTAATACACAGCGGTGTAGAGCGCCCTCTGCTGGCTTCACTCAGAACCGCAGAGAGGGTTGGTTTAACCCGCTCTGTGTCACATTAATGGAAGAAGAAATGGCTTCTCATGAATCTAGAAACTTAGCCTCTTGGGAATGCGAAGACGTAGGTTAATGTCCCTTGGGCCGCCTCTCCAAAGCTGTAGGTTTTATTTTAGTAAGTCGCTTAGCATGACTGGGGGAGGCCGTGTTGCTTTAGAAATCAAATGGTATTTCTGCTTTACAATTTTACCAGACCCAGGCACTCAGCGAAGGTGTCCTTTGAAAAGCCACACTTACCTAGAAGCCAAAGCAGGGGCAGTGTGCCCTGAGGGAAACGGGGGTGGCTGGTGCTGAGGAAAGGGTGCTGGGCTTAGCAGTGGGGAGGTCAGCCTTGGATTCCTGGCTCCTTCCCTAAGCTGGGTTTTTCCTTGTGAAAAATAGAGTCGTTTGACTAGATGATTTCTAAGGATCCTTCCAGCTTTGTGTCTATTGGAGGCAGCACCATCCCTGCCTTCCAGGAATTTATAATCCAAGTAGCACATTTACTGGACCTACTGCGGTAAAGCACGTGCATGGGCTGGCATGGCTGGTTGGGTGAAGTGATCTGACGTGATGGATGGATGGCCACGTCTGTGACTGAACACATACACACACACGCGCGGGCACACATGCTTCCTTCCTGGTCACTGACCCTATAGACTCAACGTTGGCTGAGGTCACCTGGGCATCCAGCACTCCTTCCCAATTCCTGTGTGCATCCCTACACAGCATTCCCTTCCATTGAGCAAGAGAGCTCTTTCAAAGCTTCCCTGCCCCAGTCCTTTGATCCTGTCGCCTGTTACCATACTCTTCACAGACGAATCTGCCTCCCTCCTGCTTCACAGAGGAAGACAGAAGCTATTGGTAAAGAATGCCCCTACACTGCCAGCCTCCCTCTCATGGCTGGCCCACTCCCACTAGTATTGAACTTATTCATGTCTGCCCCATCCAAAAAAATAATAAGCCTCTTCCTGGAGGACACATCCCCATTCTGTATCTTCCGTCTCCTCACGTTCACAGCCAAATGTCTTGAGAGCAGTGTCTACATTCACTGTCTCCCTGAGGGCCTTTTCCCCACTCACCCCCTGTTCAGTGTGGTTTTCTCCCTCCATTCCACTCCCCTGAAACAGTCCCCACTGACCTCCATGTTGCTAAGGCCAGTGGATACTTGGCATTTCTTGTCTTCCCAAGGCTAGATGGTTCCGCTCTCCCTCCGCAAGCCTCTCTCTCCTCGCTTGACTAATGGTTACACTGGATGCTACCGGTTTCTCTCCTCTCTCTTTGGCTGTTTATTTCTGGTGTTTGGGGTCCTGCCACTTTTGTCTTTCCTTTGGGTTCTGTCCTAGATGCTTTTCTGGTTTGCTCCACACCCTCTCCTGTTGAGACGGGGACAGAAGGACGGGGAAGCAAGAGCAGAGAGGAAGGTGTCTTGGGTAGGTTGGCTATAAAAAGCAAAAGTGGAGGGAACTTGGCCTTGTTTTCAGTTCCAAACTGTAGGTGGAGGGTCGGGGGACATTTATTAGGGTGGATGGAACGGTGTATGAATAGGAAAAGCACCAGTCGGCATGCCTGCACCCCGTCAGCTCCTGTGTGGCCTAGGGGGCTGGGGACCAGACATGCACCCACATCCACAGAGGCGTGATGGCTGCCAAAGTGGGGGTGGCGAAGGGGCCCTGTAGATGAAGGTGGCCGGGTGAGTTGCCTGGAGAAGGGATGGGGTGGGGGTTGTACTGTAATTGTGACAGGGGACCCCAAGGGGCCCCTAGTGCCAGCAAGGGCTGAACAGGGGTGTATCAGCATGAGCCAGTGGACAGGCCCTTTGAGAGGAATGCCCACGCTGAAGGAAAGGCTCATTTTCCCAGCTGGATGCTAGGGGTCAGACCAGCCCACCCTGCTAAGTGACCCCCCCCCCCCAATGTGCACCCCAGCCAGCACGTCCAGTCCAAGGTGGAGTCCGAGGTGAAGGCATGGGCAGGCCTCCGATGCCATGAGGGCACCAGGACCCCTCCAAGTGCTGACTCCCTCTTGGATAGGAGCAAGGGAGTGGGAGAACATGGGCACTCTTATACACCCCCAAAAGTCACCCACAAGAGCTCATATCATTGGGCAGGGACCGTGGCGACATAAATTGTCAGGTTGAAAGTTGTCCCTGTTCTCACGGAGGTGTAGCGTGTTAAGAATATTCAAGTAGTTTCAGAAGATTAAAAAAACCCCACATTTTCTTTGCACACGTCAGTGTGATGTGAGAAATTTATACATTTTACAAGACAAGTGTCTTGTAAAAGGGCCTTTAAAATACTTGAAAATATACATTCATGATAACAATAAATATAGTCTGTGGATCAACACAAAAAAACCCTATGGGATGTGATA
This sequence comes from Neofelis nebulosa, assembly GCF_028018385.1. Classification (NCBI taxonomy): domain Eukaryota; kingdom Metazoa; phylum Chordata; class Mammalia; order Carnivora; family Felidae; genus Neofelis; species Neofelis nebulosa. The sequence continues at coordinate 61,725,533 of NC_080792.1, read as the reverse complement.
TTAAGTGAGCAAAGAATACACATTGTATTTGATTTTAACCACTGAAAATTATATGCATTTGAGTAAAAATCTGGAAAGAAGCACAGGGAGATGAAGTTACCAGTGCCGTGGTCACATAGATAGATTTTTACAAAGTTTGTATTACTGATAAAATGAAACTATTAACGGATTCATTTTATTAATTATGGTATGTTTAAGGTGATGAGTGGAAGTCCTATTTCCATTTTGTTTTCTGGTAGGGCATCCCACTCCACACTTCTTTTCTTCTTTCACTGGAGCAAGTGTTTCCGTTTGCAAACCACCCAGAATATAATTTTCAGTGGCCGTTCCTTCAAAAATTGCTTTCTTCAAAAACATACAACTGACGTAGCATGTCCCTCTCCTCTGAAAAATCACAGAAGCTTCAGGTGCACGCTAGGCTACAGAATAGAAAAGTGCAGTTTGATCTTATTTGTGTAAAACAAGTCTGCAACCCACGTGCCCCGTCTCTGTTACTGATTCCCGACTTTATTCTACGTCTCCCTTGCATTTCAGTAAAGCTGTTCTCTTGTAAAATGATTCCTATGAGACGTACTATCTGTCGCTGCATGAAAAATTACCCCAATGCTAAGTGGCTTTAAACAATGCTCAGGGGTGTATTTATTGTCTGACACTGATTTGCGGGGAGGGGTCAGGGATTTGGGAGTGGCTTAGCTTGAAATTGCTCACAAGGTTGTAGTCAAGGCCTGGGCCAGCCCTGCAGTTGTCAGAAAGCTTTGTGGAGGGGGTGGAGGACCCAGCTTCTGCCTACTGCCAAATCCACAGCTGCCCCTGCATCTTAGGTTTTTGTTTCTGTAGTGCCCTACTACTGAGTTCCAAAGTCTATCAGTTATCTATGACTGTGTAAGAAGTTACCCCAAAACTTAGATGCTTACAACAACAAGGTGTCTCACTTGCATGACCATGAGGTGGGGGCTGGCTGTTGGCTGGAGCCCTTAGTTGCTTGCTATATGGACCCCCCTTCAGGGGTGCTTGCATGTTTTGATGGCATGGTCATTAGCTTCCCTCAAAATGAGTGTTACAGGAGAGCTCAGGGGAACTCAAAATTGTCTTTGATGACCTAGTCTTGGAAGGCATATGCTGTGATTTCTACTGGTTCCACACACAGGGCCTGCTCACTGTGAAATGGCAAGACACAAGGGCATGAACACCAGGAGTTGAGGAGCACTGGGGGCCATCTTGGAGGCTGGCCACCGAAGTTGACCCTCTGGCCTCCCAATGTTACTCATGTCCTTTGCACATGCAATATACACCTCTCTTCTCAATGCCCCCTAAGGGTTTCATCCCACCCAAGGATCTCCTCCAAGAACCCAGGGTTTCATTATCTAAATGAGGCCCAGTTCCTCACAGTCTGAAGATCTGTGAAGTAAAGAGACAAGTTATTTGCCTCTCACACCCAACATTCAGTGATGGGGCAGCAGGTGCAGGATAACTGCTATAGACATTCCTGTCCAAAAACCGGGGAGAAGGGGGCTATATGGGAGTCACTGGCCCATAGCAATTCTGAAATCCATCGGGATACATTTAAAAAACTTCTAGGACTCAGTCCTCCTCCTGCCTTGGAATGAGTGTCCCACGGCACCAGTATGACATGAGGTCGCGTGGTGGCTGGATGGGTCAGAAGTCATCTGTGACTCTGTGAGCTTCCCTGAGATTGGGGCAGTCCTGGGGCACATACTTACGCCCGTGGTAGTAAGAGCAGAATCAATATTCCTTGAACTGAACTGAAAAGGACAACCTTTCGTCCTTCATCTTACAATGGTATTAGAAGAATTTTGTGGTCCTAAAACACCTGTATTTTGGGAGCTGTAATTTAGAACTAAAACTTATCTACCCCTTTGCTACCACCGTGCTCCCCATCCTTCTGAAAAACAAAGGGGGTGGGATTCTTAACTTTCTATGGAAGACATTAACAAAAACATTAGTCTGAATGAAAATAAGATCAATAAATTTCAGGACAAGCCTTCAATGTCTCTTAAAAGAGAGACAGAATAGATCCCTATTTCAATTGCATGATTCTGTGGGAATGGACTCCCACAGTTCCTACCATAGGAAAATCATCCCCCTTGGGGTGGGGAAGTGTGTGGGTGCCCAACAACCTAAACCACAGGCAACGTGAGGGGCCTCAGTAGCAATTCGTAAGCTGGCACCCCACCTGTCCACCCGAGCAACAGAGATGAGTTGGTTGATTCACAGAGTATGTTAAGAAAGTGTGAATTGGCTAAAGACATTTAAATGTTGGGGCATTCCACACAAAAATTTGTGTTTCTGACTTCCCTTGAAAAATCCAGAAGACCAGGAAGCCTGGGGCATGTATGTGCACAGGCCAAAAATGGACCTCTTTGCTGGGTGATGGCTGCCGCAGGTAATGGCTGGACCCCTTTCCGTCTCTTGCCTGGCCCCGCAGGCAAGATTTGAACTTGTGACTCTTGCTGCTAGGGTCTTTGACGGAGGAAGGGAGGGGTAAACTAAGGGTAAGTCATTAGAGATGTTGAAAGCTAAGCTTTCATGGTGAACAATCCAAGCAAGAAGCAATAATTAGGTATTTCAGGGCAGGAAACCTAAACTTTATAAACTTGACTTTTCTTCGTTGATTTTCCAAGTGTATTCATATTATTAAAGTCCTTTAGAAAATTACCAGTGTTTACAGATGGGCTGAGGGTGGGAAAAAAAAAAAACTGAATGTGCTGAGTTGGAGGGGAGGAGGAAAGTTGCCTTTTCACTGTGGCCTTGCAAGGCTCCACGCTCTTGGTTTGTAATTGTTCCATGGGTCCTTGGAGAGTTTATATATTCTCTATCTGTAGATGGTTTTGTTCCATAAATAACGGACACACTCAAACTTCTGAGCTGCCTTGTTCAAATCTTATTTTTATTGCACTTGGTCTGTAGGTTTCTAAAAGAGCTGTAGGATCATCTCCCACTATGGCTGGGACTTTGGTTTTATCAATTTCTCCTTGCAATCATGTTTCTATATTTTGAAGGGGATATGATTAGGTCCAACTTATTACTATGTCGTTTGGCTCTGTATGCTTGTCTCTACCAAAAATGATAAAATTACTGATCAAAAGGGTACATAAATTTCCTCCATCTGGCGATCGTCCCTAACTGACAGGACTTGGCACTAGTTAGCTATTTGTTGCTGATGTACATGCTTTCATTTTACCCTAACGCTATCGTTGTGAGGCCATAGACATATTGGTATTCCCGATTTACTCCAGCATACATGGATCCCGCACCAGAACCTCAAAGTCTGGGCTCTTTCCTAAGCCCATGCTGTCTCAAAAAAAGCAAGCCAACATCTGAGGCCAAAACAATCGTGCAAAATCCATTCCCCTCGGAAGCTGTTTTGACGGATCTCTGTGGGGCAAAAATTTGTACTAGCAATTAGTTGTTCCGGCTGTATCTTGCCAGATTGCACAGCACCTGCCTGCTCTTTCATTTACCTGGACCCCGTTAGCACCTGGGAGCACACAGTGGCCCTCAGCCACACCGTCGTGATGAGGGAGAAAAGAATACGAGCTATGTAGTGGAGATGTTTTCCTAGCTTGTAAACCTTCCTCCTTCTAATTCCTTCCCTAAAATATGCATTCCCTTTGCTGGAGCACATTTCCCAGGTTATTCTCACGAGGGGTCCCATATATCAGCCCTGAGTCTGTTGATTCATGTTTATACCTCTGCCTCGTGAAGCTTTTGGCCCGATCCTGTGTTGGTGTTTCTGTGGAGCCTGCCTGACTCCAGTGTGTTCTCTCTGCCAGACCCCAGCGTGGGGAGGCAGCCTGGTGGCACAGTTAGGCTCCCAAGCCGACTGCTGTCTGCAAGCATCTTTGTTCTGTCTGTTCTGCAGACAGGCTTTACTTTAGTATATCAACTTACATCAGACGTTTTTTCTTTGTTTTCTGGCATTATTATGTTTTTTGTTTTTGTTTTTTCCCCTATTTAAAACAAATGTTTCCTGGGTTTCTTGTCCCAAGTGCAATGCAGGACAAAAGCTGGTTATTAACTGCTGCGGGCTCAGGGCAGGGCTGAACAATGTGAGGCACAGCTATCTGCAAGGTTCATGAATATCTCACTGCCTTGCATCAGTCTGGGTGCCACGAAGCAGCATAACTCATAACTGAATATTGCTGGTGTGCAGTTCCCTAATGCATCATTAGTGTTTTAGGATGGTCTGGCCCATGGAGCCTACGTTCCATATGTGCTGGCAACCTCAGAGGTCAGGCTCTGGGCAGCGCTTCCGCACCAGGGGAGGGGAGAACATGCTGCACAGAGCAGCCCAGCTGAGCTGTCCGCTAGCCAAAGGCACTGGGAGTTCAGGGAGGTTACCTCAGAACTTTCCATAGCTCAATCCACCTCGGTGTTTGCACGAAGCCTTCCTACACAGAGATGGAACAACATTCATGGACGTAAAATGTTTTCAGAAAGGACTTCGCTGCGATTGAATTCGTACCAAAAACATAAAAAGATGAATGCGTTATGAAAACAGCTAATAGATGAACACTGATTTTATTTAGGAAGATTTTAAGCAGTGATATTTCCACACTTGGAAGTATAGACATTTATGATTTGGCTTGGCTTTAGGCTTGCAAAAAGCCATCATGGTCCCTAAGTTTTGTGTATTTGGTTGAATACTCCATCCTGTAGACAAGTCAGGGACTATATTCTGCCCTGGTCCAGGTACTCTGAACATCACTCTGGGTGATGTCCTTCCCTGGTGACTCTAAGCCTTTTTTTACTCTCACCCTCTCATATTTCCTATTCATCTGCCCTCCATATATCAAAACGGATGCCTGGAGATGATCCACCCCTTGGCATAATTTCAAGACAATATGTCACCTTTCCTGGTGGGACTTGCGTATATGAATTCTCCCTAGCTGAAGATAGAAAAATTTATGCTTTCTTTTCAAAATCATCTCTCCTGTAATCCAAGGGGGAGGAGGCTGATTTCATGTGAGGTGTGAGAGCCTGCTTAGTATTACTGAATCTACTCCAAGTGGGAGACTCATGGCCTTTTCTAGTTATCTTTGAGGCCACGCTTAGGGCCCCCAATTGTGCCTCCTGGATTATCATTTATTGATGAGTCCAGCCAGGCATTTCCAATTATTGGCTACTTGGTTCTGAGCCTAGAGACTTCCCTTGTCAGCCATCGTTTTTAGAAGGCTGCAAACTTTCTTCACTCTTCTCAGTAAACTTGACCTAGTTTTCCCAATAGGCATTTGACCAACACCGGAGCAAGTGTAACTGATTAGGAAGTGAATGAAAGGGAATGGACCCCTACCTTCTGTCTCTGGAGCTCTAGTTCCCCAATTGCTTCAGACTTCCTTTTCATGGGGAGTGGTGGGGACAAAACTTTGGAGCCAGCGTGGCTGGAAGGATGGCAGAACCAGCCTTTATCGAGCATCTTCTATACATTACCATGATGCCTTAGATATAGACGTATCTGGCAAGGCTCAACTCGAGGGCAGAAAGGGAAGGGAGTACTTCTGACCTGGCTGAGGTTGAAATCATCTGAAAAGGTTTAGACCCTGGCCTTCTAAGTCAGAGTCCTATGGAGTCCAGAAGTCCATATTTTTTTAAATTAATTTTTTAATGCTTACCTGTTTTTGAGAGAGAGAGAGAGAGGGAGGGTCAGGGAGAGACAGAGAGAGGGAGACACAGAATCCGAAGCAGTCTCCAGGCTCTGAGCTATCAGTACAGAGCCCAGCGTGGGGCTGGAACTCACAAGCTGAGAGATTGTGACCTGAGCTGAAGTTGGATGCCCAACCAACTGAGCCACCCAGGCATCCCCAGAAGTCTGTATTTTTTAAACAAGAGCTGGAGATGATTCTAAGCAGTTTAGGAGCTAAGGAGTTTTAGGAGCCTTTGGGTTAGATGTAACGTCCTTAAACACAGATCCATGACCAATGCTTCAGAATCAGCTGGGTGCAGGTAAAAAAAAAAAAGGTATTTCTGGGTCCTAGATCTCTATGATCTGATGGTTTAATCTTGTAGGCTTCTGAACTCTGGCTTTCAAAGCTCTCTGTCGATTCTGATCATCAGAAAGATCTAGAAGCTGCTGGAACAGAGAGGACGGATGGAGAGTAGAAGCCTGGATGCCCAAGAAGGGGTCGCTGCGGTCAGCAAGAATAAGTGTGGGGGCAGAGCCACAATACCGGCATAGCAGAGGCTTAGGGGACTGGACCAGACAGGTGTCTGCTCGACTCGGTGGCTTGAGTGAATGTCAGACTCTCTGAGGTCCTCAGCCTGAGACAGTATTAGTAACAAATATAAGGCAGGAAAGTTAAAGAGAGCTGAGGTGAAAATCATGATTTTGGTTGGGGGCATATTGAATTTGAGATGCCAATGGATTATTAACGTAGAATCCCTCTACGTAGAATCCCTCTGAGTGGTTAAGAAATCCCTCTGTGGTTAGAAAAAGCAGAATGGATAGAAAAGAATTAAGACTATACATCTAAAACTGCCTTCATGGTGGGGACATTGAATGTGGACAAGGGTGACATTCATCATTGATGGTGACATGCATCATCCACGAAGTCAACTTGGAAGAGAGAATCTTCAGAAGAAAAAGGGACCATAGGGAAGTAAACTTGGCATTACTTCCCATAAGTAAAAGGGTGACTTTATGTCTTGGGTGCATGGGGATCTGCAGAAGAATTTTTGTCCCTGTTAGATGATGGCTTGTCTTGTCTATGACCTGGGACTTGGATTACTTATGAGGAAGAGCTCATATACTTGATCCTCCACTAAGAGCCAGGCTCTTTACATTCCTTCTGTGACCCTAAATGAAACTCATGGGCTGTTCTGAACTTCAGTGGTCACCTGTCAGTTAGGTTTGGAGACTGACCTCTTACCCAAGGCAACAATGCCATTAATCAGCCTAGAGCCTGATACCTCCTAAGTAATGGAAAGACATCTTTTAAAAATATAACCCAACTATATATAAATAACTTATACAACTCTATACACACACACACACACACACACACACACACACACACTCCTTACACAACCCAAGAAATAATCTGATTTAAAAATGGTCAGAACAGGGGCGCCTGGGTGGCTCAGTCGGTTAAGTGTCCGACTTCGGCTCAGGTCATGATCTCACAGTTCGTGAGTTCGAACCCCGCGTCGGGCTCTGTGCTGACAGCTCAGAGCCTGGAGCCTGCTTCAGCTTCTGTGTCTCCCTCTCTTTCTGCCCCTCCCCTGCTCATGCTCTGTCTCTCTCTGTCTCAAAAATAAATAAACATTAAGAAAAAAAATAAAAATGGTCAGAACACCTGTACAGACATTTTTCCAAAGAAAACCTACAGATAGCCAACAGACACATGAAAAGATGCTCAAAATCACTCATCATCAAAGAAATGCAAATCAAACCCATGATGAGATATCACCTCTCCCCCGTGAGGATGGCTAGAATCAAAAAGCCAAGAAATAACAAGTGTTGGCGAGGATGTGGAGAAACGGGAACCCCTATGCCCTGTTGGTGGGACCGTAAATTGATGTGGCCCCTGTGGAAAACAGTGTGGAGGTTCTTCAAAAAAATGAAAAACAATAATACCAAGTGATCCAGTACTGGATATTGACTCAATGAAAATGAAAACAGAAACACTAATTGGAGAATATTATGTTTTCTGTGGCATCATTTACAACAGCCAAGACGTGGATGCAGTCCAAGTGTCCATCCACGGACGGATGGATAAGGAGGACACGGTATAGATATACAACGGAATATTACTCAGCCATAAAAACTACAGAGATCTTGCCATTTGTGACAACCAGGTAGGACCTAGAGGGTCTTATGCTAAGTGAAATAAGTCGGACGGAGGAAGACAAATACCGTATGATTTCACTTATATGTGGAATCTAAAAAACAAAACAAACCAAAAGCAGGAACAAATCCATAAAGACGGAGACCAAACTGATGGTAGCCAGAGAGGAGGGGGGAGGGGATGGGCAAAGTGGGTGAAGGGGTGTAGGAGACACAGGCTTCCAGTTATGGAATGAGTAAGTCACGGGAATAAAAGGCACAACATAGAGAATATAGTCAATGGTATTGTAATAGTGTTGTGTGGTGACAGATGGGAGCCACACTTGTAGTGAACACGGCATAACTTGTCATCACCTTGCCGTACACCTGACATTAATGTGACACTGTGGACTATGTGTCTATTAAAAAATATGTATCTCATCAGCCAGGAATGAGGTGGGAATTCTTTGTAAGACAGCACAGATGTGCCAGTGAGTGTGAATCCTCACATGGGGAGGGTCCGTCCTCTGTCAAGGAACTGCCTGGAGGGCAGATCACGTGAGGGTCTCTTCTCCCTCATCTCCTCCATTCTGGAAAACCTAAGCTCACTTCCTCAGCCTTTGGCCAATCCGTCTCCTCTCTCTCCAAGTGGCACCTGAAGCCCGACCTAGCAGAGGGTGATGGCCACGTACACGGAAAGCCAGGAAGAACCGAGACGGGGCCATGGTGAGGTAAGCGTGAGCAAACTAGAAAGGATGAGAGGCTGCGGGAGGGGGCGAGGTGTGTGGAGGGCTGACCCGGGTGCTTAGAGGTGTTTGAGACCGCACCCCTGCGCCAAGCCCGAGGATATGGGAAATATACTAGGTGGCTTCTTCCCAGTCCAACCCCTCCACGTTTCTCTATACATTTCATTGCTTGATGTAATTCAACGACTAAATGCTCTTCCAGCATCCATGTGTTTGCTGACATGAGGCTGGGCTCCGACCTCCAAGCCCAACGAGCTCACTGAAATGAAGCTGCCAGGCTGTTCTAGAGCACTTTCTCATAACTAATCCTCGGGCTCTTTCCAGAATTCCTACTCTGGTGTCTCAGCTCTGGTCACCGGCCTGGGCCTCACCCACACTGCTACCGATCCCTGGCCATGCCACTCTTCCGTGGGCAGATGGAAACACCTAGGCATCTGACAGCCTCCTGGGTGAAGGTAGCCTTTCAGAAGCACTTTCCCAGACCTCAGTGCAGGACAGAGGGCAGGAAAATAGGGGCCCAGAGCTACCTAAATGACATCTGCAGTTTCCATTCCTCCCATGGCATCCTTACCTGAGACATTTAGCTTCAATTCCTTCCTTTGGCAAAAGGTTTCAAACTAATGTTTTGCTGTAGCTCTAAATCTTTGCCTACCGTCCCCCGAGACGATGAGAACTTGTCTTGAGTCCTAAGCTCTGGGGTACATGGGTGCTGCAGCCAGGGTGGAAGGAGGGCGCAGCAGGTGCTTGGCTGGGGGCTGTGGCACTCAAGGGCTGGGGAGCTGCGTCCCCCACCCAGCACCTTCTATCCTCCTGGCTGGTATTACTTACCCTCACTGCCGGAGAGAATGAGAATTAGAAATACGGATGGTGTGGAAATCAATGTTCAACAAAGACTTTGGGGAAAGTGTCCCTGCAACCTACTAAACAATTTCCCTAAAAGCTACCAATTTCCCTCACCCCGAAGGTGAATCTTGACACATTTGATGCATTGCTCTAGAACCGCAGAACAGCTTCATTCTATGGGCACCACTGAGTGCTGGTGACATATGCAGATAGCGGTGGCACTACGTCAGGTGCCTCGACATTCCGTCTGGATTTGCTCCCAGAACGGGCTGTCGAGAGGCTAACCTTGCATTCGTGTAGCTGCTCCATGAAGGGCTGCACAGTCCACCCCTCCCGTAGTCTGGATAATTAACTGCACATGAGGAAGAGCCCTTGCGCAGGAGGCTGATTTTGGAGGTCCAGATAATTGCATGCCAAGGGGATGGTGGAAGCTGTTACCGCAGCTCAGGACTGATACCGCCTCTTTGTAACTAAATAGAAAGTAGACCCAATAACATCCCAGCCAGTAGTAATATGGGCGTGAAGAACAAACGGGAACCGAGAAGTTACTCATTGACCGGGAGGGAAAGAGGAGCATCTCTAATGCATTTTATGGCTGGAGCCGTCAACGCTGCCAATCTCCACACTCTGTAAAGAGGGCAACCCCGGCTCCCTCCCAGCCGTGTCTCTCTGAGAGAGGGGACGGGGTGCAAATGTGGATTCCTCCCCAATATGGCAAATGCACCGAGCCAAAGGTAACCGCTCGTTGGGATAGATCTTTCTCTGTTGAGTTAAGATCATGGCTGTGGATTTTGCTTCCCTGGTGCGGACTGACTGCCTTCTCAGCCAGTCTTGGATCAGCATGACTTTCCCCATCGGTTTCACTCAAGCTCCCCTGAGTTTCTGCTCTGGGTTTGCAGTACTCTTGGTGGTTCCGAGAACATGCTTTTGCCTTAGATAACTGGGGAGGCAGGACCTTTGATCATGATGGGTGAGTTCTGTGGGTCCTTTTTGATTTGGGGGCTCTTTAGAAAATGAAGCACAATCAGAAAACTGGTGTTGAATTGAATCGTTGTCTTTTAAACAGTTTTTTGAATTTATTTATTTTTGAGAGCGACAGAGGCAGCGTGAGCATGGGAGGAGCAGAGATAGAGGGAGACAGAGAGGATCCTAAGCAGGCTCCATGCTGCCAGTGAAGAGCCCGATGCGGGGCTGGAACTCATGAAACCGTGAGGTCATGACCTGAGCTGAGGTCAACAGATGCTTAACCAACTGAGCCACCCAGGTGCCCCGAATTGAATTGCCATCGTAAGGACCAAAAGAATCTGTGAAGACAACACAAGCTGCTTTCCTGAAGTGACCTCAATTTCTCTAAGGGGCTGAGAACATCTCTGCCTGAGACTGATCAGAATCAGAAATGGAGGGCTTTAATCTCTTTGACTTTTAATTCGTGAAGATAAGAAAGCTATTAGTGTTCTTGGGTTCTTGGACATTGACTTGATTAATAGTTAATCAATAGTTAATTAATAAATGAATAGTTAATATTTTAACTTCCCTTTCTCACTGAAAAAGGACAGGAGGCTTATATTTCAATTTGGAACAATTCCATATTAGCATTTTACTTGTCAAGTGTCTTAATATTGCCACCTTATTTCATTGCAGAACCTCACCTGGGTGATGTCAGCCAAAGTACTGGGACATAGTTTGTAGTGGAAAATTATTTAGAGATTGAAATTTTGGTCTTAGGTATAGAGTAATGGAAATTACTTAATGAATAGAGTGTTCTGAGCTACTTCAGAACCTTCCGGGGACAAAATCTAGACTAACCATTGGAGGTCCCATGAAGATGTCCCAAGAAGCAGTGTGGCTGGTGTTGAAGGATGGCCTCATTAATGTGGGTGCACCCACATTAAATACCACAGGTATTTGTAACTTGAAATGATGCTCTAAGCTAATGAAAATAGCTTATTTTTTTACAAAAAATTCTTCTTCCTCCAAACAATGTAGGCTTCCAAGAACTAACCACTTGTGCACACTGTCCTAAAGCAGCTTTATCGCAAGTAATTCATTTAAGCAGGCCAGGGAAATGTAAGGCTGTTATCCCTAACTGTGACATTAAATGTATTCTTCCTTGTTGAATACTGTGATTCTCTGTCTGCCCCTCTCTCCTGCTCCTGCTTGCTCCCTCTCCCTTTCTCAAAACAACAACAACAACAAAACTAACAGATAGAAACTGCTTCTCAGGACCAGGCCCCGTGCCTCGGGGACACTGCTAGGAATAGAGGGGGCAGAACAGGTGCCGATGAGAAGAGAGAACCATGTAGAGGCTGGGTGGGCCTCATGGAGAGGTGAGCAGAGCTGGGGGCTTCAGAATGGAAGACACATTTGTGGACACTCCGGGACTGTGGGAGGGGTCTCCAGAGTCGCAGAGCCAGAAGAGCCATCCCCTGACCCAAAAGTTGGGAAACCTAGTGCCACACCCCAAGGAGCCACAGAAAAGGGCTGTACTTAAATACAGTATCAAATTCGTATCAGTAAAAAAGAATAAAGAGCAGAATCAGGTCCCTAGAGACAATACAAGTTTACCAGAAAGGGATGGCCGCAACAACACGGGTGAAAGCTATAACCCAGTATTTCAAATAGACGAAAATAAATTAGCAATTAATACAAGACACCAAAGAACAATAGGAAATCAGGATTTGAAAGCTAGTGAAAAAGGAAAATAATCATTTTAGAAAGGATCGCTAAACTAGAAGGACAATATGACAGTTCTGGCAAGGGACAGGGTCACCTTACACATTACAGATGGGGTCACCTTATGCACAGGGTCACCTTACGGAAAGGGTAGGCTGAGAGAGGAAGGCTGCGGCTATACAGTGGGGGAGGGAGGCAGACGCTGGTGCTCAGGGGTCCCGGGGGGACCAGACTGAACAGTAAAAGAGGTAAATGCAGCAGCTGGGACCAGAGCAAGGCTGGTAACGAGGACGCTGGGCCCCTATGGCCGAGGGTCTGGCTCACCCTGCCCGGCTCCCTGCCTCATTGGGACAGGGACCAGATGAGGGTGAGGGGAACCTAGAACAGGTGGTGGAGGATAGATGCTGAGTATTATGTCTGGCTTCAAAACCAGCTGCGGCAGCAGGGGCCGGATCTCCTGCGTCTTACTCTTCCCTCATAAGGGAACTAAGTCCTCACAATCTTACAAGAAGCCAGCGGGTCTGAGTGGCCCAAGGATAGACAGTGATGGATACTGCAGTCTCCACGAATGCCCTCTGCACGCCCACACGCCCGTGCTCATGGGTCAAGGCTGTGCCCCTCCTTCCAGGGAGTAGGCTCCTGCCTCATCAGAGGTGAAACCCGCACAGGGGGTGGCGGTGGCAACAACTTGCTGTTCCAGCATCCAGTTGCCATGCCCTTGCCCGGGACGAGGCAGAACCACCCCAGATCTCAAGAGCCCTGAAGGGTTGGGTGACGTTCAGCTGCAGCTGCGTGATGGGACAGCACGTCCCTCTGCCTTCCTTGCTGACCAGTGTAACTCCCGGGACCACTGCCCCAAACGTCCTTGGTCCAGGCCGTTCATTTCGGAGGCCGTCTCCAGAGAACCCAATCTAAGGTGGCAGGCCACTTTCACAAGGAGCGTCCACTGGGCCGGGGCTTGGAACGTGGCTGGCTACAGTACGACGATCCCTTCCTGTTGTCAGATACGTGGGGCTGAGAGGGGACAGGGCCTGCTGGCCCGGGGGTTCCCTGTCCAACGGTGGCCTGGCCAGGCCTGCGGACCTCCTCGGTGTCTGCCATTTCCACTCTAGCACATGCCTCCCCGGAGGAAGGGCCTCCTTTCTACAATCCTTTATTTCTATCTTTTATATTTCCTTCTATACCCCCCCCCCCCCCACACACACACAGGAAGCTTCTTCTTGAACCCTGGAAATTGCTCTCTTGAAGAGCATTACCATTCTGGTATAGTTTGACTTTCCACTTTCTTCTCAGGAGGATTTCCTACTTCTCCTCTTTCCTAAATGTGTCATAACTTGCTCTCTGGAAATTCCCTTGAGCTGCCCTGTTTTCAAAGAAAGAGTTCACAACCCGGAATACGCACAATGATTCTTCGTGTTGTTGGGAAATCAGAGTGTGGGCCACAGTTTGTGGTCTGAGTTTACTGCTACGAATGGAGGAGCTGATTGCCACAGGGTGGGAAGTACGCTGGCTTTCCCGCCGCCTGAAGAAAAATATGCACCAGTTCTCTAGAAGACACCGAACACCGTCTGATCTCTGTTTTTTTTTTAAAGCTCCATATTCCCTTACCATGATTTTTTTTAACTCCTTGTACACAGTATTGAAAATAGTAATTTTTTCCTACTTCACACAAAGGAGGCAGAATGAAGACTATTCTTGAAATGGCTTTGCAAGATGTGCTTTATTTTAAGTCAGTCCTGAACCCAGACTACATAGGATCATTTTTTTGGACATGTTCTAGTCCATTTAATGACTCCTCAGAAACTGTATTTTAATACAGAATGAAAACTACATTTGAATCATAAATTTTCATGCTACATTGTTATTTAATGAAGAGGTTGTATTACCAATAATAATAATTTAAGAAAAGGCCGTTTTTTTTATTTCCCCAAGCTCAATATACATATTTCTTCCATAACTATGAACTTAAAAAACCCGTCTCAGATGTAAAAATGTGAATTGGAATATGTAAACTCTTCGATATACCTGAAAAACAGGAAGGAAAATGTCACATACTGGAAAAAACCATTGCCTTAAATCATCGAAATGGGAAAAAGCGTGTTGAGGGATGGGGAGAAAGGTAGAAGGGCGTTCATGACCTCAGTTGGGAAAGAGTTACAGAGTCAGAGATTTCCACACCCAGCTGGGTGCCATTTTCATGCTTTTACTTGGAGCCTGTGTCTGAGGAGGAGCAGAACTCTGAAGCATAACAGCCACCACAGAAGCGAGTCATTTGCTGGGCCTCGACAAAACCGGTGTCCCCATGTTTGTTTTGCTGCTTTTTTTTTTTCTTTTTTCCTGAGAAGTCACTGGTGTTTAATGGAAAGATTTTTTTTTTTTTTTTTACTAGTCTTCAGTTAAGATAAGGCAGTAAGAGTGTCACTAATGTTAACTTTTTGCTTAGAATGAGGCTCGTTCGTCCACTGGTATCTTCATGGGTCTTTGGCTCCCTCTCTTGTTCCCCTCCCCCCCCCCCCCCCCACTGCCCCAGAAATCTCTTCAGGAGTTTCAGCCTCCTATTGCTGTTGCGTATTTTCGGGGCATGCTGAGGCCCATCTGTTCTCCCCACGGCAGCTTCCCCGTTGGCAACAGGGTGCGGCCTACTGAACTAGAGCGTCTCTTCAGGAAGTGTGCGGGCTCCGCACAGAAAACCATGGGCAACTTTCCTTTTCCCTTCTTCTCTCCTGTTTCTCTGAGGGAGGAGACCCATAAATGATTCCTTTGCATCGTCAATTAGAATGCAAGACACTGTTGACTATATCATAAAACAAATAGCCCTGATTTTGGAGAAATGGAATTACAAATAACATTTTCAACAGCGCCTTCATTTACAAGGTAGCTTAGACTGCAGAAGGAAGTCAGCTCCTTTTGACCACCTGTCAGAAGAGAAACCACTTCCATCCAACTAGAAATGCTTAGCTCTTATGAGGATATTGTGCTTTTTTTTAAATTCAAATGTTAATTTGATCTGCAGTCTGTGTCTTAAAGCATCAATTTGTTTTTTCTCTAGTCCATTTGATCATGGTTTCTGGTGAGCGGTACAGGAATATTAATTTGGCATAGAGATCTTCCTCGAGTTCCAGCTCCCCTGTCTCTCGAACTAAAAAAATATCTGTGCACAACTTCAGAATTCGGTCCACATTTGGAAGCTCTTCAAACATGATGGAGTGAGAAATCCCACTGAAGAATTCACGGACAAATTTCCCAATCACAAGGACAACCGAAGCATACAATCCCATGATACTGGGGGGAAAAAAAAAGGTAGCTAGAAATTGTATCTACCAGTTAAACACAGTTAATAGAACACGTCTAAAAGAAAAAAATAACAAAATTTCTCTAGAGTTTTTCCCTTTGGTGAAAACATTTACTCTGTTTATTAAAAAGGTAATTCAGGGGCACCTGGGTGGCTCAGCTGGGTAAGCAGCCAACTTCAGCTCAGGTCATGATCTTGCGGTCTGTGAGTTCAAGCCCTGCATAGGGCTCTGTGCTGACAGCTCAGAGCCTGGAGCCTGCTTCCGATTCTGTGTTTCCATCTCTCTCTCTCTGCCCCTTCCCTGCTTGCTCTCTGGCTCTCTCTCTCTCTCTCTCAAAAACAATAAACATTAAAAAAAATTTTTTTTAAAAAAGGTAATTCATATTCCTTGTGTAAACACACTTTATACATTACAGTGCTGTAAGACTTGAAAAATAAAAGTGTCAAAAAAATCTCAATTCTGGAAACAACCAATGCTAGTAGTCTCATGCATGAACTTCAGGGGGTTTTACTGCAAATATTATATAAAGAAACCGCATGATATACTTGATAGAAATGCAATTGTACTATATATACTTTTCTGCACCAGCTATTTATGTTAATACTATAATTCTGCATAGACATTGACTTCTTAACAGACTTTCATGTCTTGTAGGGGATGCATGTGTCTTAGAATGTAAGCATCAGAACACGGTGAAATGATAGCATCAGACCATTTTGGACATTGGACCATGTCCAAAATTGCGATGCTTGACTGAGCATCTGCTCAGGTCAGAAGGCAATCTATACGGAAAAGAGATAACCCTACACCAATTTCTAAGTTTAAACATTGAATTACATCAAACGTAACAGGAAGACGTGGAGTCAAGAAACCAGAAATATGACTTCTAGTCCTGTCCTTAATGGTGTTATTCACCCCAGGAATTTTGACTTCTTTGGGACTCTGGTTCTTGAAGGGCCAATGATCTATGAATTTTAACACTGCAGCTGTTAAGTTCAAGAATTTTAGGAAGGTACAAAGCTTCCCATCAACTTTATATGACACAGAAGTAGGCTCTTGTGACTGCTAACTGAAATGCGTCCTTACCCATAGCCAGCCAGGAACCCCAGACTGGGCGGGCTGACTTTGTCATTGAAGACCACCAGTTCCAAGGCCTGAGCGTGCTGATTGTATATTCTGTTTCCAGTCAGGTTGAGAACCCACCACTCACTGTTAGATTTACTTGTATTGTCTCTGGACAAAATGATGGTGATATTCATGAAGTTATTTTCTGCAAGATGAGAGAAATGAAACCAAGTTAGCATAAGCATATTAAGATTCAATGCACGTAAACAATTGTCAGATGGCAGAACCTGATTACCACTATCCGTAGCGTGTGATGCCAAGATGAGTAGGGCACATGTTAACGGTGTGAGTGGAGAAAGAAAAGTGGGCCGCAGGTGTGCATAAGGTTTCTCCTTGTCACTAAAGAGGACGCTCACTGTTGCTAAGTGAGCATGGCAGCCATATCACAGGGAGAGAGCGAAGACCCACGTGATATATACGTGAGTATATATGTGAGTATCACACGCGCTTAATATACGTGAGTATATTTCTTTGCTAATAATTCTAAGCAACTAGTTAGACATTTAAAAACCCAAATCACTGACTTTTTATTGACTTGACTAATCCAATCATATTACTAGCATTTATTGAGTGTCTTCTGGGAGGAAGGCCCTCTGTTAGGTGATCAGGGGTTACAGAGTTGAATACAGCACAATTCCATATCTCAATGGGAACAGGCCATGTACATGAGCACAACTTATGGGCACGTGGCAACCACTATTAGACCTGTGCTGACAAGGAGAGAACAATTCTGGTTGGTAGGATCCATGAGGGCTTCCCAGATGAGACGACTTCTGAGTTGAATTTTGCTGAGAACATCAGTAAAGTGGAGATGGAGAGGGAGAGGAGGTTATTTCAGGAAGGATTGATGGCATGAAGCTCAGGAAAGTTCTGAAAACCCATGATGTGTGGTTAATGATTGCTTGTGTTGGAGCTTAGGGTGAATATAAAACAGTAAAAGGGCCAACAGAAAGCTTGGAGTTCTCTGTGTAGGCCTTTCTAAGAAAATACCACCACTGCCAATGATAATACGGCCTCCACTGAGAATCATGGTGGTGGACTATAAACTCTGTGAGGGTGGGGGCCGTGGCTGCATTATTTCCTGCTAAATTCCTAGATCAAGGGAATCTAGGACAGTGTGTGGCAATGTAAGTCTATTGGATGGATGGATGGATGGATGGATGGAGCGTGAGGCAGGAGACTCACAAAGATAAAGAAACCCCTCCTCAAGAAGAATGTGAGCCACTGAGAATGCTCAGGAAGAAAAAGAACCTTGGTTCTGAAGTCTAGAGCGTTCTGAAGGGGGACATCTGGCCCATGTTTGGATCTAGTTTGTCCACGTACTGGTTGTATAACCTTTGCTGAGTAATTCACACACTGGGCCTTGGTTCCCCCTTTGTAAACTGGTGATAACCACCAACGTACGCTAAATAGGCCTTATGGTAAAGATCAGAGAGAACTCAGTAAAGCTAATCAGAGAAGTTGTTGCGTTGGCAGGACCTGAGAACACCAAGACCTGTGGTGTGGGGAAGGGGGCCTTCACAGGCTGAACCTCGTGAGGAAGAAATGCATAGAGATGTGGGGGCCCGCCCCCACTTGTCTTCGGAACCTCTATGCTGCCTCTACTTCTTGAGATCTCCATGGGGGCGTCTACCTGTTTACCTACGCAATCTCCATCTTTCCAGCTAAACATGAACCATGTAGAACCTCGTCTCCAGTGCCTGGCATACTGCCTGGTGACAATGAGCAACCCATGCTGGCAAAGGAATGAATGTGACTTGGATATATACTGCACTGTCCTTCTTCTTTTACCATCCATACCCATCTGTTCTTGTCCAGGCAACTGATGAAGTCAAACAATGCTTCATAATTAATGCTTAAGAATTCCAAAGCATCATCTTACTACCATCTCTGTTATTTGGGGTAAATACAGTCCCTAGGGACTACTGTTGATACTTAACGACCCTTGGGCTGAATCACGCACATTTCCTGCTACCTTTTTATTGCTCTTATCGTGGGGCCTTCATATTTAATACTGCATGAGGCCATTTTCTGCCCAAGATATGGATGTTAATAGAAACAAGTAAACAGACTAAGGCACTAAATGTGGATTTAAGCCCATCAAGTTCTATATCAATGAAAACAATGAAGAATATGGCTTCTGGTGACTGACTGATTCCTTCTGGCTGTGGAACGCAGCTGGGAGTCTCATGCTTCCTATAAGCTCTGTGTCACAGAGACAGAAAACTGGAAAGAAGCTCGAGAAAGGTTGAAAATGCAAACTGTAGAAGTTGAATAAAAGAAGGTTAAAAAAAAGTTCTTAAATAATTCCTTCTCAGCCTTACCAGACAAAAGTTGCTTTATAGGTTTTGAATTCGAATCACTAGGTGCTTTCACGTAATATGGGTAGATCTTTTCTATAGTCCTGTATGTTAAAAAAAAAAAAAAAAGGAGGGGAAGCGTAATTAAGTTTTAGTTGTTTTACCCACATAAAATTGATTTTTTTGTTGCTACTTTGACCTCATATCAAACGATAATGGTGAATCTTTGTATATGTATACAATGTGATGTCATCGCAATTTATGGGTTCCATTATAACTAGAATTCTCTGAAGCCAAAAAAATTTTACCTGTTTCTATTCGAATACTCAAGTAAACTCTGTACATGAGCAGTTTATGACTTGAAAACTGCTACAGAGATTTTCCATGTCTGTGACTGTTTCTGAAGCAAGGGACTGTTTTCTTGCTAGGATCTAGGTCTGTACTCTCTCTCTCTCTAGATATATCTATAATCAAGTGGACAGCATGAATCTATCTAGGACAAGACTGAGGCTTGAGGGGAGAACTAGTGGCCTGGACCTAACCCTCCCTCTGCCAAGGACAAGCTAAGTGACCTGAGCAGGTCGCTGTGTCTTTCTAGGCCTGCCTGTTCTCTCATGAAATAATGGGGGAGGAACTGACAGTCTTTGAGGTTCCTTCAACTTTAGTGATTAACAAAGGCTGTCGTAGGGAGCACGTCTGAGGACTGCATCATGTCGGCTTATATTCACTGCATTAAAGTGGGGCCAAGGCAGACTGGAGGTCAGAACTAGGCATTGGCTGGTGGACGTCTGGAATACTTCATTTAGTGGTTTTGCACCAATAGCATTTTTTCCCCCCTCCTGCTTAGAATCTAGACATCACAGCTTATATCTGTTTGAAGTGGAGTACTTACATGGCAGGAGAATATATTAAGATGTAGATCCCCCCCCCCAAATTTCCTTTTACCCCTTATCTTCCCCTCATCTCCCATCCATTCAATGACCCCAGGCCAGGAGCAATAGTAGAAGAGGGGTATCCCAGGGGCTTAATCTGGCTTTTGGTGATTATGGTCAGATAAGAGCAAAGTTTGCTACCCAGGAACAAGGTCAGTACTCCCAGGGCTAGGTGGACAGAGTACCGGGGGAGGAAAACAGAGCTGCCTTAACGTAACACAATGAGGCCTCCAAGTAGAGATTCACTTGAGTTACTGAAGAAAGTTGCATTTCTGGTATACGTGAGTTTGCAGATGCAGATTTTGTACCAGATATATCCATCAATTAAAGCTAATTAACAGGAGCAATCACTTACACCGGTGTTCTTGAACTTTCCGTGTTGTTGCCGGCTATCATTTTAGCTATATGCTCTCGTGTGGTATTTTTAAGAGGAAAAGAAAGCTTATCGGTTGCAATTTCTGCCTTTGCACCCAAACTCATGTTTCTGTGAAGAGAAATAAAAAGGCTCAATGTCAGTGATTACTTGGAAGTCTAGAAGAGACGTTCAAAAATTCACTTGACTCTTCATTTTATTAATCTCACCAAGTCTTCCTTGGATCCACAACTGTCACCCCCAACCTTTTCTGTCCACCTCACCTTTACGTCCAGCTTCTTAGACAACCAAGTTAGTAAAGCCCGGGGAGGCCACAAACACCTTTAAAACAGATGGCAGGTGAGAGGGCAGAGTCTGTTGACTAGAAGAGAAACCGTCTTGATGCTCTGATAATGAGTTTCTGAAACACTTTTTTATATTAATCTAGTGAGGTTAGTCTCCATGGTGACTAATAGAATCCATGCTTTTAAAAGAATGTTCCATCAAGAGTTGATCTTTAATGTTGTTATTATTTATTATTATTATTATTTTGGTAGCTCTTCAAAGAAAAGGCTAGAAAGTGAATTTTGGCAGTACAGAATTTCATGTGAGGAATTTGGGATGTTCTAAAGGAGGAAATAAAATGAAAGAAAGAGTTCTTTCAATTCTGAACAGCCCCCTTTCAGATATTTCTTTACTGTTTCTTTGTAAATTCACTTTAGATTGGAGAAGCCTTCTTCTGTACCTATCATAATTCTTTCTTAATTTTATCCTAGAAGCCAGGAACCATGAACCCAATGAACCTATCACTTGACTGCTGGCATAGAATCCTGAGTCACAAGACTATGACAAATACAAACAAACAAACACTAAGCCAACCAACTAATGTATTGTGTTGAGGTTCCCCGATTGCTTCACTAGCACATTGGGCTTCTGAATGCAAGAACTTTTCTTAAGACACGCTCATGAATGGATAAGGAAGATGTGGGGGGTGTGTGTGTGTATGGAATATTACTCAGTGGTAAAAAGGAATGAAATCTTGTCATTTGCACAGACATGGATGGAGCTAGAGAGTATTATGTTAAGCAAAATAAGTCTGTCAGAGAAAGAAAAATGCCATATGATTTCGCTCATGTGCAGGATTTAAGAAACAAAACAAGTGAGCAAAGGGGAAAAAAAGAGAGAGGCAAACCAGGAAAGGGACTCTTAACCACAGAGAACAAACTGACGCTTACCAGAGGGGAGGTGGGTGGGGGGATGGGTGAAATAGGTGATGGGGATTAAGGAGGGCACTTGTGAGGTGCACCGGGTGTTGGATGGAAGTGAAGAATCCCTATGCTGTACAGCTGAAAGTAATATTACGCTGCATGTTAACTAACTGAATTTAAATACAAACTTAACACAGATCAACAAGTGCAGTAGTGGCCACGTGCTGGCCATGGGCTCAGGTTAGGTGAGAAGGAATCTCTCTCAGCTCTCCCCATCTTGGGACTCCCAGGCTGCTCTCACATCTCCTGCTTAGAGAAAAGATCTGACAGGACCTCCCTACGTTGGAGGGATTCGAGTGAGAATTCGGGTTCCCGAGACTGCCAATTCTTTATTGCTCAGACCAAATCTTAGATCAGGGAAATCTTACAATCATCCAGACCATTTCATTTTATAAGTCATGACACTTTTTCTTTTTGCTTTACCTCTCTCTCTCTCTCTCATTCACAAAACTCACTGCCAGCCTCTCTTTAAAAACTGGAGTAGAAAAAAGGAAAACTAAGAAGTTCTTATTTTTGTCAGAGATTCCTAGGCAAACTGTTATTTAGTAAACACAGATGTTAGCTGTAGCATCGAATGAATGTTCCCAAAGTGTAATGTCAGCTATAAACCACATCCATCAACTTTTTCTTTACTTCTATCCACCCACCCCCACCCCGAGTTTAGATTGGGGGGAAAGGGGAAATTATGCATGGAAATACAGTAACTACCTCTGAATACTCCATGAAAAAACAACAGAGAAGCTACTATTGGGGTCCATGAGTTCGCTTATCATTTTCTGCTTACTGGGAGGGCTGATGGTCCACAAAGAATTTGAGTTTCCTTCCAGTTCTGCTACAGTTATGTCTTCTTTTTCATAATTTTCCAGAAATTGCATAGCACCCTGTATGTGCACAAATACACATGCATAAATAGATCATATATATGGTGATGTACAAATAAAATTAAAAAAAAATGTTTGTTTATTTTTGAGAGAGAGACACAGCGTGAGCAGGGGAGGGGCAGAGAGAGAGGGAGACAGAATCTGAAGCAGGCTCCAGCCTCCGAGCTGTCAGCACAGAGCCCGACGTGGGGCTCGAACCCACCAACTTTGAGATCACATAACCTGAGCCGAAGTCAGAGGCCCAACCGACTGAGCCACCCATGTGCCCCCTGTGGTGATGTACAAAAACAGTGATTACTCTTCTTTGTAACTGGCTACATGAAGGGGAATTCTTAGTAAGGAAGGGCAATTTTTACAGTGCACGGTCTTCATGCTCTATCGCACTATTCTGTTCCCCTCCCCACAGGGATGGGCAGCCCGAGTGCCGTGGAGCAATCTTGGTGATGTTGCCGCGCCAATACAGCTATGGGATCATCCCAACTCATCAATAAAGAAAAGACAAATGACTTGGTGTCATTTTCCTCCCCATTAAGAAGGAAGTGTATCAACTATTGGGGTGTTCCCTCTCACCACCCAGTCAAATTTAATCCACCCACAATATCCTGGTCCTGTCTCACAGCTGCACATCCCTCAAGATTAGTTTTGGCAGTGTGCATTAGAGGCTGATAATTTTATAAAGGAGATAAGCATCTGTGTGTCTAATCATTTTCTTTAAATACAAAGTATTATTTGTAAGGCAAATTTTAATTCTGAAAGCTCGATTTATCATGTGATTAAAAGTTTGTAATGTAGGGAAGAGAATACATCAGCCACAACTTTACCACCAGGGCATCACCGCTGTGATATATGGTAGGACATGTAGATTTCATTTGTTTTAATTTAAAAAATAGGAATGTGTGTCCTTTTTCACTTAGGTTTTATCTTGAGAAATGTTCACGCCATGCAGAGTCTCTGCAATGACTATTTTGTATTATGAAAGACGCTGCTCGGAAAATATTCAGACGACATAGCACGTAAATAAAATGCACGCCGACGCCCTAGGGAAGCCAGTGCCTATCAAATTCACTTGATACATTTGCTATAACTTATTTAACCGGTCCCTAGTTATGAAGCCCTCAGTGGCTTCCAGCTTTTACTAATGCAGAGAATGCCAGCACAAGCAAGGGCCTGCATAGAGCTTTTCCAACATTTTGAATGACTCCCTTAGTATAGATTCTCAGATTAGACCTACCCATCAAAGGGGTCAGTATCTACTACAATTAAAAAAAAAAATTAAAAATATGAAAGAGGACCTACATCTGTTAAGCTTACATTAAAATGTCCCGAATTACAATTACGTTTATTAACACATATCCAATGATACGGACATAATGGCTCAGAGTATCGAAGGGGCCAGTGGCCAGAAATGCGCTGCGAACCCCTGGTAACCCCTGACAAGTCCCTCCCACCACCACAGGCTACAAAAGAGGAGTGAACAAAATGACAAGCAGTAAGCTCACCTTTCGTCTAGAAAGGTCTTCACAGAGCTCTACTACATGCATTTACTTACAGTGTCCCTAGAAAAAGCTTTCATAAATTTATTAAACTTGGGCTGATCCATAACTTTCAACTGGCTTTGCTGTGCACTCATTGTGAAAATAGGCTGGAAAACAAAGAAACAAGGTGCCGTTAGCCCTCCAAGGCCCGTCTCTGCGTCCTGGGTTAAAAGAACAATATTTCCGCCGCGTTATCACCCCCCCTCCCCCCCCCGCCGGGCACCCGAGGGCAGCTGGCCTCAGAGATCTCTTTTTGAAGTGATTACCCAACCAGAACAAAACGATTCTTTCACTGTCTTCGGTGCTTTACTTATCTCATACATCACGTATTTGCTGACCAGCCGAAATGTAGGGAGGAATGTGGAGCACCAAAGCTAACTCCACATCCTGTGGCTGTTTATTGGGAAAGGCGCCGGCAGGTGAGTGAGCCCTGGGGGAGGTGCACAGCGGTTACCTGGTACCCTCCCAGGGTGATTGTGACCGAGACGTCCAGGGGCTGGTTGATGACCCCCGCCACAGATTTGATCAAGGACATGAAGAGAAGGGGAAACCAGACAATGCAGATGAGCAGAACGATGATCATGCCTCCCATGCCATACTTCACCACTTTCTTCTTCTTCTGCCCCCGGGGCTGCGGGTATCTCTGCAACAGAGGGGTCACACCGGGCTCAGGCTTCTGGCCCCGAGACGCCGGCGGGGTCTGGGTCGGGGAGGAGGGGTGCGCGCTCTTGCCGCGGGACCCGACTGAGTCCTGATTCTGCTCAGTTCGCTCAGGCCACTCTACGAAATTAAGTAGTGATGTGAAGCTCTAATGAGCACCCAACACGTCCCCACGGTGGTGCCACGAGGGACCAATGGACCCGAGGGACTTTCTCCTTAAAACTGTGTTGGTTTTGGCTGGTGATGAACCTATGGACCGATGGATCAAATACCGCTGAACAAAGCCTCTGCTCTCAAGGGATCATGTGGGAGAAAGACATTTTACTGCAAATTCCTGAATATTCCAAAGCTGTGCCTATCAACCACCTGCTCTTGGCGGGTGGAAAAAAGTTTCTCACTTCATTCATGACACACGTTGTCAGAAGGCAGTGTGGTTCAAGCCCTGCAATAAGATCTGTACGGTCAGAAGAGCCCTCTCTCTCGGCCGCCAGGAC
Organism: Neofelis nebulosa; assembly: GCF_028018385.1. NCBI lineage: Eukaryota > Metazoa > Chordata > Mammalia > Carnivora > Felidae > Neofelis > Neofelis nebulosa. Next base: position 61,700,648 of record NC_080792.1, on the reverse strand, counting down.
TCCACGCGGGTCCTCAGCGGGGGCTGTGCTGAACAGCAGGAACTGGGGGTGGTGGCAGAAGTGTGCGTCACGTGAGGGACCTGCTCTCTCCTACAAAAGCAGTGCGTTTGGTAGGGATGGGATCACTTCCATCAGCTTTGTTAGGGACCCACCAAGCACTGCTCCTAAGCAAGGCACCAGGAGCCAGCTTTGCTGTCCGGAATCAAGAGGGCTTCAGATATGCGCGTGTAATCCTGGCTTAAATGTTGCTTCTCCGTGACCTTTTTGCCTTCCAGGGTCAGCCCCTGAAGCTGGGCTGCACACACAATATGGGGGTTACCCCCACTCCCCAGCCTGGCTGTGAGATTTATCCTGGGGGGCACAATCCCTCAGGAGGCAGCCATTCATTTCACTAGAGGTGAGGTAAGGAAAACTCATCCACATTCTGCCTGCAGGCGCTGAGCTCATGTGACAAGCGACATACAAGGACAGAGGTCTGGGAGCCAGCACTGCTACAATGGCTCTATGGGCCCTGGCCGTCCGTGATTGCTGAAGTCAGGCCTGGAAGTATAGGGCGGGGGCTGGACGGGGGTGGGGGCACGGGAGCCAGTATGGGCAGCATTATGGATTCTGTGCTCAGGAGATAGTGCCTCTCAGTGGCTGTGCTCCGAGTTAGGGCATGATGTTCAGATCCAGCACTGTATTTCAGTATCTTTGCGCTGGAATTTGAGGCCACTGATTATAATTTTCTATTGCAAAAGAAAAACTGCAGTATTGGAGAATTTCAGATATATATTCACACACACACAGGCTTGCTTTTTCATCTTTTTCTCCGGGAGGCAAGTTTAGACAAGCGGCCTCTCATCCTCACGCAGGAGCGCTCAGGCATAAGGTGGCGAAGTGTTTTGTTGGTTCAAGACTTTTCTCTGCTAAGAACAGCCTGGGTCTCTTCTGACTGTAGTGGTGCCATATCGGTTCCTCTCCTGGAGGCCACCCTTTGAGGCTCACTGCTAAAATCCCCAGAACCTCCCCCTCCGTTCTCCCCCTTCTCCTGCTCAGCCCCGGGGCAGGACACGGCCAGGACCTTTGGACCTCTCTCTAACTCTGAGGCTACTTCCCCCTTCACCTTTCAAAGGGACCATCCCCTTCCTGTCCTGCACTGCCTGTCACCCCTTTCCTGGGTAAGTCAATGCTCTTCTGGGTCTCCCAGTTTGCATAACCTTCCAGGCTACATTTCCAATCAGCTTCCTAAAGTGTTTTGGGACGTGGCTGCCTGGAAATCATTGGAAACGAGGACTGGGACCCAGTGGCCTGCATTTGTGTGTGCTCCTGTGCCAACACTCTGCCTTTTAGGAAATTGTTCTGGCTTCATAAAGTTCATAAAGGCCCTGGAGCACAGCACATTCGACTTGGAAGAATCCCCAAGAAAAGTTACTTAAATTTTTTCTTTTAACATTTATTTACTTTTGAGAGACAGAGTACGAGCAGGGGAGGGGAAGAGAGAGAGGGAGACACAGAACTTGAAGCAGGCTGCAGGCTCCGAGCCGTGGGCACAGAGCCCGACACGGGGCCCGAACTCACAAACCGCCAGATCATGACCTGAGCCGAAGTCGGACACTTAACCGAATGAGCCACCCAGGTGCCCCATGAAAATTTACTTTTAAAAGCAGCTTACTCTTCTGCTTTATACTGGACAAGAGACGGTCACTGGTAACGTTTCTGTCTCTGATGGGACGGAGTAAAAACGTGTGCCAGATTCGCTTGGACTCCCCTGACACTGACCTCCCACACACCTAAGTTTCTCAGCAAATTGTACTACGTGTGATTTAAAAGGCTCTTATTCTGAAATAGCCAGCGACTGAGCATAAGATAGAAGTATATATTGAAGTAGAGGTGATGCATGTATCACCAAAGGTGATACACTGAAATGAGGCTTTTTATTTCTTGAAGATAAAATGACAACAATAATCGTAAACACTTTGTGGGGAGGAATGCTTCGTGTTCTAGGGCACAGCAAACCCTGTCCTTCACAAGGATGACGGGCAATGGCTGTGACTTCCTCACTAGAGTATTAAGAAGGTTGTCGGGGCGCCTGGGTGGCTCAGTCAGTTAAGCATCTGACTTCAGCTCAGGTCACGATCTCACGGTTTGTGGGTTCGAGCCCTGCGTCGGGCTCTGTGCTGACAGCTCGGAGCCTGGAGCCTGCTTCAGATTCTGTGTCTCCCTCTCTCTCTCTCTGCCCCTCCCCCGCTCACGCTCTGGCTCTTTCTCTCTCTCAAAAATGAATAAACATTAAAAAAAAAAACTTGAAAAAAAAAGATGGTTGTCACCTGTCGGCTCAAAGGCAGTGAAAAGCTTGTAAGAGCTAACAAATGGGGCAGACACAGCTGCTCCCATGAAAGGTGGCCCTGTGTCGATGTGGGACAGTAACGCGAGCTCTGATTCAGAAACCCCCACCTGAGGACTCCCCTCCCATTCATCCAGAGGAAGTAGTATCTCACGGTTTCCAGTGCTCAGTGGACAGGCTCTGGGTTTTAGGATGCCGTCCTTCCCTCCTGCTGTCAACAGATAAGTTCGTCTACTTCATGCGGAAGCCAGGCTATGTGGTGTGCAGTCGGCTCACCACATCTTTCCCCAGCTTCCCGTAGGATGGCCACTCCTCTTTGCCACTTCTAACTTATTCACCCACGTCTCTGGTCCCACGCTTCCCAAGGCCCCCACCCAGACCTTTATCCTTTGGCTTCCATGCTAAGAATTTCTCTTTTTCTTTTTTTCTACTGTTCTTTTCCTTGCCATCTACAGAGGTTCAGATCCTCTCTATTCCGAAATTACCCTCTCCACTTGCCTGTCTCTTGAACCGCTTCTCTCTCGGGCCTTTCTCTGGCCTGTGCCTGCTCCCTCTGGAACAGCAGCCACAGGATGACCCTGGGCAAGTCTGTCCAGCGACATGCAGCCCAAACTGCCGACCCGCAGAATTGTGAGCAAAGAAAATGGTTGTGATTTTTAAAAGTTTATTTATTTTGAGAGACAGAGCACGAGCAGGGGAGGAGCAGAGAGATCAGGGGACAGAGGACCTGAAGTGGGCTCTGTGCTGACAGCAGGGAGCCCAATGTGGGGCTTAAACCCACATGACCTGAGCCGAAGTCAGAGACTCAACCAACTAAGCCACCCAAGTGCCCCCAAAACGGTGGTTATTTTTAAACCACTAAGTTTGATGTAGTTTGATAAGCAGCAATAGACAACTGATATGATAAACTGCTGAATGAATAGATCTAGGACGTACGCTTCCCAGCACAGAGGTTTCGGGATGTAAGTTCTCCTCTGTGTGACGGTGTGTATGTGGACACCTCTGGGCAGCGGCCACCTCCTGAGGCAGCCAGTCTGTGATGGGGTAGCTTTGACTGTTAGGAAGTTCTTCAGATGCCACTGAAGCTTACTAGAGCTTTTGCCAACCTGTCTCAACTCTGTTATCTTGCGTCTTCCAGACAAATTCAAACTTTCCCCCTATTTCCCACTATTTCAAGTAGTTAAAAGCGGCTATTATCTTTGCCTCCTTCCGTTTGTTTTTCTACTTCCGACAGAACAATGCTTGGTTCTTCCCGCTTTTCTTCATTGGTCACGATTTCTGGATGCTTTATCGCCATGACTGTTACCTTCAAAGTCCCTTTGGTAGAATATCTGCCATATTCTGTCATTTTATCAGCTTCTCTGCTCCTTACAAATGAGGACAAGCTAGCAGATTTTAAGTTTACTGCCAGCCCTGTCTCCTTTACTCTCACAAACCCCACAAATACAGGAGCCGCAGGTCAGTGGGACCCGTGATTAGGAAACTGGAACTCCAAGAAGCAGCAGCAGAACATACTAGAAATTATATACACTGGAGGGAACTTTTTCAAGGAGGGTATTATCAAGAAGAGAGAAAAAAACGGGATACTTTCTACCACCTCAGCCAATGCTTGTTGAGCATTTCCATTGCTGTTATGACTCCTGTTTCCGACGTTAAGCTTTTGCAAAAAATCCAATAAATAACAGTAATTGTAACCGTATTCAAACTTTAATATTCAACTTAACAGAATAAGCAAATATTTGCACTTCGATTTCCTTTGCACAAGGAAGTTATATTGTCCCGTCGCTCGTCAAAGAGTGAATCAGAGGGTGAGCCTGAGTCCAAGCCACCTGACCCCACTTTTCTCCATCCTACCACATTCCCTTCTGCTCCCAAATGAGCCATTTAAGAATTATGGGGTCACAGAGCAATATATCATTTCTTCTTTTAAAAATAACTACAATATAGGCTGGCCAAAGAAGAACACATCTGGATGCCATTGCTGACTAAGGCAGCAGTGAGTCCAAAATTCCCAAGTCCACTGGGGTGGAAACCAATGGGACAGTCACAGGTCCTCACCATCTTTGCCCCCTGCCTCCATGTATTTGGCCACAAAGCTTGCAGAGATTCACATGAATCTTATACCCAGCCTGGATGGAAGGGAAACGAAAAGGGGTAAGGCATTTTTACTGGCTTACTTTTTCAGACTCCCGCCAACACTTCAGGATGAATATGTGAGCGTAGATGTCCTCCACACAGATCCAGCTGGAGAGGCTCAAGGTCGTGTCTGTCCACACCCAGTCCATCACAGCCCTCAGCTCAGTCAGAAAGGGAACGAGGCGGAACCTGCCAGAAACCACATCTTGCTAGAGAGGCTAGAGAGGGTGGGGTGGCCCCCGTCATCCTCCCAACCCCGGGAGCTCATGTAGTTCCTTATCGTTTTAGCCCCTATGACTTGGGAAAAATTCTCAAGGTGACCCTTATGGTAAAATTAACTTGGAATACAACTGCTTCTCATCTTAAGTCAATGTATGAATTAGTATTTTCCATTCTTTTTTCTATTTTTTCTTTTTGCTGATGGTCTTAACAAATTAGGATTGCCTTTTAAATAAGTTTGAAGGTGTCCTCTCCCATGTCTCTCATCAAAGTCTTGTGGTTTTCATTGCCCAGATCTTTTCATTTCTTCGGTTAAATTTATTTCTAAGTATTTCATTGTTTTTGGTGCTATTATGAATGGGATAGTTTTCTTTATTTTTTTTTCTGATGTTTTGTTTTTAGCGTATGGAAACACCATTGATTTCTGCATGTTGGTTTTATGTCCTGCAACTTTACGATGAATTCATTGATTACTTACAACCGTGTTTAGGTTGATTCTTTAGGACTTTCTACATTTAAGGTAATATCTCCTGCAAAAAGACCCATCATTTTACATTTTAAAAACGTGTATGTGTTTATGTTATGAGAATCTGTCGGTCGCGGGATTATTGAGTACTGGGGTTTTGTTGTTGAATGAGCGAGGAAAAGTTGTACACCTGATACGTGAAAGCTGAGGGGAGATGAGAGATGTCAGAGGGAGCAGGACATGGGGTTGGGGGCACACAGTAGACTTAGTAGACGGTGGACTGAGTAGCTGCCTCAGGTTAACAAGATTCTGGCCTTACGTTCTCATATTTGGGAATGGGTTGGCGTGGGCTCCTCTCTGGCCTAGGAACTATTCCCTGTTTCTTGACTAACACAGAGCTTCTCCCAGCTGGAGACCTAGGTTCACCCTAGGCTCTTCAGAGCAGCTTGGGTTATACTCGGAAATTCTCCCCTAGGCCACTCAGCTCTGCCAAGTGAACACTAATCCAGCCCATTGAAGAAGTATCAGGCCATACACAGAGAACACCACTAAGTGACTGACCGAGCACACTCAACACCTCTTCTGTGACTAAGTCACCTGTCGCCAGGTCTGGTACAACCAAGGAGCCAGCGGTGCCATGAACAGCCTCACCTTCCGGGCTGTGGTATGATCTTCATTGGAACAGAGAGGAGATACTACCAACGAAATTCTTACACGGAAGAGCCGATAGGGCTTGTCTAGTAGCTAACTTACTACCAGGGACAAGCAAGTCATGTGGCATTCAGGTTGACGTTAGGTGGAATAAATGGCCCTCTTCAACGGAGGAACTCATTGTATATGCAAAATTCCATGGGGATCTTCAAATAGTACAAATGCCGAATTTCTGTTCCATTGTGCCCAGAAATACATTAATACCTAAGGATCGTGTATCCCTGGTTTTCATCCTGAAATGTTAGCACAGTAATTATGCAGGATCCAGTAATAGAAAATTAACCCATGTGGCTAATTCTAGAACACTATGCTGACCAGGTGTGTGGCAACTACACCTAGAAAGGCTATTTCAAGAGGCGTATCTGTCTTTTGCCAAAAGTCGTAAGAGTTCTGTGATGATCTAAATTGCCACATCAGCCTTTTTTCACCTTCCTGTTTCTTCCCGAGGAAACAAGTGCCTTTCTATTGCCAGCCTCCCCTCTGTGAGTGACTGTGACAACACAGAGTGTCCTTCCTTACCCTTGAAACAAGAAGAGGTTGACATAATTGTAGCTCTTGGTGAGGAAGTTTCCAAGGACTCGCGTTGGGTAGCCGCAACGGATTTGGTAGGCAGACAACCCAAAGTAAACACATTTCACAAAGTACCAAAGCTGAGCGACCAGGTTCTGGCTGAATTTCCTAAAGCGCAAAAACATAAAAGTGAAATAATGGAATATTCTTCTGGTATAAGAGCATACCAGTTTAGGATTCAAAAAAAAAAAAAAAAAAAGTCGAATTGCCCCTCTGGCAGGTAGAGCCAGTTCAGTCAATTGTAAGGAATTCTCTGCACCTAGTAGTAGATCACTTCGAAGGCAAACAGTAGGGTAAGAAAGTCTAATAATTAAAAAAAATTCTACAAATGGTGCCTCCAATGTGTTAGTGCATAATTCAGTTGTTTAGGCCATGAATAAACTAATTTCTTTTTAAGCGAATTTACTAATGAACATTTTCTCACAATGTGAAAGATGCTGCTACCGTGATCCAAATTAAAGTTCATCAAAAAGATGTATTTTTTTTTTTTACTTCAAAGGACCTGTCATTTGGAAGGTGTAGGAGGAGGTATCCTGAGGAATGAATTCCCCCTTTTTTTGCTATCCATCTATAAAGGCAGGTCGTGGATTAACAAAGTTTCAACACCCTTGGTTCCAGTTGTGTTTATAACCTATTGCGTTTGTTCCTCAAGCCATCATGCTCAAGACATCTGTCTTCATTTGAAGACTTTCCCTAGCTCTGAAAATCTATGATTCCATGATCTCACATTCTTTTCTCCAATGACATCTTCAGCAGTCGAAATGCTAGTCCCTTTTGCCAAGACTTCTGTACCATCTTCCCTGGGTTTAAAGTTAAGAGCAACACTTAAAGCTTCCTCTTTATTCCTCTTTATGTTTCAGATTCGTCGTCTTAACTTTTAATTCTGACATTAGAAGAAGACGTGTTATTTTTTTTTAAACTGAAAATACTATTTAGTTGACCAGATCTAAGAACCAGCCGGGGATGCACTGGCCTATGTATCTCAGGGACCTAGGGACCTCTACGTGGATCTCAACAACTGGAAATCTTAAAAGTAGTTCTTAGAAGTGTCTTCCCCTGTAGAGAAACCAGCTTTGGTATTTCAGGTCCTAATGTGTTAAATACACTTGACCATGATCTAGCACTTGACAAGTTATTAATAAACATATCAGAACTTTACAGAGAGCCAATATCAACTATTCCTTCCCTTTCCCTTTCTAGGGACTGTCTCTATTGGTGTAATAGTAAGAAAGAACATTCTTTCAGCTTTCCAGGGAAATGTCCTTGGATTTTACAAATAATTTATATGAAAACTGCATGAGGAAAAATTGTTATCTATCAAAATTATAATCAAAATTACAAAACTGTGGGGCGCCTAGGTGGTTGAGTTGGTTGAGCGTCCGACTTCGGCTTTGGTCATGATCTCACAGCTTGTGAGTTCAAGCCCCACATCGGGCTCTGTGCTGACAGCTCAGAGCCTGGAGCCTGCTTCGGATTCTGTGTCTCCCTCTCTCTCTGCCTCTAACCCACTCTCATCCTGTCTCTGTCTCTCTTAAAAATAAATAAACATTAAAAAAAAAAGGTTATAAAACTGTGTTGTCTTCCATCCCTTATAAAAGGACCAACCCATGTTGTGATGAGTACCGGGTGTTGTATGTAAATTTCAAAATCACTAAATCATACATTTGAAAATAATATTACACTGTATGTTATGTTAACTAACTGGAATTTAAATAAAAACTTGAAAAAATAAATGAGCATTTCCCTTCCTTCAACCTTAAAGTGAATCAACTTGGAATAAGTTAATCAGTAAGTAATCCTGTTAAATCTAATAGGAACATTAAGGTTGTCCCACAGTGAAGGACTTTTTCTTTTGGTGGTCTCTCCATGCTTTATTACTAGCAGCTGGAGTTATGCCTTACTCACCAATCTGTCCCCCATGGCACCAGCCACACAGCACTTTGTAGACTATAGGCAACCACTGAAAGTTTGTGGACTAAATAAATCACGTGCCCACGCACAGAAAAAATCACTTATCAGATGAATTATTTAAAATATTGGAGCTTCCTGATGCTGAATATTATAACTGGTAGCCATATTTTTCTTTTCTGTATAGTTTCAACTCCTAATCTGTTCCTTCTCTTATTCTTTTCCTGTTTTGAAAAGGATTTAGATAACATAACTATTAATGACTGCTTTCTTTTGCACAGTAATGAGTAAAATTTTTAGCAACAATATCTGGAGGAGGAAAAATGAATCTGGGATGTTAACAAGTGATGGCAGCATGGCTTGAAATGACATGAAATTATATTGTCACTGACATGCTGACAATGTAGACTCAAGGCTCACCAGTCCTAATATATCTTGAATTAAATGTCCAAAAATAAAGATAGGGTAATCCATTGCACTAGGAATGACCATTAGGTGAGGCTCAAAAGTGAGATCCAATGAGACAGAAATGATCTCTGTGGCCATTTTTTTTTCTTTTTGGTAATATTTATAGCAGCTTTATTTGTAATTGCCAAAGAACTATAAACAACCCCAATGTCCTTCAACTTTTGTATATTTAAACACTCTTTGGTACATTTACATGATAGAATACTACTGACCAACAAAAAATAATTAAGTACTGATACATGCAACAACATGGATGAATGTCAAATATATTATGCCAAGTGAAAAAAGCCAGCCTTAAAAGCCATAGGATGTGTGATCCATTTAAATGACATTCTGAGAAAGGCAAAATTGTAGGGACAGAAAATGGATGTACCAGAAGCTAGAGGTGAGGGATAAGCCTCTGTCTACAAAGGGCATAGGAGATTTTATATATAACATTACATAATATATATAATATAATTATACTAATTATACTAATATAATATAACATTATATTAGTCTTAGGTGTGCAGCTATGGGCATAGTGTTAGTATTTATCATAGTGCCTCAATCTCTGGAATCCCATCATGTGGTCCTTCCCAGATGGGGATAGGTCTCTGCTTTATTCACGTTAGTGTTATGCCCCTTTTCACCTGGTCTACTGCCCTGGACATAGCAGGTACTCAATAAATGAGAAACCGAGTTGAAGTTTTCATTAATTCAGGTATTATAACAAACATTCCAGCTCTATTCGGTTTGCAAGGTATTGTTGCTTAATCCCCAGAACCTGTGAATATACTACCTTTCATTTTTTTTTTTTAAAATTTTGTTTATTTAACATTGATTCATTTTTGAGAGACAGAACATGAGTAGGGGAGGGGCAGAGAGACAAGGAGACACAGAATCTGAGGCAGGCTCCAGGCTCTGAGCTGTCAGCACAGAGCCTGATGTGGGGCTCAAGCTCACCAACTGTGAGATGATGACCTGAGCTGAAGGAGGACACTTAACCAACTGAGCCACCCAGATGCCCCTGTTAACTTTCAAAGAAAATGAAGGCTTTATAGTTGAGATTAGATTAAGGACCTTGAAGTAGGGAGATCGCCTAGGTTATCCAGGTGGGCTGAATCTAATCAATGAGCTCTTAATGGAAGAAATCTTTCTCAGCTGCGGTCAGAGGGAACCATGATGGTGGAGGAAGGGAAAGACTGAAGTAATGAGAAGAGGACTCCACTCACTGATGTTGGCTTTGAAGACTGAGGCCGGGCCATGAGCCAAGGAAGGCTAGCACCTCAAGAAGCTAGAAAAGGCGAGGAAAGGGATTCTCCCCTAGAGCCTTTAGAAAGGAATGCAGCCCTGCCTACCCCTTGATTTTAGTCCAGCATAAGATGATAAATTCATTCTGTTTTAAGCCCTAAGTTTGTGGCAATTTGTTACAGCACCAATTGGAAACTCATACCAGCAGGAATAACCCAACTCTTTGGTAATTTGATCCTGCTTAAGGATTCTCCATGGCTTCTCCATTGCCCTATTTCTGGAAACACCAGTCTCTATGAACTTTTCTATCAGGACACGGCAACATCCATGCTCTGGAACTCTGTTCTGGGGATGGAAAAATCTAATCCTTTTCACCACTGCACAACAAATTGTAGGTTGTATTATTTCAAGAAATCTGGTTGGTAGTGAGCACCCCCCCCCCCATGGGAGGTGGGGTGTAGCATACAGTAGGGTCAAGAGGTCTGTGATTGGGATCTTGTCTCACCACTAGCCAACTGAGTGACTTTGGGGACACCACTCTTCTGTATGGGTTTTACCTATCTTCATCTGTGAAGTTAGCAGGTCTAGAAAGCTTTTTAAGGTCCCTTTCATCTCTGAAATTAAGAGTTTCTAGGAAGGCTGGTGGAGAATGCCCATTGATGCTCTTAAATGTCACAGAAATAACATTCATCATCTAACTACCATGGCTTTTGAATGTGGTTTACTTCTCTGAGTTGATATGTATATAGAATTATTTATAGAGAAAAGCGCATTTATTTCACTTTAAAGACTAACAAATAAGATCCACAATGTCCTTACAAAGTATTTTAACAAAATACTAGTATTTTAACAAAAAGCTTGCCTTAATCTGAATTATTTTTATCAGCTGAGATATGTTTACTCTCCCCATACGCAGTATAGTGTGAAGGACTTATTTGGCTGTTGGTATTTTTCTGGGTAACAATTCTTTATTTACTTAGTTTTACTTCAGACTCATGGGAAATATCCTAACTCCATTTTTGCTTTTACAATATTTGCATTGCCACCAAAATCAAAAGGTCACAGCCTAACCATCCAGGTGAGAGTAGACAGGTAGCTGAAGCATTGTCAGGAGAGAGTTGAATTTCCTCGTTAAGAATGCCATTTGAGTCAAGTTATGAACCACATAAAAGTGAGAACAGTTTTCATTACTTTCTAGTCACTCTTTGGAAAATGGCACTGGCCAGCCAGATTGCCATGTTATTCACAAGGCTTGGCCAGGAATGACCCTTGAGGTATGATAAAAAGATCAGCTTCTTGTAAAACATGAAGACTTTTAATGTATGTTGATTAAAAAGATCATTCCTATTACATTATATGGGTGCTTCCATGTCCCCTTCTGTTCACCCTTTGTTCCCATAATCTATTTATAGCAGTCTCCCTTGTTTCTCTTTCATTCATTGGCGCATCCATTTGTTCATGCGTTTGGCACCGACTCGGTCCCAAGTAGTGTTTCTGGTGGAAGCAACCTGGGAAATCTAAATGGGTTTGAGGCAGTAGAGAAGGGCAGTGAACAAGGTCCCATGAGGTGTAGGAGGACATGGTGCCCTCAATATGACTGGACCTTAGAGCTCAAGGAGACAGGGAAAGGCAGCAGACAGCCACCTCCAAGGATCTCACTGGCCCTTTCCCCATTGAACTTTAGGCTGCTCTTTTTATGTCCCACTTTCTCATAGGACATAGTCTGAGAGCCTCTCATTCTCTTAGCAGTGCCTGTAAGACCATCTCTGGTTCATCTCTGTCTATTAAGGGGTAGAGACAATCACAGTGGAAAGCCTCTGGTTTTCTCAGATCGCCAAGGTCATCACTTCTCCCACCCTGAAAAACCCGATTTCTATGAATGCGTATGAACACACAATGAAAATGTGTTTGAGGAATCAGTTCACGTTTTGAGCCACACTGAATCTGATAGTGATGAAGATCTCTAACTTTTCCAACCCATGGTGCTGTTCGGCCGTGCCTCTGCCTGTACCTGGTGATTTTGTTGTGGTGATGCGTATGGCATGATAACCTCCTGGAACATATTTGTATTAAAGTGGGAGCGTGCCTCCGGCTTCCACCTTACCTCTCAGTCACACCCGGCAAGATGAAGAACATCCAGAAGTGAATTCCAAACACAAGAATGACCTGGAAAATGACCTTTCCCAGGACGGTCTTCCTGAGGTATAGTGCTCGGTCCACAACCATGGTTCCAAACTGAATTAGGACCATCACCAAAAAAGGCCCAGGGACCTGGTCCTCTGACAGCGAAGAGGTGATGTCTGCTGCTGCTGAGTGTTTCTGGGAAGGAAACAACAGGTTTAGGCACAAGTGGCACTTCACAGGACAGCATCGCTCTTACTCGTTAGAAGTGTGGTGGCCTTCACCCCCCAACCTACCCCAAAGGCCCAGAAGCCAAAGACGATGATGACAAAGTCAACAGTGTCAGCCAGGAACATGAGCACATACACATCGGTCACAGCACTGTAGTCTGGATGGATGAGGTTGTAGAAGAACTGTCTGATGGGCACATATATTTGCAAAGTCCTGCAAAACAGAGACCCCCAGCACTTGCTTCAGGAGGGCAGGATGGGAGGGATGACCGGGTATTTCCATCATTCCATTCCTCCGTATCCCTCTCTCCCAGCAGGTCACACCTCCCTTTTCAGCCTCAGCAGAGCCCGGTGTGGGGTGGGGAGGCTTCTGCTCTAATGGCAAGTGCAGACACATTCAAGTGCCTTCCTTGGCACTCTGCCTCCTTGTGCTGATGAGACCACAGGCCTCCTGTGTTGTTCGAAGCACAAGAGAATGGTCGAAAGCCCCAGAAATGAGGTGTTGGGTTTGTCACCTGATTCAATTACTCCTTGCCTGTGAGCCCCTGAGCATGCTACTTACTTCTCTGTGTTTTTGTTTCCTCTGTTGTAAAACCCCACAGGGCTGGGGTGAGAATTAGATGGGACTACATAACGGTGCTTAGACCTGGAGTCTGACCTGAGCACCCTGAACACATGAGGTAGCCCCTGCTCCTCCCCTTTATGGGTCTTGTGCCCCTTCTGATTCCTACATAGTGCCCTGGGCTTTTGACTTCTTCTGTCCAGCCTCTGCTCTGTCTTCCTTGTTTTCTGGGTTCTGCCTTCAATTCAAGGCCATGTTCATGTTGGATGGCCCTCCTGGTCTCAGAGGCCACATTCGAGGCCAGCCTTGCCGAACCTCCTCCGTTCCCATTGCTTGTCTGCTGCCTGTCAAGGTCCCTGGCACTGGAGGAGGGGTTCATGCATTTTGCTGGAGACCAGCTGTGTGCCAGTGAACCTCAGTTTCCCCTCTCCAGGATGAGAGTGTTTCTCTAACCTTCCAACTTTGACATCATACACCTCTCTGTCTAGGTGGGATTTAGCATGATGATGCTTGGAAATACATACTGTGAATCCTTGAAATTATTTATTCTATTCAAATAGGAAAACTATGTTTATAAATGTAATGGATATAAAAATGAATCACACTGAAAAGTGATTTTTAAAAACAATACATTACCTCAAACAAAAAGACAGAAAAATAACATGTTGGTGAGAAAGTGGAGAGAAGGGAACCCTTGTGCACCGTTGGTGGGAATGCAAATTGGTGCAGTCGCTGTGGAAAACAGTATGAAGGCTCCCCTCCAAAATTAAAAAACAGAACTACAATATGATACAGCAATTCTACTTCTGGGTATTTATCTGAAGGAAATGAAAACACTAACTCAAAAAGATCTCTGCACACCAGGTTCAGTGCAGCATTATTTATCATAGCCAACTCACGGCCCCCAAGTGTCCCTCAATGGATGAATGGATTAAAAAAAAAAGTGTGTGTGTGTGTGTGTGTGTGTGTGTGTGTTTGCACAGTGGTATATAATGAAGTATATATATTATTGGGATGAATACATACACACACACACACACACACACACACACACGGAACAAGTCTGAGAAAGTCAAATAACGTATGATATCACTAATACGTGGAATCTAAAAAAAGAAAAAAGAACCCACACTCAGAGATACAGAGAACAAATAGGTGATTGCCATGAGGGAGGGTTGGGCAAAAGGGTGAAGGGGGTCAAAGCATACAGAGTTCCAGTTATAAAGTTAGTCCTGGGTGCAAAGCATGGTGACTGCAGTTAATAATCCTGCACTTTACATTTCATTAAAAAAATTTTTTTTAAGTTTGTTTATTTTGAGAGACAGAGAGAGCAGAGGAGGGGCAGAGAGAGAGAGGGAGAGAGAGAAACCCAAGCAGGCTCCATGCTGTCAGCGAGGAGCCCGATGTGGGGCTTGAACTCATGAGCTGTGAGATCATGACCTGAGCCAAAACCAAGAGTCAGACGCTTAACCAACTGAGCCACCAGGTGCCCCGTGTACTTCACATTACAAAGCTGCTAGGAGAGTAAATCTTAAAAGGTCTCATCATAAGAAAAAATCTGTAACTACAGGTGGTGATGAATGTTGACTATTGTGATCATCCCACAACGTATACATCTATCAAATCATTATATTGTATGCCTGAACTTAATTTATATGTCAATTACATCTCCATTAAGAACAATACAATAACAAGTCATTTTCTTATGCCTTAAGCAGATGATGCTTGTGATATGAGAGGTAAGTTCTCTGCTCTGTATCCCTAGTTTATATGAAATAATTGATATCAGCTCCCTGACCCTAAAATAAAACACCCCACACCAAGTGTCTTCATGGACTCACTTCTTTATGGTAAATGCTTTTGCTTTGATTAAATGTTCTTGAAGCTTTTCCATATAAAGTTCCCTTTTACTTTTCTGCTTGATGCTCAAAACACTGCTTCCTTTTTGACTGCTGTTTCGGGTGCTTGTGCTGCCTAGAGACAGAAAAAAAACCAAGATGTGCTGAGTTACAGGTTTGTTGACATAAACACCACAGAAGCCCCTGGAACCCACAGAGCAGAGGATGGCTTGAAGCAGATTGAGACGGTGACTATATACTATGGACTGTAAGAATAGTGACTGGGGATTTGCAATCTGCAGTTTCAACTCTGCCTCCACAGTGAAATGTATTTGGGTTTCTACACCCAACACTGGCTCCTTCTGGGGTTGTTATGCCATCTTTTTTTTTTAAGTTTATTTATTTATTTTGAGAGAGAGAGAGAAAGAGAGAGAGGGAGCTCAAGCAGGGGTGGGGCAGAGAAAGGGCACAAGAGAGAATCCTGAGCAGGCTCCATTCTACCAGTGCAGAGCCTGACATGGGGCTCAAACCCAGGAACCCAGAGATCAAGACCTGAGCCAAAACCAAGAGTTGGATGCTTAACAGACTGAGCCACCCAGGCGCCCCTGTTATATGATCTTTATTCCAGGAAGAAATAGATTGGAAGAATAGTTTTTATCGTGCTAAACGGGGTCCCAGGTTGTGGGTTTTCCAGATTGGGTCCATGCCCCATGCCTTTTTCATGTCCAGATTTCTCTAATTGTAAAACGAATATGGATGACTGCTGGTGCCTGCCTGAAAAGTGTATTCTGAAGATGAATACACGGGTGTTTGGAAAGCTTCAGGCAGGAGCACTATAAATACAAAAACCCAATTTCTCCAAGAGTGGAAACTGGAGAGCTTATCTATCTGCTGATAATACCCAACTATTTAGTTAGAAATTAACTAGCTTAGGGAATAAATAGGTGGTTTTGCTAAAAGTTTCCACTGATAAAATCTAAAAATATTTTCAAAATAAATTGTGATGTATAGCATTCTGGACACACCCTGAAATATCTCATATCTCTGGATATGATTTAAAAATTACCACGTGCCCAGCACTTACTATACGAGGCAGTGTGCTGGCCACTTTTCACAACGACCCCAAATCCTCGTCCTGGGAAGGAACCAGATGTTTTAAAGAACGATATGGCTGCCCCAGGTCACACAGTTGAGCTACGAACTGAACTTGAGTCTGTGATGTCAAAGCACTTTCTTCTCACATCACCACATCTGTCTCCTTGAGAGCACCCCGTAAACGCCCCTGCCCAAGACCCAGACCCACTGGCATCGGAACAACCAGAAAACTCAGAGTTTTTCCAGCCTAAGGAAATCATGCGACAGATACCTCTTTTGGACCTATTGGAAGAAAAGCTGGATCTGGGGGATATCTGGGAGCTACTGCCCGATCGCTTCCTCCGGATGGCCGTGGGCTGCTCCGGGAAGGACACGTGCACCGACTCCGCTGACGCGGCCAGGTTGATGGATTTCAGAGAATCAGAGGAGGCTCTCCTGCCACGACTGAGGGACAGCTCATCATCCGACTCTTCCTTGTCTGTGCCACTGTCGGTGATGTCATCTTCATCCCATAAGCCGTGGCACTGAGAAAGATAAGGGACAACTCAGACGGCCATTCCCGGTGAGGTAGCATCGCATCCCCCACGACTAGAAAGCCAAATGTGAAATACGGTGACTGTGGCTGTGATATTGCATCATAAAACTGACATTTGCTAGATAGTTAGAATTTAAATGTTCTCACAAAAAAGAAAGAAAAAGAAGAAAGAAAGAAAGAAAGAAAGAAAGAAAGAAAGAAAGAAAGAAGAAAGAGGAAGGGAGGGAGGGAGGAAGGAAGGAAGGAAGCAGGGTGGGGGATGGGAGGAAGGGAGGAAAAAAATAATGAAAAAGAAAACAGATATATATGGGAGGTGATGGGAACTAATGAACCCTATGGAGGTGATCCTTTCACTGTGTCTACGTGAAACACATCACCACAATGTATACACTTTAAATATATTACAATTATTTTTGTCACTCATACTGCAATAAAGTAGAAAAAGGATTGGAAAATGAAGGGACTCTAGGATAGCTTATTATCTAGATGTTTATGATAGTCCCAGAGAGCGGGGACAGGCTGGTGTAGATCATGAGTTTGGCTAACTAATTGACATGGATGCAGATCATGTCTGGTAGATGGAGTAAAGGCAAAGTTATAATCACTTAACTCGTTCCTGAGGAAAGCACTTTCTAGAACATATTTCTCTGTGCTTACAAGTAGCATTTTAAATATCAGTGGGTGAATTTAGCCCCACCGTCCATGTTCATCAAATACCTACACTTGAATACAAATGCTGTGTCTCCCTGAACATCCACGGTAAGCTGTGAACCCCTGCATCACCCGCGGCTGGGTCAGGAACAGAGCTGCAAATACTCTACTCAAAAAATGTTGGCCCACATATGAGACAGAGATTGTGATGCACTCTGTAGAGCCTGCATTTTGCTTCAAAGAAATGGGCAAAAGGGGCTGGTAGGACAGCAGGAGGAAGGATAGCAGGAGAGGCTGAGAAAAACCAGGGGTCTTGCTGGTGCAAGAGGTTACCTGGACAGCAAATCCACCTTACAATGACCTTGCTGCCATTTCTTGAAGCTCCCCAGTGAGCCCACTGCCTCCTGAGTGCCCAGACTGCCAGGCTATGCATTTATTCCCCAGGAGCTCACCCAGTCCTCCCTCTGACACATGCTGTAGAGGATAAGAGCTCCAGTCCAATTTGCCAAAATTCAGTTGGTCAAAAAATAACTTGGAGCATGATCAATTCACTAAAAGACAATGTCACCTAATACACAGATTATTCTTTTATTTTTAATTTTTTAAATTTTATTTATTTATTTTGAGGTGGGGAGGGACAGAGAGAAGGGGAGAAAGAAAATCTGAAGCAGGCTTCATGCCCAGTGTGGAGCCTGACGTGGGGCATGATCCCATAAACCATGAGATCATGATCTGCACCAAAATCAAGAGTCTGACACTTAACTGACTGAGCCACCCAGGCGTCCCTATTCTTAAATATTAATAGGTATATTATTTCAAGAAGAAAAGTCAGTGGATGCATTCTTGAAAACATAACAAACATTCTAGATTTTCCTAATGGGATTTTCCAACTTATATTGATTTCTTTTAAATCATTTTTTTTCTTTTAAATCTTTTTAAAAGTTGTTTTCTCTTTGGCCAACATTGGAACATGTTTAGATTCTTTTACTACTTTCATAGTAGTGTATTTGTTAGTGAATTCTTCCAATTATTTATAAGATCTATAGCAATCCATACCAAATAGGATAGTTTTAACCACATTTGAAATTTCCACGTAGTTTGAACTGTTTGGTTTCCTAGATTTCCAAAGCTGTAGGGTAGTTTTGTCTCCTTATGAAAAGATTCGTCATTCTAAAAATGATTTTTCATATCATTAGCCAAAATTTCAGCATAAGAGTACCTCAAATACATTCACAATAGATACGAAATTTTCTAAGAAACCAGAGTAAGTATATCAATAGGAAACGCCAAAATTTTGTTTATTCTATGCTTTAAATATTCAACTGTAGCTGCTAAACCACTGAAATATTAATGAGAAGGCAGCAAAATGCCTAAAGGTTTCTATACATTTTTTAAATGATGTGAAAAAGGATACAAGTTGCAAGAGAGTTGTGAAGTGACCAAATTTGTACAATCATGTCTTTTTTTTAAAACGGAGGTGTAGTTCACATACAACATAATACCACCATGTCTTAAATGCAGAAATTTAAACTTCAATTTCTAGAACTGAAAACATAATGTTAACACATTTGTTAATATATTCATAACAAGAATTAGTAAACTGCATGAATTCAGGTAATTTATCAGAAGAACTAGAAAATTCAGGCAAACTCAGTTTTGGCTAAGTGGTTTCCTTGGATAACATACCTTTGCAAGGTTATGCATTTTCTCTAACATAATTCCCACAAATATGGATTAATTATGGTATGTTCATAATAGAAGTAGAAATATGGGGGAATTCTCTTCCAAGTTTATTACAGTTTCCCTTATTGAGCCCCATATGCCTTGGCCTCATCGCCAATCGTAATGTTCAGGTTCTCCAGGAGTATCATGGGGGGCTGCAATGATCAACATGACCCGGTTAAGTGTTAACGTGCAGTACCTTCAAAATGGACCGATGGAAGAAAAGAGCCAAGAGCTGAATGAGATCATAAAGGACATAGCCTTCTTTCTTCTCCACTCCTATGATATTTGGTGGGTGGAAAGGTTTATCTTTGTTCAATTCCACGTTCTTGTTCCAGGGAAAGAAGCCAAATTGGAAGAAATACTTGACCACAATTGCCACCTACATGCAGATGATGGAAAAAAAAAATCACTCCTTTTAAGAATGGCTCTATATGAAAAATAGTGATATAAAAGCTTTTATATCACTATTTTATATCACTATTTTATAGAACCATTCTATGGTTCTATAAAAATGAAAAAGATCATTTCACAGTTTTGGTGATAAGATCACACACAATGATGTGGAAAAATAACATTATCATTCGTACATGGACTTTAGACCAAGAGCAATATCTTACTGCTGCCAAGGCAGGACTGTAGATACATCAGTGCTGGCCAGGTTACTCACGGCACCTACTTATGATTTTTTCTATTTTTCAGGACTTGGCTAGTTTATACTGATTTAATAAGGTTTAATTACTCAGCTATTAAGATATGGTAACGAGGACAAATTTGAACAAAAATAATTCTATATTTTACATATTGCTTTCATTTGTAATCTTCCTGAGCATCTCAGGCAGTTTTGATGCCTATTTTCATTTTCCTCTGACCTCTTTGTTCTCATCATTAAAACAAATTTTTTTTAATGTTTTATTTTTGAGAGGCAGAGCGGGTAGAGCATGAGTGGGGGAGGGGCAGAGACAGAGGGAGATGCAGATTCTGAAGCAGGCTCCAGGCTCTGCACTGTCAGCAGAGTCCGATGCAGGGCTCGAACCCACGAACCGCGACCTCATGACCTGTGCCGAAGTCAGATACTTAACCGACTGAGCCACCCAGGTGCCCCTGTTCTCACCATTTCGTTGCTCCCTGGAAGTTCTCCTCAAGAAGAAATAAAAAGAAATAAAAACTTGCCGGTTGTGGTGACTAGTTAAGGGTACAAATGTTGGGGAGAAGCGGTCTGTGACAAAGACACATGAGAAAATTGACAGGCCTCATCTAAACATCCCTCTGACAGCTGGGTCACCGGGGATCAATTGCAATTCACGCAATTCATCCATAAAAAATATTTTTCGAAGTCCTCTTTCGACCTAGAGTCACTTTACCCTCCTCCCGTCTCTCTCCTTCTTATAGCCAAGCTTCCGCAAAGAACAGTCCTGTGTTTCTTACCATGCTGAGCAGCACTGCCACAAACGGATGCCAGAGCAGATACCTGAAGACTATCTTTGCCTCTTTCCTTCTCACTCGCACCCCCAACCCGTTTGGGTCACTTACTAAAACTTCTCGCTTACCCCATTCATCTTCAGCCTCGTGGCCATTGGGTCAGTTCACATCCCATGACCTCTCACCGTCTTTTCAAAAACTTTCATACCAAGGGGAGAAAGTCCTGAGCATACACCCTGTTGACATTCCCAAGAGCCTACTACCGTGCCGTCCACTCACAGCCTGCCTCCCAGCCATCACAAGCCATGTGTCATTCTGGGCACATGTCAGAGTGTCTATACCTTTGTTTGACCCTTTGCTTTTTGTCCTTTGATGACCTTACACTCATCCGTTAAGACTCAGTTGTCTTCTACTGAGAAGATGCTATGATGGCCTCTCTCCACACCACCCAGGCTGCATGAGGCACAGATCATATCCGTATTTCTTGTATGCTCTCTAATGAGGTTTTGTGTTGTACTGTAGGGCAATTCTTTGTTTACATCCTATGTGTTCACCATATTGGTTTGTGAGCCATTGAGAAACAGAAACAACTTTTTTTTAAAAAAAGTTTTTTATTAAATTTATTGTCCTCTTCTTATGCTTGGCATAGTTCCTGGGTTTTGGTGCATAGTCTAACTTGTAGAGTGAATTAACATCACCTTAATCTTCTACTTCCTCCCTTCTTGGTGTGACAGAGAAAATGGGGAACCCCAATTTAACTTAACTAGGAAGATTTCATTTTATGATGAAATAACATAAGTAGCTCTTGCTCCCTTCTCTAAATTTTTAGAGAATTTCCTTCTTCCTTCACTTCTACATTAGAAACTCCCTTCCTTCACTTCTAGGTTAGAAACTCCCTCACCTCTGTACAGAGGTGGTACAGAGAATGGACCCATTCCCCAAATAGGGGGTCATTTATGTCCCGGATCACAAAGTTTATGTGATGGAAGTAAGACTTAAAAATGATTATTTTGGCAAGATCATGACAGACAGTCTACTTAAAGTGATAGCTAGGTAGTTGGCTTTCCACCTTTTATAAGTATTTAAATATATTTAAATAATTACTATGGAAATAAGATACATGATACTTTACACTGATACTTTTGAGATGCTTTGATAAAAGCTTTGCTTTATTTTACTGGTGAATTACCTATAAACCTACAAAATTTCTGGAATCTCAATGTATATCCGTCACGAATTCCATCCTTTAAGAAGCAACTACACTACCAATGTTAGTGAAAACTTTCCTATATGAGCCAGGTAAGAAAATTCGCCTTCTTCAAAGACCTCAGAACACAAAGAACTACAATAACCCAAGGAAAAAAAGGCTATTGAGCCTCCCTTTTAATTCCCAATTTTATGGTTGTCATGGGAGTTTGTGACATTGCATATATTTGATGGGGAAGGATAGAAAAACAGGTTCATATAATTGGGAAGAGTGTCTCTTGTCCCCTCACACGTGATGAAAATGAAATGGTAATTTACCCTCGTGTTCTTCAGATTTTTAGGTAGGTGCTTATGTGACTTTGTGTTTTTGTGTGTTGAAACTGGCTTAAAGCTTAAAAATGGGAAATATGCATGTTGTATCAAACTACATTCAAATTGCTTACTGTGTTGTTTAATTCAGCATCCATTCACTGGACATCCACTGGCACAAGACACTAACTTCTGCATAAATAACACATTATTTCAGTAGTTCCTATCATAGGACAGATGACCAGATTTCAAAAGCCTCCCCCATCACTTGCCAGTTGGGCAGCCTGGGTCAGTTATTTCATCTGGCTAAAGCTGTTTCCTTATATGTTAAACCAAACGATATTGGTGCCTATCTTGGTGTGGTGTGACCTGTGAAAAGACATGTACAATCGCCAGCAATAAATAACTGTTAGTTTAGTCATTTGCCTATCTAAGAACATCCATTTACTTGAATGTCCTGCGCGAAACTGTCTGGGAGACAGGGCTGGCCTGCCTCGAGTGAATGCCGGAAGCGATTTATTAGCAATTCCCACTCAAGGCTTACCTCTGTGTAGACAATGGCCATCATCCAAAATCGTCTACTGGGCCTGGGCACAGACAGCATGGCCCAGAGGAAGATCAGAATGGGAAGCACAAGGGTGATCATGGAGGCAGAGACCATGTGGTTGAGGATGATCACAAAATAACACACCATTTCTGAGCGGGCCACCAGAGTGTTGTACATGGCATAGAACAACAGCAAGAACCGGGGTTGGCCAACGTAGAATTTTTCGGACTCTTCCAGCTCGTCATCATGGAACATCCTGTTCAAATAAACAACATGAGAGGGGCGCCTGGGTGGCTCAGTCGGTTAAGCGGCCGACTTCGGCTCAGGTCACAATCTCACAGACCGTGAGTTCGAGCCCCGCGTCGGGCTCTGTGCTGACAGCTCAGAGCCTGGAGCCTGTTTCAGATCCTGTGTCTCCCTTTCTCTGACCCTCCCCCGTTCATGCTCGGTCTCTCTCTGTCTCAAAAATAAATAAACGTTAAAAAAAAAATAAAAAAAAAACAAATAAACAACATGAGAATAAACTCGTCTTCATTTCTCCAAATCACTGATTTCTGCTTTGCATGATCCCTCTTGTCCCTCCCCTCCTTCCCATGTGGCCAGAGTTCTGGCGGAGTCAACCTAATAGCCTACTGGAGGAAGAAATGTGTGCACAAGTGTCTATCACGGACGGCTTTGGCTAGTTCTGTGCTTCACGATGGGAGCACTGAACATTGGGTCTGTTTGCTCTGAATGTCCAGGTGGACAGTTGTCCATGGGAGTTTGTCTACCCACAACCTGCGGAACACCCTCCCCCCACCACCCGCCCAGCACTCTTACTTGTTCAGCAGCAGCTCACTGGCCGTCAGCTCGTGAGTCAGGGGCGGTAAGATGCTGGACTCGAGCCTGTCTGAGCGGCTCTCGTCAGGGCTCACGGCCATGTGGCTCTGGCCTGCAGAGTCGTCCCGCGAGCCGAAGGACAGGCGCTCGAAGCTGACCGCCTTGCTGTAGGAGGGAGGCGCCTCCACGTCCCCATCCTCGGTGGAGTAGTGCGGCAGCTCGGCATCTGGGGTGAGGCCGGCCTCCGAGGCCTCCGAGGCTTCCTCCGGCCCCAAGTCCGTGGCCTCCTCCCCTCCCTGGTCGGCGTCTTTGGCCACCGCCTCGTCATCCTGCTCGGCCTCCACCTCCGCTATGGTTTCCGTGGTCCCTTGGCGCGAGTACAGCATGGTGCACTGCGTGGGCTCGCTGTCGGGAGAGAGGGAGGGCACACACCCCGCTCTTAGCATCCTCCCGATTCTCGAGACACCTTCCCAACACTCCCCAATACAAACGTCAAGGCGGGCGAGAAAATTCCCACCCCGTTCCCTCCCCTGCCCCCACCACCCCGCCCCCGACATTCCATCCACCTGCTTTGTTCCTTCAGAGTATTCATGTCTGGTCTGCACAGACTGCAAACAGCAGCCTCCAAATGCAAAAGCCCACAGTGCACGCGCACGGTTGAGACCCTGAATAAGTCACACGACATGGCTCAGACGTTGCTAAAGCCACCTATGCACAGAGGTTGTCTAAATCGTATCAAGATTTGCAGCCATGGTTTCCGGTGTTTCTTTTCAAATGGAGACAGTATAGCATACCTACCACTATATTAAAGGATGGTGCCTATGGAGACGAAACTTTGCCAGTTTGGGTCCGTGGGTGTTGGCCAGGAGGTACTCTACTCCCAATTCTACGTAATGGACCCACTCCTACCCATAAGGGGAGGATAGGAATGAGAAAATATTGGCTGAATTAAACAACCTGCATGCTTTATGGAAAAAATGGCTCATTTCTTGGATATCTGTTCCTCCTCCCTATTTTTCCATCCTTTACCTCTTTCTTACTGGTGCTTATTACATATGACTGAATTTTCACCATCTCTCTGGCTCCCAACCACCCCCCGCTGGGTTCTTTGTGTTGCACATGGGAAGGCCTGCCATTTTGTCCTCCCCAGTGCTATGGACTCTCCCCAGGGCTATGGATCCTGCAGGCTGCACCCTCAGGGTGTACCCCTGCTATCTCTGTCCCCAGTGACTGCACCTTATCTTTTCTACTTGTTCCCCATGGAGTATTCATTCTCCCTAAGCTTCCCTACTTATCTCCACCCTCTAGTTTTGGCAACCTGACCATCTCTCTTGTACCTCTCCTTCTCTGTCCTTTATCTCCTAACTTTCCCTGCCATGTCTGTGTAGGCGACTTTGGAAATGAAATACAGCAGCTGTAACAGTGAAATTCATGGCCTGCTTGTCTTTATTGTCTACCCCAGCCCATGAAGGGCAGAAAGGCAAAAATGTTTTGGAGATGTGGAATCTGGTAGATAGAGGACAGTACTATGTTAGACTCTGAAATTGTACTGTTATCTGAATGGCATACGGTGAGCAGCTTGGGCCTATAAACATAGAGATTCTTAAATATACAGGTCGTACCCACTTTTCTTGTCATGGACGACAGTAGACATGTCAATAAGTGAGTGGATGGGTGGGTGGATGGACAGATGAACAGGCCTTGGCAGAGCCCTTCATGGCATCCTGAGACCGAGGAACTTTTATGTGAACCCTTGGTGCCCACTCATGTGTTTATGTTCCCAGGACCTTGGACTTCAGTACGGGACATCGCATAGAAAGCTCTTGGAATGCCAAGGCAAACTGGGTATTTTTCTAGGACTTACCTCCTAGGAAGGCCATGAAATTGATCACCCCAGGCAATTTTCAGAACAGTGGAGCCAACCCCACATCAAGTCTAACTTCCACCTGGACTCTAACCAATTACAAGCACGTTCTTTATGGTTTTGGGTCAGGTCTGGCCCTGAAGGGAGTCAACGAGTCCTGGTACCTTCAGGACTCAACCGAGTGCAATGGAAGAGAATAAGTTAACACCCCTCTGAATTACCACTGTGCATGGTCAAAACTGAAATTTGTCTTGGTTCGGGTGATTTTTCTGGTGTCACGAGAAGCGCAATGCAGCTGATGTTTCTGTGCCCCCGTGGACCATTCAAAAAGGCAATTCCACAAAGAGCTTTGGGACTGTATGTAAATCATTTCATTTCTAAATGAGTATTGTCTTACGGTAGGACTTAATGAGAAAACTCAAGCCCAAAGAAATAAGTTCCAGTCGGCAAAGGCTCTATATTCTACCGCACGATAATATTCTTTACAAAAGCCAATGGTAAAGTATATTCTAAGTTCTGTAGATTTGGTCTTATCCACTAAAAATGACTCCATGTGGCAGATTTTAAATTTTTTTTTCTTCTATTGCATGTCTCTTTTGATGAAATCATGAGAAAAAGTCTTCTATATTTCCTGGCCCCTTTTCCTCTGTGAGGACTGCCTACATGAGCTCTCCATCAAGGAGGGAGCATGCTTATCTCTTTACGCCTAGGGAGTGGAAGATACTTACAAAATGGAGGACAACGTTTGTAATAAGGATTTTTAAGAAACTCCTAACAGACAAAAACCAAAGAGCGGTTAGTGTAAGAGAACGCTGTCCTGGGAGTGACCAGTCATGTCCCAGAATGAGCGGCGGTTATGCTTTTGGTTAGTCATGCAAATTCTTAAAATAAAAATTAAGAAACCAAAACCAAAACCAAACGGACATCACGAGAGCTTATGTTTGCAATGACACAAAGGGGGAAAAGTGGTAACGTGAGGGAAAAAACAAAGCATGCACGAGTTAAGCACCTTGATGCTAAACTGCCACTGTCAGCTGATGAGGAGGACATATCCATGCTGAACATTTTACGAAGCCTAGGTCGAGCACGCTCACTTGTTTTAGGAACAGTTTCTGGTCCATCTAAATCGTCAAGGGTAGACTGCCTTGAGAACAGCATGGTTGCTTCAGTGTAGCAGCTAGCAGCGCAAACAGTTACAGAGACACAGTGTTAAAACACCAGCGGTACATCAGTTTACGCACGGCTCAACTGACCAACACACGGTCATGCAGCAAATCACACACGACACCAATACTACGGACAACGAGCGCCACAGCGGGGCTCAAGGATGGGGAAGGACCTGTTTGGCCGGACGAGAAAACACAGCAGTACTAGGTTTTTACAAAAGTATCCCGGCTGGCAATAAATCAGGAAACGTCACTCTCTGGGTGGGACAGGGAAATAGAAGAATTACAAGTCCCAATATTTCTTTCGCAGAGCAGAATTCATACTTCATGACTTTGTAGCTGAGTTTGGTTTTGTTTTGTTTTAAATTAGAGACGATATGTTTTATTTGGAGCTCCCAATCCTGAGTTCATTGAAACCATTTGGTAACCAAATGGCTTAAGCAGAAATACCCGCTTGGGTAACATTTATATAGAACATTTCATTTTTAGAAAAAAGGTAACAGTCTCCAAGACGAGAGAGGGAGTGAGGCTCAGAAATGACCATGACAAACTGAATTATCCACCCCATTTTCTGAGTGGCATTCAGTGAAGCCAAACTAGATGCCTTGCGTGTGAAAGAGATGCTGGTTTGATCTGCAACCAGATATAAACCAACATCGGAAAAAAAGAAAAAGAAAAAGAAAGAAAGAAAGAAAATGGTACAAAGAAAACAACAGAGGAAGTCTAGCAATGGCAGGGTCATTTTGTCTGTTAACTTCTCATTTTGCCTAATGAATTTTTTCTTCTGGATCACGTTTTAGGTCTTGGCAGATGTTATTTAGGGCGAGAACCCATGGGCTAAAATCCTCACTTCTTGTTACCCCACGGAGCGACACTGGGGGAGAGAAGGCTGGTTGATTCAGGACTGAGGACTGCGTGAGCAACTGAGGAAGAAGCAGACAGAGTTATGACGTGGGCAGAATTTCAGTGCTGACATATAGTTTAACCCAAAGGGGTACAGGCACCCGAAGAACCTATGCAGGAGACTACTGGAATGAAGAATCTTCTAACCTGAGCACTAATGACCTGGCTGACCCAGCGGGACAGGACTTTGTGACACAGGATGGCTGATCCCCTGGCCGAACACCATTATCATGTGAGTGACTGAGGCCTACTGTGTGCCCAGCCCACACAGCCAGATGTGCTCAGTCAGACATTGTGAGGCAGCAATGGAAACCATTCAGGAAGTGACAACGTCCAGGGCTCAGGGAGTGTAGGGATATCTGAGTCACTCACTTGCGGGACCAGTTAAAGGGCTTTTCAGGTTCCGAGAGCTGTGGCACCAAGCCCATGAGTGCTGGGTGGGGCCCCCCTGCAGTGCAGGTAACATGCTGTGCGTGTGGTCAAGATGCAGGGCAGTGACAGAGGAGAGTTGGGGAACAACCAGACAACCAGATGGTCTCTAATAAGGCCATAGCCACTGTTTTTTTTTTTTTTTTTTAAAAAGGCCCCAACTCTTCTAGATATCACCAAATCCTTTATACAATGAGGAGAGGAGGACAAGATCGAGTAGAAACGCACTGGCCAAGTGCAGTGAGGGCTGGGCTCAAGTCCCCACGCTGACATGAACTGGCTCTGGGGGTTGAGAGAAATTCATTCTCCTCTCTGAGGTCTCTCTCTCTCTCTCTCTAAGAATCAGAAGAGGTTTCATTGTGATGAAAATAACTACAGATATTATTGCTTATTTAAATCAATGGATTTAAATAATTCCTACCTCACGGTTTTTAATCACGGGATAGGTTTTACACTTGTAATCTTGGGTCCAACTTAAAGGTAGTTTACTTGATTTCATTTTGATCAATCTTCTTCTTCCTTTTTTTAATCCCTCTTCTGTTGTGATTTATAATATTAAGTTGATTTCTTAACTGGGCTTGTTGTCAATTATTATGCAGTTACAAGTCACTAATATAGGCATCACATGTTTATTTTATGGACAACTCGTTGTCAGTCTACTCTCTAATTCTCTTTGATTTATTTGATTCAGTTTGGTTCCTGAGCAGCTATTTTCCAGCCAGGCCAGAAAGCCTCAAAAATTTATGGAAAAAAAAATTATATTTCTGGGTAGTTTTCCCCTTTGGGAGATAGGACATAGCTTCATGAAACTTCAAAAGAAAAGCGGTTCATGAAAAATAATGTTGCCAATTACTAGCAGTGTCATTGCAAATTATTGAGGGAAAGTTATTCCATCCATTCTCCTTTTTACTTGCCAAGCTTAGGGACCCAGGTAACAACAGCAACAACAACACCCTCTGTATTATGAAACTAGGCGAGGGAAGAGGTTAAAAAAATGTTCATTCGAAAAAAATAAGTCTTATTATGGGCATTATTATTATTATTATTTTTTAAGAACAGATGCAAATACGGAATAACCACATTATATACCCTGGGTGGATGTTAAGTGTATTCTTCGCTGTGTGGGAGGAAATCATCCCAGTTGAATATGAACATGACTTTCTGTTAAGTTAACCAGAGCTGACTGAAGCCTTTTATTCTGGAATGCAGATAAGGGAAAACGGTTTGCGTCAGACCCAGTGTGCAATACAGAGCAGTGCTGTCCGAAGCTGAATGCAGCGGGACATTTGTACATGGTATGCAATAACTCACTAAGTAACTAAGATGTATCTTGAGAAGTATACATCTTACCATTCTCCTTTTTTTTTTTTTTTTTCAAACCAGTTGTTTGGTCATGAATAGGTGACAGAGTGTGTGGATCTGGAAACTGTGTGATCCCCCGGGGGCCTTCGTTGACCCCTCTCACTAGAAAGTAGCATCCGTCAGCATCTTGAATGTTCACTACCTTCAAACAAATCTTGCCTCTCTCTGCCTCCCTGTTGACACATTGTATACTTTTGTACCCACGCTCATGCAGGCTTTATTTATTATTATGGGAATAGCTACCACGAAGTAACGAAGTAACGTGGGATATGTAAGAGCCTGGGTAGAAGGTAGACAGAAATGGATTTTCAGTTTTCGCATCAAAATGAATCGAGAGAAAATAATTCTGTTTAAATGACTGATTTGTAGATAGAAAACTGTTGCAACAAGAACAAATTTAAGGAAGTTGGAAGCTTCCAAATAGACGAGTTATTATCATTTGCAGAAAATGAAAATAAAATATAAACCATAATGATTTTTTGTCTCAGTGGAGTCTGTCCGAAGAGAATGAAGTTCCCCTTTCAAAAATGCTATTTTTCTGAAAGTGAAGACACACAAGGGGGCGCTGTCAGCACTTGCCAATCAAAGGACATGAAAACTAAATTTTCACGTTGTAACTTTGCTATTACTAATGGTTTCAAAAACTACTGATTGAGAAATGTGTGTACGCCTGGGTGGAAAGAGAATGAGAAAATTTTATTAGCATACCCACTGTTCTAACAATTAAATATTTTATTCTAGAAATTAAAAGCATCTTGAACAGGATCTCAATTAGCAAATAAATGCTTCGACCTTGAAACTTTTTTTTAATTAAAAATTAATGTTTATTTATTTTTGAGAGAGAAAGAGAGAGAGAGACAGAGACCGAGCATGAGTAGGGGAGGGGCAGAGCAAGAGAGGGACACAGAATCCAAAGCAAGCTCCAGGCTCCTAGGTGTCAGCACAGAGCCTGACGCAGGGCTGGAACTCACAAGCTGTGAGATCATGACCTGAGTCGAAGTCAAAGTCGGATGCTAAACTGACTGAACCACCCAGGCGCCCTTTGACCTTGAAACTCTTAAGAGTTTTTGCCCTGAGTATCTCTTCTCATAAAAACCTACAATAGCTAAAATATTATGTTTCTTTGGAACTGACAAATGAGCAAAGATTATCCCCAAATTAAAGGAAAAATATAATGCCTTTTATTATCCCTCAAAGGACTTTAAAAGAATCAATACTTATTTGGGGGACAGGGAGGGATATATCCAAGCAGAATTTTATCTGTACAAATTTCACATTTAAATCAATATATGCATAACAAATGAGAATGAAGTTTTAGCATACATTCTATTTTAAAACCCGACTTTTTATTCAATGCAATGAATATCTTTCCATACTAATAAATATAGATCTGCATCAATAGGTAGTTATTGGGTAGCAGAAGAACTGGCATGATTGGAGAAGCTCAAATATAGCAATTCAGCAACAGTTAAACATAGCTCTTCAAGGTAAAACATTTTTTTTTACCCACCTCTCCCCATTCAAGTTGCAATTTCAACTTGACGTTACTACTTTGGATGTGGTATCGATAACATAGTCTCAGTTCTCTCCTCTCTTTCATCTGTTAACATATCCAGTATTTGTGGAGGACAGATTTTCTACCAGGCCTCTGATGCCTTGCACAGTGTATGAAGTGGGACTGAGGGTTTTCTAAGAGCTTCTAAGTCAGCCACCCTTACGGCAGGAACCTCAACCCAGGAGTCTATGGATAACCCTATTGGTAGGTCTTTCTTCCCAGGCTCAAACTACTTAGAGATGACTTATCTTTATGTGTCTATGTCAGAATTGATCTTGGGGCCTGGCATGGAACAAGTGCCCATGTTTAATTAAACATTAAACATGTTTAATGAAAGCGACAAATGTCCTCAGTGATGATGTTCTTTACCTATGAAGATATGTGCAAGGTGTAATTCATCCAACCTAGCTAATCATCCTAGTCATGTCGGGACTTCTGCTCTAACTCAGAAGCTAGCTCTGTGCCATCAGCAGCAGCTGTCTAGAACAGCGAGGCAGAGAATGGGGAGTCTACTGGGATAGGCAGTAAGAAAGGTCAGTTCTCAAAGTTGGCCTGGAGTGCAGAAAGAGGCCACGAGAGGCGGGGTACCATGGAAGTTGAGAGACGGGGCTCTGAGCTGAACCATGTGGTTTTGGATCTTGGCTCTGCTCTATAATACTTCCTAGCTGTGTGGCTTTGGGTAAGTTACTTAACCTCTCTGTAAGTGAACTTCATGTTCTGTAAAATGGGGACGATAATAGTATGCATCTTGTAGGGTCTTGGAAGGATACCAAGAGGTAACCCATGTACAGTGAGTGATGCTGGCCCGTGTGTGGCAGGTGCAGGGTCCGTGTTGTGAGAACAACGCACGCGATCACACAGGCCAGGGAAGATGGAAGCTGACAGAATCCCTTCTTAATTTTTATTATGAATCACAAAGTAACAATTCTGAAAGGAAAAGATTAAAGACAGCACCAGATGACAATTCTAGTATAGAAGATACTCGATGGGGCAGCAGTTTTCAAAGGAATTAAAGACGCAGCCCTTGACACAGTGTTTTGTGATCAGGAAGGCTCGTTCTTACTTGCCTCCAGCTTAGAAAGCTCTAGCCTGTGCCTGTGCGTCATAACAATACTTCTAATAGTCTATTATGGATACCTGATTTTGTCTGGCTCAGTCAAGGGGAGGACAGTATTCCTTCTGCTTTGTTGCATGCAGGGAGGTAGCCCAAAGGGGGTGGGGATCCATGTAAGTTTTTGATTAACTTTCATTTCACACATTCATTCCTCATATTGGCGAAGCCCACCTCTTTTACCTTTGTCAAAAGCAAACCCATTGTTTAGAACGTGAAATACCTGGAGATACTGTCATGTGAATCTAAGCTATCCATCCTGTGGGCTGTCTGTGCACCTGAAGCCGTGCCGGGACGGTCATCAATGGTGTCCAGTCCCGACTCTCTGGAAAGGTTCATGATGTGGTTCTGGTAGTACATGTGGATGCTCTCCCGGGTGGGAACGTTGCCCTGCGGAGGGGAAGACATTGCCACAGTGCTCACCTGCCTGCGAGTTTCTCCATACCAACAACTCTCAGCCATCACGCGCTCCTTAAGCAAGGATTAAAACAAAGCTACTCAAGGTGGGGATTGATGTTGACTCATTGAATTATTGGCCCCCGGTATCGCTGGGCAAGGCTAACAAGAAATCCCCTCTCGGTTGTGGGTGAAGGGAGTCAAAGGCACAAACTTTTACTGATGTAAAATACATCAGTCCTGGGGATGTTGTGTAGAGCATGGTGACTGTCCTGCATACTTGAAAGTTTCTAAAAATCTAGAACTTAATAGTTCCCATCGCAAAAAAAAAAAAAAATTGGAACTATGTGTGGTGATAGACGTTAAGCGGACTAACTGTGATCATGTCGATATACAAATATCGAATCGTTATGTTGCACACCTGGAGCTAATATAACGTTGTATGTCAATTTTATCTCAATAAAAATAGAAACTTTTAAAAAAACAAATCCCTTCTCATATGTAGATAATTTTGTTAAGTGACAGTAACTTTTTCAGAAACAAACTATCAGTTTTAAATACTATCTATAAACCACGTTACCATATTTTGTTGCTCTGCATATACCTTAATTTCCCCTATGAGAAGTTTCAGACCAAATTTCCCAGACTAAACAACATAATCCGTCATGAGACGGCAGCGTCTGTGCACCTGCAAACTGGTGAAGTGAGGGAACAGAACGAATCAACTGGCCACTGTCCCAGGGCTGTGTGTGTGCGTGTGCGTTTGCATGTGCGTGTGCATTTGCATGTGCGTGTGTGTATGTGAGTGTACATGTGTGCACGTGCATGTAGTGTCTGATTATTTTAATTCTGAGCATGGAACAGATTGAGATATACAGAAAAACAAAGGGGTTATGTTAAGACTGTCTGAAAGACTGTAGGTTTTGTGTTATCCTGTTTGAAGTTCTAGACACTGACTTTTAAAATGTTTACAGTGTGAGAAGAAGCAAAAAGAATTATACCAACAGTGTTACCTTTTTAATTTCTCTGGTCAGCATGCATCGTTCAATCCTCAGAACCGTAGATATGTCAATATGCTCCCTTGAGATGGAGTTAAGCCAAGTTGTGAAACTATCCACTGTTGCCAGAAACAGGACCCAGGTGAATTTCAAAATATTAAATATCCTCTTGATGATGTTGTCTAAGAGGAAGAAAAGCAACGAGATTTCAACGGAGCAAAATGCCATCAGCCATTTTGCCGTCGTGTATCACAGCGATGTTTTACCAAAGGCAGATGTGGTTTCAGACCTGCATACCCAATATGGTGTGGGGCGTGTGGACCTCAGCATCATGGGGGGCGTGGAGGACGGGCGGTATAGGAAGCTATGGGTGGGTCTTTCTACACATGCACTTGGTTTTGATGGCTGTATCAAAACCAAACTTGGATAGAATTTTTAATCCTTGGTCAAAACATCAGTCAGAATAGGTCCAGATACAGCTAACAGAAGTAGAGATCACATTCCAAGAGATTTCTCTTGTTGACACAGGGGTGGAAACAGTTTGTATCTATCCAGGAAACCGGGTCCTTTCATGCTTTCGCTATAAATTTCTTCTTTTCTTAAGTAATAATTATCGTTGGAAACAATTCTATTGATGCAGTAAGACTTCGATGCTTCCCACTGCAGCTACATTTCAGTGAAATCGCCTTCAAGCTATTTTGGAAAGAGCTCAGTACACATACTAGGAGTATATCCATACTCCTGAATCATCTTCCTCATTCTTATTTAATTATACTGCGATGGGCTAACTATGGAATTCTGCACATGGGATCAGTCCTGTGCAAACCAGCAGGAGCTGTGAGATTCCTGATGTACTTGGGTTCTCTTCCTTATCTGCGAACGTGATGTAGGGAGCCCGGGCAGGCTGCAGCTCGGTTCAGATTGGCACTGTGTGTGTGACATTATCTCAGGGCAACACGCATGTCTCTCTGGTTCCCTCACGGAGTTCTTCGGGAGCTCCCTGATCATTGCTAAGTTTGAGGCAGTCCCACAGCTGTGGCCTGAATTATTTTAGGGCAGAATCAAAATCAAAGAGTGAAGATGGCATCTTAACTGCCTGCCCTACTCATTCGTTCCTGCAAGCCAGTGGGTTTTTTCAACTGGCACACGAGGAACCTTTCAAGCCATGCTGCCAAATTTTGAGCCCATGTGAATTCTCTTTTAATTTGGCATTAAAAACATTTAGTTTTATTAGCGACTTCACACATCAGCTGCAATAAAGTGAACGCTTAGTGAACCTCACAATGAATTACAAATTGTCTTCATGTTTATTAGTAAAAACACAAAACACCACCACCACCACCGCCAAGGAAAACAACTTGTATCCCTTAACCTTTCCCCACCAAAAAAGAAAAAGTAAAAAAAAAAAAAAAAAAAAAAAAAAAAAAAAAAAAGAAACAGACAACCATATTCAACTGCCATAGTAAAATGAATTCATGATTCATGATTATAGCTTGTAATTCTCGTTTAAAACCATGACTAGAGCATGCAGAAAATTCATGATTAATGATAGTTTGTAACTCTCGCTTAAAATCATGACTAGAGCATGCAGAAAATTCATGATTAATGATGATAGTCTGTAATTCTCGTTTAAAATCATGACTAGAGCATGCAGAAAATTCATGATTAATGATGATAGTCTGTAATTCTCGTTTAAAATCATGACCGTAGCATGCAGAAAAGGGCGTTAGCCTTTATGGACTTATGTAAGATCCTTTTGCTGGACAGGATCTGATTGCAGGCCATACTGTCTCTATTATAACTCATCTTTTCTGGTGTGCTGTGTAAACAGCTGTAGACTGTTTGCATTGTCCATGAATGGGCACGGCTGGGTTTCCAATAAAACTTTATTTACGGACAATGAAATTTAAAATCCATAATTTTCATATCTTTTGACTTTTTTAACCACAAAATGAAATCAAAATCAAAATCATCCTTAGCTAACAAGCCATATAAAAACAGCAGGCGGGATCTGACCCCGGAGGTTGTATAGTTTACCTAATCTCGAATCCAGCCAGTGCAATCAGATGTGACCCTTTCATGACTCACCACTAATCCTCTCTCTTTCTAAATCCCACAGTCTGACTCAGCATTTAACTTTGTAATAGGAAAAAAAAATGTTTGTGAATTGGGTTGCCTAGGAGGAAGGCAGAATTTCTCTCAGGGAAAGGTTTGCTCTGAAAAGGAAAACCATCAAAAGGAAGTTGAGCTAACAGTGGCGTGGCCTCAGGACAGAGTCCAGGTGGGCAAGGCAGAGACAAAGAAGTTGAACAGTTCTACCTACTGAAGGAACAGGGATCTTGGACTTGCCAGCTGGTACCTGGGGAAGAAAGCGGGAATGATCTAATGAGCCAGGCTCCAGAGGCACCAGCTGGGCAGAGACACTGAGGTAGGAGTAGTGATCACTGACTTTCCCTTTAAAGTTGTTTCCTGTCTCTGCTGCTCCCCACCCCTGCTCTCCCCCAAAGCCTCATTAAATGTTGTCAGACCTAACAGTCTTTCAAGAGGCGCACTTGAGGAAGGAAGGAAATGAGAGTATCCTCTGTTGAGCAAAGAAGCCCAGGAAGGGACCAGCAGCTACATGAAGCTGAATAGAGTGAGGTCCTGCAGATGCCCCTGAAGAGCAGTTCTGAGCCAGAGGCAGCCAGGGACACCTATATTGTCCCCCCCCCCCCCCGCGCCCCCCCCAGCCCGTTTTGGGTTTAATTTTGACCAAGATATGTATTTCCTACAGTGCTTTGGATGGAATCTGTAGTCGCTTTGTGTAGACACCAAAAGAGAGTCTGAGCCCGAGAGGCTGAGGGACTTGGAGGTTACACCTATTAATAAACTTAGCGTCTTATATTTCTGACAATTTATTTTTTTCTCATATTCACAATTATTGCCTGAGAGGTGGTGATGATACATATGATTATTCCAGTTTTGCTAAGGCTGGTCCTGATGGTAAAACTAAAATTGCTGTGTTGGAGACACGAATAACATACTTTATTAACTTGGTGATCACAAACTAACATGTGAGATTGCATTTTTAAGTTTTATTTATTTTTTTAGCCATAGGGGCAGTAAGGCATAATGGTTAGGAGCACACACTTTGGATTTAGATCTTTTGTGTTCACATTCCAACTCTACCCCGTGGTAGTTTTGTAGACTTGGCAAAGTTCCTTTCTTTCTCACCTTCTTTCCTTTTCTTTCTCTTTTCTTTTCCTTTTTTTCTTTCTTCTTTTTTTACTTTTTTCTTTCTTTCTCTTTTCTCTCTTTTCTTTATTTCCATCTATTTTCTTTATCTTCTTTCTCTCTCCTCTTTTCTTTCTCTCTTTTTCTTTCTTTTCTTCCCTTTCTTTTTTTTTCTTTCTTACATTCTTTCTCCTCTTTTCTTTCTTTCCTTTCTCTCCTCTTTCTCCTTTTTTTTTCTTTTCTTTCCCCTCCATTCCTTCCTTCCTCTCTTTCTCTAGTTATTTTCTTTACAAATTTTTATTTAAATTCTAGTTAGTTACTAGACAGTGCAATATTGGTTTCTGGAAAGACTTGGCAAAGTTAATTAATCTTTCTCTGCCTCAGTTTATCTCTTAAATGGGAGAGAGGGTTTTTTTTGAAGTAAACAGTTAACATGCCTTAAAGCTCTTGGAAAAGCACCTGGCAAAGATGTGTGATCTAAAGTGTTAGCTACTATTACTCTATGAAGTTTTGCAGCAATAATAGAATTATCTGGCTTCACATATGTATGAGTGAAATAATCTGGAAATGGGGGTTCAGGGTAAAGTAACTGCGCTACAGATAGTGTGACAGCCTTCGGGAAGTCTCATTTTGGGTCAGCAAATGGCATCCTTGGCAGTATTTGTGAAAAGAATCAGAACGCCTCAAAATCTTGCCTGTAGATAAATAATACACACAGGAGTTCGAACCTGGGGACACAGAGGAAATGGCATGTTTATGGAATTGGAGAGGCATTTGAGTTTTTTTCAGTTGGAGGCTTTTGTTTTGCCTTTTTTTTTCCTTCATGGAGAAATCTTCCTCCCAGTCACATCTGACAGGAAGCCCAAGTGACACCATGACTGACCTAGACGTTAGAAGACATGGATTCTGTCCCTGACTCTGTCACGTAGTAGCTGTTAGAGTCCTGAGCAAACTCACTGGGATTTGGTTTTCCCTTCATCAAGTGAGGACTTTGACCTAAGTTTCCAGAGTACCTCTCACTTCCCCAACTGTACTTACCTCTCACTTAACACATTCTATGTTCTTTAAAATTAATTGCCAATATCTTTTGTGTTTTGTTTTGATGGCTTCTATGGGATATGTATAATGTGTTCCTCCAAGTCCCTTTTCATAGGTATTTGGATAAAAGAATTTACAAACTGACTCTAATCCAACATTTGAGCCAACAGTGTAAAGGCCAGATCTACCTTTAGGAGTCACTTTGAAATTTCACTAGAAATGAGATTTTATGACACATTGATTATTTAATCACAGTCCAGAAACGGTATTTGATTAATTGTTTTTAGGCAGCCTTCCACGACATACCTTCTGGGAAAGCAACATTTTCAAATTTCCCCCTGCTCATATTTGTCTTTATTTTTTTACCTGGTCCATCTGATTTCTTTTTGATTGGTTCATCCTCTCGGGCTTCCCACTCCACAGGACCTGCGAAGTGTGTTGAACAAACATGAGTTACACCCTTTTAGGGTAAATTAAATGTCAACACTACCCTCCTGGACTAAAAGGAATTTTGTAATTAAATCTGGAATATTCTGCCTAATTTAAGAGTTCTCGGGGGGGAAAGCTGTAAGAATTCATAGCTCTCAGATTCTCTTTACTCCACTCCAGAATAAGAATCAGGTGTAACTGAGAATGACTAAATGATAATCCACTGGATAAACCCTGCCAGCTTCGCACTGTTGAATGGCCTATGAACTCCGGGTTTTTATATTTTTAATAGGTGAAAAAAAAACCCCAAAAGAACAATATTTTGGCATGTGAAAATGATAGGAGATTCAGATTTTAGTGAACAGAACCACACCCATATGTTTACATATTGTCTGTGGCTACCTCTACCCTACACTGGCAGAGATGTGTTGCCATGGAGACTTAGGATCTGCGAAATTTAAATCATTTACTTCCTATCTGTCTCATTACAGAAAAAGTGTGCTGACTCCTGAGACATACCATTAAATTTTAATTTTGAGCACCTCGGGGTAATGTTACATATTTTAGTGTGTCACCCCATAAAACGGCATTATAGGGTTTCATTTTATTTCTTAGTCTTTTATTCCAGGCTATGGATGTCAAATCTAGCAAATGGAAATACGCGACACCTAGTTAAATCTGAATTTAAGAAAAACGACTTTTTTTTTTTTTTTAGTGTAGGTCTCATACAATATGTCCACATTATACTTAAGCTAAAAAAATTATTTGTTGTTTATGTAAAAAAGAAAATCCAACTTTCACTGGGCCCCATGTATTTTATCTAATGGTACTAAAACCATTCACAATCTAACTTCAATTAATCTTTTCAAACTTACTTTCTATGCTGTTTTCCACTACTCTGTTTCACATCCTGTCTTTATCAACTAAGCTGACCTGCCCTTTAGTTTTCCATGGCCTTGCTTTCTTCTGGCAGGATGTCAGGCTCTATTAAAAGAGTTTTTCATGAAGCACTGCATTCCTTAATACTCCCAGCTATAAGTTCTCCTTTTTCCTTCTAGTCCCACACTATTTTATCTGTGCTTAATTTTTTAAGTGAAACTCTGCACTTTCTACACCATAAGGGATTTTCCCCTATACTTGTGTTCCCATTTGTCAAGATAGAGGGTCTGGAGCCACGATGCCTGCATGAATTCCAGACCATCTGGATGGCTGTGTGACCAGAGGCCAGTTCCTTCCCTCTCTGGTACCTCATTTCCTCATCTGTGGGACAGGGAGAGTAAAATGCCTTGGACTGTTGTAAGGACAAATGAGTTACTGCATAGAAAGCACTTATGGCAACACCTGGCACTTAGGAAGGTGTGCTTCTTCTGTCTGAAAGTAATCTGGAATAGATGAGCCCCTCTACCAAAGAAGAAGCGGCTAAATAAATATTTATTAAAGAAATAAATAAACATCTATTTCAGTCCTGGTATCTTCTAATTATTGCTGTTTTCAATCTGAAGGTCAACATCTGTGCATGAAATAGTCGCTATGACACAGAGCAATGAGATATTTACAAGATGACTAAAAGACACATTTTTAGAGCCAGTCAATGAATTTTGTAAGCACAAATGTCTGAAAAGAGCAAATACAAGTTTGGAAAAATAAATGGGGTAGTGAGGGGAACTTGCAACACTAAATATTAAAACCTCTATAAGCTACTGAACTCAACAGATGACACTGACCCAGAGCTAGACAGTAAGATAGTGGATCAAAGTCAGAGTCCAGCAACATACCAAAGAATAATTAGGAACTTAATATTGACAAAAGTGGCATTTAAACTCCCTCGGAAAAGGGAGGATCATGTAGTCAGCAGGGCTATAGCATAATTGCCTATCTATGTAAAAGTAAACAAAGTAGATCTCTACTTCATGGAATAAAAATTCAACATGTAGAATAGGAGGACGCTGGGCTCACCGTGCGTCCTGCTGATCACTTAGATTCTACCTACACCTGCCTAAATAACCCAGAAAACCGCCAGAGGATTAGCAGAACAGAGTCTCTGGAGCCAGGCGCAGACGAGAGGCCCACGGAAGAGGGTAGGAAGAGCCTCGAGGTGGTGCGCGCTCCACGGACTGGCGGGAGGGAGCCGGGGCGGAGGGGCGGCTCCCCGGCCAAGCAGAGCCCCCGAGTCTGGCTGGCAAAAGCGGAGGGGCCAGACGGACTGTGTTCCGACAGCAAGCGCGACTTAGCGTCTGGGAGGTCATAAGTTAACAGCTCTGCTCAGAAAGCGGGAAGGCTGGAGGACAAAGGGAGGGAGAGCTGCTGAGCCCCCGGTCGGCAGAGCTCAGCTTGGCGGGGAACAAAGGCGCTCGCCAGCACCATCTCCCCCGCCCATCCCCCAGCCAAAATCCCAAAGGGAACCAGTTCCCGCCAGGGAACTTGCTCGCTCTGCGCAAACACCCAACTCTGTGCTTCTGCGGAGCCAAACCTCCGGCAGCAGGTCTGACTCCCTCCCGCTGCCACAGGGCCCCTCCTGAAGTGGATCACCTAAGGAGAAGTGAGCTAAGCCTGCCCCTCCTGCCCCCGTGCACCTTGCCTACCCACCCCAGCTAATACGCCAGATCCCCAGCACCACAGCCTGGCAGTGTGCAAGTAGCCCAGACAGGCCACGCCACCCCACAGTGAATCCCGCCCCTAGGAGAGGGGAAGAGAAGGCACACACCAGTCTGACTGTGGCCCCAGCGGTGGGCTGGGGGCAGACACCAGGTCGGACTGCGGCCCCACCCACCAACTCCAGTTATACACCACAGCACAGGAGAAGTGCCCTGCAGGTCCGCACCACTCCAGGGACTATCCAAAATGACCAA
Organism: Neofelis nebulosa; assembly: GCF_028018385.1. NCBI lineage: Eukaryota > Metazoa > Chordata > Mammalia > Carnivora > Felidae > Neofelis > Neofelis nebulosa. The sequence continues at coordinate 61,660,241 of NC_080792.1, read as the reverse complement.
ACGGAAGAATTCCCCTCAGAAGAATCTCCAGGAAATAACAACAGCTAATGAACTGATCAAAAAGGATTTAAATAATATAACAGAAAGTGAATTTAGAATAATAGTCATAAAATTAATCGCTGGGCTTGAAAACAGTATACAGGACAGCAGAGAATCTCTTGCCACAGAGATCAAGGGACTAAGGAACAGTCACGAGGAGCTGAAAAATGCTTTAAACGAAATGCAAGACAAAATGGAAACGACGACGGCTCGGATTGAAGAGGCAGAGGAGAGAATTAGTGAACTAGAAGATAAAGTTATGGAAAAAGAGGAAGCTGAGAGAAAGAAAGATAAAAAAATCCAGGAGTATGAGGGGAAAATTAGAGAACTAAGTGATATACTAAAAAGAAATAATAATTGGTATCCCATAGGAGGAAGAGAGAGGGAAAGGTGCTGAAGGGGTACTTGAAGAAATAATAGCTGAGAACTTCCCTGAACTGGGGAAGGAAAAAGGCATTGAAATCCAAGAGGCACAGAGAACTCCCTTCAGACGTAACTTGAATCGATCTTCTGCACGACATATCATAGTGAAACTGGCAAAATACAAGGATACAGAGAAAATTCTGAAAGCAGCAAGGGATAAATGTGCCCTCACATATAAAGGGAGACCTATAAGACTCGTGACTGCTCCCTCTTTTGAAACTTGGCAGGCCAGAAAGGCTTGGCACAATATCTTCAGTGTGCTAAACAGAAAAAATATGCAGCCGAGAATCCTTTATCCAGCAAGTCTGTCATTTAGAATAGAAGGAGAGATAAAGGTCTTCCCAAACAAACAAACACTGAAGGAATTTGTCACCACTAAACCAGCCCTACAAGAGATCCTAAGGGGGATCCTGTGAGACAAAGTACCAGAGACATCACTACAAGCATAAAACATACAGACATCACAATGACTCTAAACCCGTATCTTTCTATAATAACACTGAATGTAAATGGATTAAATGCGCCAACCAAAAGACATAGGGTATCAGAATGAATAAAAAAACAAGACCCATCTATTTGCTGTCTACAAGAGACTCATTTTAGATCTGAGGACACCTTTAGATTGAGAGTGAGGGGATGAAGAACTATTTATCATGCTACTGGAAGCCAAAAGAAAGCTGGAGTAGCCATACTTATATCAGACAAACTAGACTTTAAATGAAAGACTGTAACAAGAGATGAAGAAGGGCATTATATAATAATTACAGGGTCTATTCATCAGGAAGAGCTAACAATTATAAATGTCTATTCGCCAAATACAGGAGCCCCCAAATATATGAAACAATTACTCATAAACATAAGCAACCTTATTGATAAGAATGTGGTAATTGCAGGAGACTTTAACACCCCACTTACAGAAATGGATAGATCATCTAGACACACGGTCAATAAAGAAAAAAGGGCCCTGAGTGATACATTGGATCAGATGGACTTGACAGATATATTTAGAACTCTGCATCCCAAAGCAACAGAATATACTTTCTTCTCGAGTGCACATGGAACATTCTCCAAGATAGATCATATACTGGGTCACAAAACAGCCCTTCATAAATTTACAAGAATTGAAATTATACCATGCATACTTTCAGACCACAATGCTATGAAGCTTGAAATCAACCACAGGAAAAAGTCTGGAAAACCTCCAAAAGCATGGAGGTTAAAGAACACCCTACTAATGAATGAGTGGGTCAACCAGGCAATTAGAGAAGAAAGTAAAAAATATATGGAAACAAACGAAAATGAAAATACAACAATCCAAACGCTTTGGGACACAGCGAAGGCAGTCCTGAGAGGAAAATACATTGCAATCCAGGCCTATCTCAAGAAACAAGAAAAATCCCAAATACACAATCTAACAGCACACCTAAAGGAAATAGAAGCAGAGCAGCAAAGGCAGCCTAAACCCAGCAGAAGAAGAAAAATCATAAAGATCAGAGCAGAAATAAACAATATAGAATGTAAAAAAACTGTAGAGCAGATCAACGAAACCAAGAGTTGGTTTTTTGAAAAAATAAACAAAATTGACAAACCTCTAGCCAGGCTTCTCAAAAAGAAAAGGGAGATGACCCAAATAGATAAAATCATGAATGAAAATGGAATTATTACAACCAATCCCTCAGAGATACAAACAATTATCAGGGAATACTATGAAAAACTATATGCCAACAAATTGGACAACCTGGAAGAAATGGACAAATTCCTAAACACCCACACTCTTCCAAAACTCAATCAGGAGGAAATAGAAAGCTTGAACAGACCCATAACCAGCGAAGAAATTGAATCGGTTATCAAAAATCTCCCACCAATAAGAGTCCAGGACCAGATGGCTTCCCAGGGGAGTTCTACCAGACGTTTAAAGCAGAGATAATACCTATCCTTCTCAAGCTATTCCGAGAAATAGAAAGGGAAGGAAAACTTCCAGACTCATTCTATGAAGCCAGTATTACTTTGATTCCTAAACCAGACAGAGACCCAGTAAAAAAAGAGAACTACAGGCCAATATCCCTGATGAATATGGATGCAAAAATTCTCAATGAGATACTAGCAAATCGAATTCAACAGCATATAAAAAGAATTATTCACCATGATCAAGTGGGATTCATTCCTGGGATGCAGGGCTGGTTCAACGTTCGCAAATCAATCAACGTGATACATCACATTAATAAAAAAAAAGAGAAGAACCATATGATCCTGTCAATCGATGCAGAAAAGGTCTTTGACAAAATCCAGCACCCTTTCTTAATAAAAACCCTTGAGAAAGTCGGGATAGAAGGAACATACTTAAAGATCATAAAAGCCATTTATGAAAAGCCCACAGCTAACATCATCCTCAATGGGGAAAAACTGAGAGCTTTTTCCCTGAGATCAGGAACACGACAGGGATGCCCACTCTCACCGCTGTTGTTTAACATAGTGCTGGAAGTTCTAGCATCAGCAATCAGACAACAAAAGGAAATCAAAGGCATCAAAATTGGCAAAGATGAAGTCAAGCTTTCGCTTTTTGCAGATGACATGATATTATACATGGAAAATCCGACAGACTCCACCAAAAGTCTGCTAGAACTGATACATGAATTCAGCAAAGTTGCAGGATACAAAATCAATGTACAGAAATCAGTTGCATTCTTATACACTAACAATGAAGCAACAGAAAGACAAATAAAGAAACTGATCCCATTCACAATTGCACCAAGAAGCATAAAATACCTAGGAATAAATCTAACCAAAGATGTAAAAGATCTGTATGCTGAAAACTATAGAAAGCTTATGAAGGTAATTGAAGAAGATATAAAGAAATGGAAAAACATTCCATGCTCATGGATTGGAAGAATAAATATTGTCAAAATGTCAATACTACCCAAAGCTATCTACACATCCAATGCAATCCCAATCAAATTGCACCAGCATTCTTCTCGAAACTAGAACAAGCAATCCTAAAATTCATATGGAACCACAAAAGGCCCCGAATAGCCAAAGTCATTTTGAAGAAGAAGACCAAAGCAGGAGGCATCACAATCCCAGACTTTAGCCTCTACTACAAAGCTGTCATCATCAAGACAGCATGGTATTGGCACAAAAACAGACACATAGACCAATGGAATAGAATAGAAACCCCAGAACTAGACCCACAAACGTATGGCCAACTAACCTTTGACAAAGCAGGAAAGAACATCCAATGGAAAAAAGACAGTCTCTTTAACAAATGGTGCTGGGAGAACTGGACAGCAACATGCAGAAGGTTGAAACTAGACCACTTTTTCACACCATTCACAAAAATAAACTCAAAATGGATAAAGGACCTGAATGTGAGACAGGAAACCATCAAAACCCTAGAGGAGAAAGCAGGAAAAGACCTCTCTGACCTCAGCCGTAGCAATCTCTTACTCGACACATCCCCAAAGGCAAGGGAATTAAAAGCAAAAGGTGAATTACTGGGACCTTATGAAGATAAAAAGCTTCTGCACAGCAAAGGAAACAACCAACAAAACTAAAAGGCAACCGACGGAATGGGAAAAGATATTTGCAAATGACATATCGGACAAAGGGCTAGTATCCAAAATCTATAAAGAGCTCACCAAACTCCACACCCGAAAAACAAATAACCCAGTGAAGAAATGGGCAGAAAACATGAATAGACACTTCTCTCAAGAAGACATCCGGATGGCCAACAGGCACATGAAAAGATGTTCAACGTCGCTCCTCATCAGGGAAATACAAATCAAAACCACACTCAGATCACCTCACGCCAGTCAGAGTGGCCAAAATGAGCAAATCAGGAGACTAGATGCTGGAGAGGATGTGGAGAAACGGGAACCCTCTTGCACTGTTGGTGGGAATGCAAATTGGTGCAGCCGCTCTGGAAAGCAGTGTGGAGGTTCCTCAGAAAATTAAAAATAGACCTACCCTATGACCCAGCAGTAGCACTGCTAGGAATTTACCCAAGGGATACAGGAGTGCTGATGCATAGGGGCACTTGTACCCCGATGTTTATAGCAGCACTCTCAGCAATAGCCAAATTATGGAAAGAGCCTAAATGTCCATCAACTGATGAATGGATAAAGAAATTGTGGTTTAGATACACAATGGAATACTACGTGGCAATGAGAAATAATGAAATATGGCCTTTTGTAGCAACGTGGATGGAACTGGAGAGTGTGATGCTAAGTGAAATAAGCCATACAGAGAAAGACAGATACCATATGTTTTCACTCTTATGTGGATCCTGAGAAACTTAACAGAAACCCATGGGGGAGGGGAAGGAAAAAAATAAAAAGAGGTTAGAGTGGGAGAGAGCCAAAGCATAAGAGACTGTTAAAAACTGAGAACAAACTGAGGGTTGATGGGGGGTGGGAGGGAGGGGAGGGTGGGTGACGGGTATGGAGGAGGGCACCTTTTGGGATGAGCACTGGGTGTTGTATGGAAACCAATTTGACAATAAATTTCATATATTAATAAAAAAAATACTATACAAGTGGAAAAAAAATTCAACATGTAAATAGACTTGGGAGGAAATAAGGGAGACCATTTGTATTATATGTGGGGGAAAGACTTTCTTAAGCAACATGGAAACCTGGAAACTGCAAAAAGACATGGAGACCTCGTTGACATCACAAAAAATTAAAACTTGTTTAGATAATAGATACCATAAACTAAATCAAAAGATAAAAACTGGATGGGGAAACAAACTTGTAACACATGAAAAAAGGATACTATCCCTAACATATAAATAGTCCCTAAATTAATAAGGGCAAACAACCCAGTAGAATGATAATACGGAAAATGATAAAAATGTTTAAATCTTAGATTGGGAAGCAAAATGCCATGAAAAATAGGAAATAAAAAATGTTAAGTCTTATTAGTTAGGAAAGCTCAAATGAAAACAAAAGTCATTTGTCATCCCTAAGAAAGACCAACAGTAAAAAAAAAAAGTAATAACATCCTATAGGGTAAGGGTACAGGGAAATGGACACTCCTATCCCTTACATGTAGGAGTATAAATTTCTAAAACCTTTTGGGAAACTAGATTAAAGTAAAAAAAAACAAGTCACACCCCCTAACTCAGAAATCCCACTTTTGATGACTTTTCTGTGGAAAGTTTGTGTTCTTTGTGGCTTTACACTACACACACACACACATGCACACACACACACATTCACACCCACATGTATGTATGACTGTATGAATTTCTGTGCAAGAATATCTATGATAGCATTATTCATTGTGGCAAAAATTTGAAAGCAAACTTAATGTCCATTAGTGATGGAATAGTTGAATAAATTATGCATATCCATATTGTAGAGTATTTTGCAGCCATTAAAAAAAGGAGGATATAGTTTTATAAATACTTAATATGAGAAATGTTTACGATACATTGCTAATGATTACCCCAGAGTGATTTGTATAGCACGGATTCATTTTTGAAAGTAAACAAAGGAAATGGTGCCTGCATATTTACATACACACATGAGTAAGGACTGGAAATGAACACTACATATTGTGAGGCTTTGGCACCTGTGGGGGTGGGTTTCCAAGGGAGATTCTGCACCTAGCTCTTGACTGCTTACTTGTTACATTGGCTGTGTCTTCATGTTGTCTTTCAAACCAATAAAGTAAAATCAAATTAAAGCTACCAGGAGGCAGCAGGGGGCAGAATGGTCAAAAAGGAGACAGATTGTGCAGTTAGAGTTCCATTAGTAATTATGCTTTTCTTTGATTTTTGAATACATTTTTAATTTCACACAAAAATCGATGTATATGTTCTTTGTAATGAATCAAAATATAACAGATAATCATACCACTTAATCTCAGTCTCCCCACTCCTCCCCCAGAAGTAACCACCGTTAGTAACTGATAAGTATGCTTCCTGATCTTTCTCTTGCATTTATACACCGTTATATGCATGCATTAAAAATGCAAAATACTGTCTTGAGGAACGCTGGTTTCCGTTGTTTCATAAATGGTTTCATAATGTGCTGCCATTTGTAACACAGTACTTTTCATTTAACAGTATGTCAAGTTCAAAGTACAGCTGACCCTGGAACAACACAGGTTTGAACTGTGCAGGTCCATTTATACGTGGAGGTTTTTTTTTTTTTTAAATAAAACAGTAAAGTTCTGCAAATATATTTTGTCTTCCTTATGATTTCCTGGTAACATTTTCCTTTCTCTAGCTTACTTTATTGTTAGAATACAGTATATAACATATATAACATACAAAATGTGTGTTAATCGACTGTTTATGCTAGCAGTAAGCCTTCTGGTCAACAGTAGACTATTAGTTAAGTTTTGGGGAAGTTAAAAGTTATACAAGATTTTTAACTGTGTGAAGGTCAGTGCCCCAACCCCCACATTGTTCTAGGATCAGCTATAATCCATCTCACTTTTTTAACTACTGAATAGAATTTTATAATATATAGTAACATAATTTACTTGACTCTTCTTTATGTAGACATTGAGAATGCTTCCAAGTTTTTGTTATTAACAAAACAAATGATGTTTGATAGGTATTCTTAGACATGGGTCCTTGTGCACATGTGCAGATGTTGCTTCAAGTTGAACCACATGTCTAGAAGAGGGATAGATCTGTAGTGGGAGATGGACATTTAACATTTTTACAGATATCAACACATTGCTGTTCAAAGGGGACGCACTACTCTACGACACCGCTCGTCGTGTTATATGGGTTGTAACTCATACAAACACTTCTCTTCCCACTAACTCCAAATGGTGATGTTAACAAATTAGCGAATGTTTGGGTTTTTCCCAATCCAATAGGTAAAGCAACAACAACAACAACAACAACAACAAAACAACAGTATGTCAAAATATGGGTTGTGGTTCTTCTATTAGTAGTGAAGCTGAGCTCCTCTGTCTATTTAAGTTTCCTGATCTGTGAATTGTTTTTCACATCTATTCATCTGTTGGGTTGAACTTTTCTTTTACTGCTTCTTAGAAGTCCTTAATATATCCAGAATACTATTTTTTAGTCTGACATATATAATGCAAATATTTTTTCTGAGTGCCCCACTTGAACTTTCACTCCACTTTTGGTGCTTAGCTGTAGCTTGGAGTTTTTCCCCTCTTTAGAAATGTGTTCCTATCGTATGTTTTCAAATGTAATGTGGAATATGGCATTGGTAGTTACGTTCCATTTTTGGTTCCTGATACTGTGTTTTTCCTTTTCTTCTTAATCAAACTTCCAAAGGTTTACCCATTTTACTAGTTTTTTCTAAGAACAGCTTTTCACTTAATGATAGATCTTGTCTTGTATTTCTTTTCTATAATTTAACATCTGCTTAAAACATTAATTCTTCCTTCTACTTTGAGTTTAATTTGTTCCTCTCTCTCTTATTTTATAAAATGTACCTTAACTTAAATTTACATTTTTATTTATTCCAAGGGTCAGACACAAGTAACGAAGGACAAGTAGAACTCTGTGCATTCCTCAGAATGTAAGAATGTCATTCCTCCAAAGCTTCTGTCCTTTGTGGTTCCCTTTGGGATACCAGGGCCACAGGGACAGAGAGTGCTGGCTGGGCCCTGCGCTCACTCAACACTCACCATCCCCAGATCCTTTTCTCCTTCTTTTCTGTTCTTCTCTTGCAGACCTTTTTTTTTCTTTGCGCCTCTGTCGGAGTGCTGTTTTAGGGTCCGTGATCCAGGCTTGATAAACAAACTGAAGGGAGAAAATTAAATTATTTTCTGCCTTTTTAATATTTAAATGAAAAGAAAAGGGACCAACACCAAGCTTCCTGACTTTTGGAAATATATACATATTTTTCTGCCAGCACAAACTAAATCTTCTGCTCCCACATCCCTCAGTATTCTCAGTTGACCTGTGCTATTTCCATGATCATGAAATAAAATATGAAAACAGATGTTGTAGGAGTGTATTTCATTTGGTATCACAGTCAGGAGATACTTTGGGTGACCATCATTCCCCCCAAGTCCCCATGTACCACCACCACTTGTGACAGTGACTGACTCTTTTGTATTACACACAATAGGAATAAGCTGGACCTCTTGCTAAGTGTCACTGGAGTGGTTTTCTCCCTCACTAATAAACTTTGAGTCAAAAACAAAACATCGTTTACTCATTTACTTTGGGAAAAGAGTTTAGTACATCTGATGCTCTCCCTTGTGAAAAAGAGCTATGACCAGCAACTTGAGAAAGGGTTCTGTAGACTGATTAGTATTTGGAAAGGAAAAATGATTGCGCTATTAAGGTTACAGAGTTATTCCAGAATGTTCTGGAAGGAAAACTGTGGTGACCTTGGTTGCCTTTTGTCATTTTCATTCAAGAGCTGAAAACGGTTACGTTAATATGATAAAACCGATAACCACCGCAGAGCAATGTTGAACAGTCCACCCACCAATAGTCTCCCAAATCATGCAGAAGGAACAAAAAGAAAACCCTGGTAAGCAAAGTCAGCCATCTGTAATCACGAAGCCAAGCAGGCATGCTCCTCATGCACCCACAAAGCCACCTGGGTCTCAGGGAAGCTGGGTTTTCTATTATGATGTTCAAGTTGGAGGGCTGTTTTGTGGGGGCACTTTGTAAACCCAGACACTTTCACTGTACTCTGTATGACTTTCAGATTTCAGGAATCCTTGGAAAACACAGTGTAAGCAAACCACAGGCATTGTGAGGTCAGTAAAAATAAAGAGGGACCCAACTTTTTGATGTACGGAAGTGTAAAAGTCATGGGTGACTAAGGAAGAGAATTTCTTTTTTCCCAATGGTAGAAATCTGAATCTAATGGCAACTAACACAAGTGTAACATCTGTATTGTTTCTGAATAATAATAAATCCAAGAGGCAAAAAATAATCCTATTTTCTGCCAAAAATGTATTTTGAGAAATGAGAAATGAACTGACATTGGACAAAGAAGGACCACATGAAGGAATTTATGGTAGATGTTTACCAAGCATGCTACTTGGGAACTCTATCAAGAATATCTTTGGGGGTGCCTCGGTGGCCCAGTTGATTAAGTATCCAATTCCGGTTCAGGTCATGATCTCGTGGTTCGTGAATTCAAGCCCCCTTTTGGGCTCTGTGCTGACAGCTCAGATCCTGGAGCCTGCTTCGGATTCTGTGTCTCCCTCTCTCTCTCTGCCCCTCTCCTGTTCATGCTCTGTCTCTGTCTCTGTCTCTCTCTCAAAAATAAACATTAAAAAAAATTAAAAAAGAAGAAAGAATATCTTTGCCAAATATGTAAGTTCCCTTGCTTATTAAACCTGTCACCTACCAAAAAGAATATCTTTGAGTTTTAGTAAATTAATAAGCAAATTGCTTCCACAAAATATTGATTCTTTAAAAAAAATCTGAACTGCTAGATGTAAGAAATTTTCAGGTTTAAGAGAAACATACGGTGACATTTTCTTAAAAAAAAATGGGTTATGACCATATTGCTTTTAGATAATGCCAGAATCCCCAAGATAGAAAATAAAAGAGTAATTCAGGGTTTGTGAATGCATTAGGTATACAAGTTGGAGGAATTCTTTTACACTGGAGAAAAATGGGGAGGGAGGGTGAGAAGGAGAGAGACAAGGGTCATTTAGGACAGAATTGCAGAACTCTTGTAGATGGGGGAGTATCATTAGGATTTTGCCTTATTGGGGCACCTGGGTGGCTCTGTTGGTTAAGCGTCAGACTCTTGGTTTGGGCTTGGGTCATGACCTCATGGTTTGTGAGTTTGAGCCCCTGCATCAGGTCTGTGCTTGGGATTCTCTCTCTTCCTCTCTCTGCCCTTACCCCACTTTTTCTCTCCCTCTACTTTTCTCTCAGAATAAACATAAAAAAAATTAAAAAAAAAGATTTTGCCTTATTAAAAGAAAACTCCTGGTTCTACCTATAATCCCAAATGACGAAGCTTTCTCACTAAGATGAGAATTTACATAATTCAAAGAAGGGGGAAAAAGAGAGGGGAAGAAAATCTTATGAGGAGTCTCTATTTGTAGGTAAATTATCTTAATGTTGACGTTTGGAGCTACAAACTCAGTATAGTGCCAGGAACATTTGATAGAGGGTCAGTCTGTTTCAGGAAATGGTGATGACAAAGTAGGAGGAAAAATCCCAATTCTTATTGAGTGGAGAAATGGAAGTTTCTTACTGAAACTTCTCAATTCTCACATTGCAGCCATAACCACTGTTCAAGTTCATGGGACACCCACACCACTAACCATAAGTACAAAAAATACAAGAAAATGTCCATAAATGACCTTTGGTTTCTTCAAATTGCCATTATTAGTCTGTATTCTCAACATTATCTTAAATTCTAGTTACTTATTTATTCATTCATTCATTCATTCATTTATTCACTCACTTACTTTATCCTAAATTTTATCTTAAGTTTTATCATATGATTTTTATCTTAAGCTTATCTTACCTAGTGGGGGGGGGAATGAGATTCATTTTCCTGAAAATGTACTATGCAAAAAGCATTTAATTTTTCAAACAGGAGAGGCCTTTATTGAAGCGAATGGAGATCCTTAACGGAAATTGGTTAAATTTAATAAACTGTCCTTTGATTCATGTGTAACCCAGGACTTTCTTTATGTTGTATGAAAGAAGTTATTTTGTTTCTTGTTTTTGTTTTTAAAGTAAGACGGGGATAATTACATTGCAATCTTTCATATAAATTCTTAAATATGAATGGAGAGACTTATATGGTAGTCATAAAAGAGAAAAGGAAAAGAATCTTAGGGAAGTTAAAATATAGAATATTAAACTAGCAATCAGAACGCTGGCATTTTAAAGATGGGAGGAACCTAGAAGCTTAGACCCTCCTATTCAAGATAGACCCCCAGCTGTCTGTCCCCTGGGAGTCTGAGAGAAATACAGAATTTCAAGGACCTCCTTAATTTCCATAACCTGCATTTAAATAAGGTCCCAGGTAAAATGGGAGAAGCGCTGGTCCCCCTCACTATCCAAACATTTGCTTAACACATGAGCATAAAGACCTGAGAGTTTAAGTGCCTGCCCAGACTAAGTGCACAGAACCAGCTTTCTATAAAGTACATGAACAGTAATTCATTATTTATGATTTTCAATAATGGGTGGCTACCGCCCAGGTAGCTGGATACTTTCTGCTGTGCATTAGGTTAATTGACAAATAGCCTCTTCGCAGTTTATCCCGCACTCTCTCTGGTGACATGGGCGTGAGAAACTCCACAGACCGTACATGGCAGCACGGTCTTGTGAGGAATTGTACCAAAGGCAGGATAGTAAAACGGAAGATGATATCTGATTGAGGGAAGATGGAGACTTGAAAGGGAAGCCAACAAGAAGGTGGAGAAAAATGAGTCTTCTATTACCTTGGTCATAATTTTACCAGCTTTCTGAGAACGATTATCACACATTTTACACATCATGACTGACGCATGCAACCAGATGTGACCCTTTTCAAATGAGATGTGACGTAGGCCAAACTACAAGAAGGACAGAGTAGATACGTATCTGCATTTTCTCTCTCTATGTCTCGATAGGCTCTCGTGTCAACTGAAGAACAAGAATGAAATAGTAAGAAATTTGGCTTCTCAAAACTCTCCTTGGAAATGTTTCCCTAATATTTTAAGTTCTTATACTTCTTCCGTTGTACGACCTATAGAGCAGGGAAAATGCAGATGGAGGCGACAGGGATCTGCTTGTCTAAATTTCTACAGAGCGGAGGGTCACACACCACACGTCAGTGAAACATCAAATACCTTTGCAGCTCTGATTAAATACTGAAGAATAGTTTTGGGAAGTTTAATGACAGACTTTGGCAAGGCTAAAATGGCCGACGCAAACTTCCCAATAGCTCTCTACAAAGAAGGACAAAGCGAGAGTGATTAGTAGAAAAACATCAAAGACTAACAATTTTACATATGACGTCAGTATGAATTTGTCTCTACAGTTACATCAGCTAGGTTAAAATGTGCCCCATCACTGAAGCTGGAACAAATGTGCTTTGCTTGTCGGTTCGGAATAGGAAAATAGTCAGCCATTGCATGTAATCCATAAACACGGTGAGGAATGTTCTCTTCTTGGCTGAATGAGTGATGGTTATAAGGAAACTCATGAGAATAAAGATACACACGTCAGGTCATCGGTATTTGACGAGCCAGCCACGCGCACAGACACCATCTTTAAGAGACACAACTCAAGTAGCGATGGGGCCAGCGAGGAAGCATCAGAGCAAGGTGACTCCATAAATAATTTAGTTCTTCAATGTTGTTGGGAATACAGGGGTGGATGTAACCCTGCAGCTTGAGGAGACCCGGTCAGCAAAGTGACAAAGACCTTTTCATGGACACATCATGTGGCTTGATGGGTATCGCTCCATATGTCTTGGATTGTAATGAACGGGAAAGAACAGTCCTCATAAGTGACTCTTTGGTAAAAGAAATATATGCCAAGCTTTCACCCCATGTGTAACTCTACTGACAAGTCCTCATCGCTAACAAGCATTGCTTAGACAATCACTGGGTACACCGTATTAGGCTGGTGAGCTATGTCACCAAGAATGAGGTGGCACATTCTGAAAAGGAAAGGCAGCTAAGATGAAAAAATTAAGACTGTGCTGGCTGTTTTCATGACTGCAGTACAGTTTCAAACCTTTGACAACACAAATGAAATGGATTTGCAAAATCTGAGGTAACATGGAAGTGGCCGTTGGTTTCAAAACAAAGCAAGTGCTTTATTTTTATGATCAACTATTTCACGTCTCAAAATGGGAAGTCTGCTCAAGCAATCCAGAGCAATGCCAGAGAAGTCTTCTTCACCTTCTACTTGTAACAGAAAAATAAAGTTCACCCAGGGAAGCTTTATTTTTGGTTTATAGCATCAGAAGGGTTTTTGATGAACGGGAGCAAACACCTGGTGGGAACAGTGTTCTTGAATGGCAGGAATTACACTGAAGCTGAGGGCAAGCAGCGTTACAGTTTAATGAGAGATGGATGATTTCAGGTGGAAATTAGAAGCTTCTGGAAGCTATAACACACGTGAACATGGCAGAAGAAGTCTAGGCCTGCATTCAAGGTCTGTCGGAAAGAAAAGCCCTTCAACCAGCAAAGGGCATGGTTTTCCCAACCCCAGAATTACCTGGAAAGCGGACCTTCTCGGAGGTTCTTCATCTTCCTTTTTCAGTTCTTCCTCTTCCTCCTCTTCACTATCCGTTTCAAACAAATAATAATCTCCACTCCTGACCACTAAGCAAAACAAAATATTTACTTATTTCTTGCAAGAGAGATGAGATCATTAAGGGCTTATTAGTGAACTGCCCCCCCACCGATATACACATTGTCCACAAAAGACCAGCAAGAGATGTTGGCAGGGGGGGAAAAACAAGAGATGAAGAGAACTCATTCTGGGCTAACACTACATGGTGTTGGTGTGGCCGGGTCTACAGAGCATGAGGCCTTGTCTATGCCATGTAAGAAAACTGGCCACTGCTGGGTTCATCTGATATTCTCTTCCTTCTTCGTTGTAAATTTTACACAGATAACACCGGATCAACTCTGCAGCAACCAGTTTTGTTACCAAGATGGCCAAAATAGTGGATGGAAAATGGTTACAGTTTCACAACTCAGACCAGTCGGCAATTTGGGTCCTTTAGACGAGGCCAAAGTGAAGTAGAGGATTTGGTGTTGTCTGAATGGGTCCGGCGTGTGGTAGAGACGCCAATTAGGCTGATTCAGGACCAAGAATCGGCATCACCGACTTCGACTTCACTTTACACTCTGCAGACCTGGCTGCTCCGCATGTGACACAGGGGACAGAGCATACATGGCAAGACATTTGAAAGAGTTAAACAAACACAAAAACCATCCCCCCCCCCAACACACACAACACACACACGCATTGCCACAAGGAGGAAATGGGCAGGTAACATTAAAAAAACAAAACAAAACAAAACAAACAACTACAAAAACAGCACCACCACCACCACCACTCTGGCTGTTTCTACACGTAGCACGGGACAGACTGAGGCACGGCAGACATGGCCGATATGGTTTAGCGCTGTTGGGCTTCTGGTCAACAAGGAACTCCGGCTGCTCACTGAAATGTGAGGAGAACCATACTGACCAGAAGACACAAAGCACAGACGGTCTGGATTGTCCGTGCCTTGCCTTGCCTGATCTTCTCCCTGCAAGAACATATTGCTGTGTTAAAAGGAGCAGAGGAAGCTGAAATGTCCAGAGACTCAAAGAAATTTGAGAATCCCATCTTTGTCGGCTTGAGTGTTACGTTAAGTTTATCAGAGAAAAGAGACCCAGCGTACGTATTGCCGATGCTACAAGAACTGTACCATCATTGCGGGGGAAAAACATAGTAGCACTTTCAAGGTATATTCAAGTTTTCAAATGCTGAGGTGTCTTTTGGACGACATAACATGATGTCTTCCGTGATCTTTTGGATTCGTGCGTTGTAAGGTAATGGAACACCTTGGCTTGTTTAAAATTAGTTGCGTGACCATCACTAAACATGGCCAGAAGGTAGGTAATTTTGCCCAATGGTTTCAGACCGTATCTGAAGCCTCCATCCGTGAAGTTGCACACGGAATGAATTGGGCCTTATATCCTTGAACAGAAGCACTGTAGTTTGTTATTTTTATTTTGAAGAAAGAACCAGGCCCAGAGTACTGGGTCCAGGCCTGAGGGAATAAATGCAATACAACAGAAGGTAAGAATAAGCAAGAACAAACCAAAGTCACAGCATTACGTTTGACAGTGAGGAAGACCATTAAAGTAATGCCTTCAAGTAAGCTCAGACATTTGCAGGAAAGTTACATGGACTCTATGTCACATGGTCATTTGGTGAAAAACAGAGTATTACAGGATTGAGCATTTTACCCTCATTATAGGCTCTAAAATCAACAATAGCTTCAACTGTATTCAATCATACCTTCTGTGACTTTTACTCGTGTGGACACAGTGAGCCCAAACGGTTTTCTTCTCAAGCAGTCACAACACCGATTTGATCATTTTAAAAAAAACAAACTATCAATTTGTATGCGAGAAGTAGAATTGACACGTTAAAACAAAGAAGGAAATGCTTAGGAAAATCCCCTATTCGTTTATGAAATGTTACTGAGATAAAAGTACGAAAACAACAGAGAGTGTTTTCTTTGGTGCTATCTGCTAATAATAAGGAGAGAAGCTCTTACATACACATTTGTTTGTTCAGAGAGCGATCCTGCCCCCAGCCTGTGTCCAGAAACATGTGGATATTGATGTGATTGCTGAACTGAGTGCGAAAATAACTTTTAAAACCTACCACCTGTATCCCCAGAAGCCCAGACCTCTGTTTCAGATATTTAACAATAAAGTGAGGCTTGTCATTACTTTAGGAAGGTACTGAATTGGCATGGAGGCATACTACCTTGGAATGGAAGGTATCATTGAACAGCAATAATGCAATCGCATGTGTGCACATAGGTGTGGAAGTGGAAGATTGGCCACCTACAGACTATGTTAAGATCTTGACTGCTTGCCAGTATTATGAACAACTTGGCCATATCACTGTATCATCTGTCGACTTACACAAGGGTATTCAACTACATGTATTCTCACACTCCGCACCTGTAAGGAACCATCTAGGCAAAAGCCCAGTAACTCAAGAGATTGAAGTAAGGGCTTTTAATAAAGTGCTTCCAGATCTAAAGATAACTTTTGGAACTCATCATGGCCTAAGAAATAATCCACAGAGTCATTCCTTTCCTTTCCTCATGAGCTGGTAAAAGGAAATGTATTTTGCGGAAAAATTTTAACACCACGGTCAGAATCTGATTCCAAACCATGAATTACACACATTCCTGCATTATTGCACCAAGAGGTGTTGTAACAAGGCACATTTAATTTAATACCAGTCTTCGAGAACTCGATATAATGAGGGTGAAATGAATCAGAAAACTAAAGTCAATAACCTTCATAAGCAGTTCTTTTTCAGTTATTATCAACTTGTAAGATGATTATCGAAGACCATATCCAATTCCTTCCAAAATTCAATGTTTAGATGAGAAAAGGAAAGACAACTACAATTGCAACGGGAATTTACCCCAGGTGAGACAGAAAACATTCAGTAGGACACAATGTCGAAATGGATAGGTCTGTCTAAACTAGCAAAGGGCCCTTTACAAACAGAAAGATAAGCACAGTTTTCTTGTGACTTGATAGAAACAGGCTTACAGTGTGCTGCATTATTGGATCGTTAGCATGACGAACATGCCAATGAACAAAAGATTCAAGAGTCACACAGAATTTCGATGTGAATCTTTGTCTTTTGACTTGGCAGCAGGTGAAACAAAACTCATTGAAAATGTTTTTTTTCCCCTCACATAATGCTATAAATTCAATGTTTGGGATTAAATTTAGTATCATTCAGGTGTTGAGCAAATTTTGAATTAATACTTCCTTAAATTGGCTTGCTGATTTTAGAAAGTTAATTTTGGGGTGAGAGAAGCCAACACTATATCTCAGAGACACGAAGAATCAGGCACAGCAAAACATTCTGATCAACTTGATTTTCTAGTGATTCTGAAGATCCCGTCAGTAGAGTCTCTCCCACCATCGTGCGACACTGTGGGCCTCAGTGATAGTCCCTGTCTGATCACATTAGCTGAAGTTATTAAGCCACAGGATAAGGCATAAAGGCCTGAAGGTATTATTAGTAATTTGCAACATAATTAATAATTATTCAATATTTGAACAAACGCAAGGAGGGTCAGACTGAAATGGATCATTCCATTCTAAGACCGTCCACTGGCCAATCGTGAGTGATATTTCCTTTGCTAAGCAGAACAAATATAGCCACTGAGTTCCATAATTCCTCATCCCTTTTTTCCTGTTTTTAAAGTTTATTTATTTTGAGAGAGAGAGGAAGAGAGAACAATAGCAGGGGAGGGGCAGAGAGAGAGGGAGGGACAGAATCCCAAGCAGGCTCCCCACTCTGCGCTGAGCCTGACACAGGGCTCGATCCCATGACTGTGAAATCATGACCATGACTGAGATCGTGACCTGAGCTGAAATCAACAGTCGGAGGATGCTTAACCAACTGAGCCACCCAGGCGCCACCCCCTTCATTTCTTTTAATGATCAGGAGGGAAACTTTAATTCTATGTGGCCATGAAGCTCTGCTTTTCAAAAACTGTTGTCCACCTCTGCTCTGAATTGGTCATGGCTGGTGGCTCTACAGCCATGCCACATGCTAGGCTTCGAATGTGGAATGTAGTACGAGAGCCTTTCGAAACTGGGGCAGAGGCAGAATGAGAAAGTGAACACATTTTACGTTAGCCTCACCTTTATATTCAATAAATTGCCAAAAGACCTTACATGCAAATAAAATCAAAGCTCTGGGAAGAAGGGGGAGGAGAGACTCATCGGCATCCATGCCTAGTGCCTTACAAAGAGGGTCACAAACACTTTGAACTTAATGAGTATCCTCCTAGGGGGAGCCAAAACTCATGTTCAATAAGGGTTTTCAGTTACAAGACAAATATGTATCAGCAGTGCTCTGGACCTCAGAATTAGATAAAAAGGTAGCAATTCTTCGCTTTCTGAGCCCCTAGGATGCTCAGGCATGTGTCAGCCACATGTGGGGCTTTCTTCAGACAGCATGGTAATCAGCTGATTTCTCTGGAAGGTTCCATCACCAGGGCCCAGAGACCCATTTCCATGAAAATTTTCCTACACTCTGACCCGCTATCAAGTCACAAGGATCAAACCATGCATGGAACACACAGGTCATGGGGACGCCTGAATTCTGGTCAAGGATATAAGGGTTAGAATCGATGAAATTGTAAGAGGATCAAGAAAACCTACTGGAAGCATGATCAACCCAAGGCCGCCACCACTGCTTTTTTTTGCCCTTGGCTTTCTGTTTGTCTGCTTCTCCTAAAATAAAATATGTCCAAATATTAATTCTTATGAAGTGAGAAAACAAATTTTGAAAACCACGCTTTAACAACTCAAATGTCAAAATCTAGGTAAGTTGCAAAAGTACATCAGACGTCAGGGAAAGAAACTATATCAAATCTGAAATGTTTACACGCATGAGCAGTCGATTTCACAAGGCAAATACTAATGTTCTATGAACATTATGCCACATTTTTGCTTTCTTTTTAGTAATAGGGTGCATATAAAGAAATATAAAAAAGAAGGTTAGCTCTCAAAAAGGCATCACACATTGAATTTTCTGGTGAATTAACAGAAAAGAAGCATCACCTAAACTTTATAAAACAATATAGTGGCAGATAATTTGTGAAGATGCATATATTCCAATAACCAGGAGTTTCCTTGTGATTATTTTCATGCATGGTTGGAAAAATACAAATTTATTGGTTATTAAATAGGTGCTATATATTAGAAAACACCGTGTATTATTTTGCCATTCCCCTTCAAATAGAAAAGCATGCAAACTTCTATTAGAAGACCTTTTAAACTTAATTGGATATAGTAAATCTGCAGATATACTACAGATATAATAATGTATATTTCACTTTAGACTTCATTGGAACAGACAATAATTGAAGGATACTTAACTACCATTATTCAGATACCACATAAAATATGCATACATATTTCATTTTTGTATAACATTTGTAGAAATCAAAGACAACAATAGACTGTGTACCTAAAATATCTAAAATATTTTCCCTAAAGGAATAAATTAAGCAAATTCATTCTCATTTTCTTCAGAAACACATCTCTGTGAGACAGAAGCTAGGCTATGTGTTGATTAAAGTCATTGTGCTGAAGAAGAGATACTCATAAAGTCACGGAGTCATTACATATGTACTTTGTGAAATAAATACATGTATCCCACTCACAATCAGAAGGTAAAACTTGCTGAGTTAAAAAAACAAACAAACAAACATGCATAATACCGGCAGAGTAAAAGTAATGTTATTTTACAGCCCTAGCCCTTATCATGCTATTATTCAATGCCAAGCTACTTGAACAAGAGGGAAACGTCTCGACATACTTTCGTCATCCTCTTCAGAGAGTTTTTGGATGTCTTGGCCTTCCCCTGATTCCTGGGTCAAGCTCAGCATCCTCTCCTTACCCTTTTTGTATTTCTGTTGCCTGGCTTTGATGCGATCCATCCTATAAGATAAAGTAGCAGCAGCAATGCCAAGAACACACCCACAGTTACCACATGATCAGTTTGGGTTTCCACTTGTATGTATGTGGGTAAAATCACAAAGTGGTCAATATTTGGGACTTTTGAATGTTTTTTTTTTTTTTATTGGCAACAAGCATCTTCTTGGGGGACAATATATACATGTCTACACACACATATATGTGTATATGTATGTATACATATATGTATGTATATATATGTGTCTCCCCACATCTCCCTGTTATTTTGCTCTACACAGATGCTGGTCTTAATAATATGATCACAGTTATGCTAAAGTTTGGTACACAGTACTTTATGTCCACCTACACCTTGTATCAAAGGCATTTTGAACACACTAGATGATGAAATGGAAGTCCTTTATTCTTCCAGATTTTGCAATTTTTAAAAATTGACACCCGTGTATCTCACATAGTTGTGAAAATCAAATGAAAAGGTATGTAAGTGTGAGGACTATTTTGTAAAAAGCATGTTGCTCTTCAGACGCTCTTAAGTATTCTATCAGACCACGTGACTCTTCTCTATCTCAAATCTAATCTCCTATTGGTTCTGGAAAAATGTATTATTGCATCTTTAATTACTGAGTTAGAGCCTTTTATCTTGTCTGCTTAATTGGGAAGTCCAACTATTCAGAAACTGCAGTGCTGAACTCTGTTTCCCAGACCTGTCCTCCTGCGGTGTTTCAGTTCTTAAGTTTCTTAAAATTCTGGATACGTTGCTCAAGTTTTTAAGCTGGTTTCTGCTTCCCGGAACTTATACAGCACTTTTAGCTTCTCTTTGGCAATGATCATTACCTACATTCTTTTATATTCTGACTTTCTGTCACTTAAGAGGATGCATTCTTAAAGCAAATGGAAAAATTCAGTAAAGTGAATGATAGTAACAGGTTTCCCCTATGGGTAATTAGGAACTCATTCTACATGTGGGTCCAAATTTATTATTTCTCTGACCTGATGACTAGAGACCACAATGGCAACAGTTATACCATAACTGTTTATATGACACTCTATGTAACTCATATCGTCAATTGTGGAATAAGCCAGGCAATGGGATGGTGTAATTTATGCTAGCAAACATTTTTGCATGGGGAAAGGAGCTGGGAAATGAGGTCATAAGGGAATTAAGTAGTCTCAGCAAACTTGGGGGATTTTCCTGGTGGGCTGATGGAGTCTCCACTTTCCTGGAGAAAGTGGTTAGGTTTTGAATTCTGTGGCCATCAGCTCTTAAACCTGCCCCCCAAATGAAGAGCTACTAATCCTCGGAAGTGACATTTACTGCTGAAAATTTCACTCCAAGAAAATTCTTTTCAAGGGCTCATTTAAAAATTAGCTAATTAATTTTAAAAAGAAATTCTCAAAGCTCTTGAGTGGAGTCAGTCCCTTACTCGACTTCCCCAGAACGCTGTGGCAGAAAACAAGCTCTTGAAGTGAACACAGGGAAACGGGGGTTGTATTTCTAGTACTGCCTCTAGTTTGTTGGGGATTTTAAGTCATCTAATGTCATGGGGCAACAGTTTCTTCCCAAAGAGACTGTATCATACTATCTTTAGAGATCCTTCCAAAGCTAGGACTCTGTATTTATTCCTTTAATCCACAGATATAATGAACATTTGCTCCACCTCAATGGTACTGGCAAAGGCCCTGTCTCATTCATGAACTCTTTTCATCTTTATAAAAACCAAGATATGATTGTGAGCCCTAATTTCAACAGGAAGTTGAAATTCAGAGAATCTGAACGATGTGCTCATGGCACCAGAGTAAGCAGCTGAACCAAGACTTGACATCGGTCTTATCCAACATGGCTCCCCTTTCTACCACGCTGCAGCCATCTTTCTTTTAAATTACTTCCATTTTCAGTCCAGTGAGCATAAGCTACTGCCATGACACAGAGCAAATACCAAGAAGTTGTAAAAGTTAACACAAATGGGTTTTTCAGGGGATTAAGGGTACCTGGGAGTGGAGAGCCAGCCCAACAGGATCAGGCAAACCAAAATTAAAAGGAAAGGAGAAGAGTGAAATAAAGCCTCCTTACTGCCTCTTCAGTTGATCCATTGATTTTTTCTCTTCCTCAATTCTTGCCTTTACGGCCTTTACAATTGTGGCCTGGAAAAGTTCAGCCCCTCTAGACAAAAATCAGAAATAGAGAAAAAAATCAGTATTTCTACCCTTTTTTACTTACCTTCCCCTGAAAATGATTATGAGGATTAGAAAACATTTCTTTTTAGGTCATCAACTGGATTCTTCTGGCTGGCAGTGGGCGTCTCAAAAGCCCGTGTAGAGGCCCCTTCCCAGTGGATGAACATGGCACAGCCACCCGCGGGAGGGAGTGGGCCGGCTCACAACCACAGGAGGTCAGTAAAACAAAACGAAACGAAACGAAACGAAACGAAACGAAACGAAACGAAACGAAAAAATGGTTTGTGGTTTTCAAGACATTGAAAAGAATGCATCCCTTCAAACCTGTCCTCCTGAACCTCGTATCTTAGCGAAGCATTACTCACCTGACCTTATTATATATAGTTGCCCCATGAGGGACCATTTGGAAGAAGGAGTGAGTTCAGATTACTTTCCTACTCAATGAGCAGAAGCAGGTATGGAGTGAGTTGGGCTAAGGAAATAGGCGAAGCTGGAATTCAAGCTCCATCACTGGCACGTTCTGTCTCCTGCCTCTTTGCCTCTCTGCTTCCCTCCTTCCAATCCCTCTGCCTGTTCTCACTTTTCAAGCCAACTTTGGGTCCTCCTAGATCTCTTTCATCAACCTCTCTTAATATCTTCAACTCTGGTTCCACTGTCATCTGATCATATCCGCTTGGTAAATCCCAAGTCAGCAGGAACCCAGTGGTGTGCTAGCCCTGTGCTGGGGCTATGGTCAGAGGTGCAGGACAGGCGTGACCGGGCACGTTATCTGCTGACTCCTCATGTGCCCTCGGAATTCTTCCCTACAGCAGCTATTTAAAACCCCTTCTACTTTTCTCGAATCTAGACTTCTGTCAAGGGCTCTTCACTCCTTGTTTCCTACTTCCCGAGAGAACGTAAGTCATGAGGCAATAGTTTGCTCAGCTGCCTCCCACCTACCCTGCGGAAACTCTCCTGCAGTGACAGTGGGAAAGGTGACACTGTCGCCTACGGTCTGCCTGTGCACAAGTCCCTTCCCATCCCTGCAGCCAGAGTGGCTCCATCCTTCCCTTATTGCTCCGTTTCTGCATTCTCAGCCTTCTCACTGCCACTGAGTCCTCCTCACAAGCATGCCAACGTGCTCACATCCTGCTAATCTTAGCAAATAAAAACCCGCGTACACTCATCGTCTTCTATGTCCGTGCATGAATATCTCCCAGTCACTGTCCCTAAGCCTTTCCCTTCAACTTCAGCTTTCCCATGTTTGGCTCTGGTGCCCAGGTGTTGAGGTCACCAATTTCCGTGTTCAATTTTCAGTCTTGTGTTTGTACATTCTGTCTGCTGAACATCTGTTTTGAAACAGCCTTTCTCGGGCTCCAA
This sequence comes from Neofelis nebulosa, assembly GCF_028018385.1. Taxonomy (NCBI): domain Eukaryota; kingdom Metazoa; phylum Chordata; class Mammalia; order Carnivora; family Felidae; genus Neofelis; species Neofelis nebulosa. The sequence goes on along the minus strand of NC_080792.1, from coordinate 61,637,105 downwards.
AGGCACCATGCTCTCTTAGCTTCCTTTTCTCCTTTCTGGATCAGAGTTGCTGGTCTTCTCTGCCCATCTCTTAAGTGTGGATGCTCCCCAGGGCCCTCTTCTCATTCACATTCCCTCCAACCACTCACCTGCTCTAATCCCATATGGGTCATGAGGCCCCTCGAGTCTACTCCCACCTCCGTACCTGTCCTCCCACTGGACTTGCCGGACTTGCCAACGGGTTCGGTTTTACAAGTTCACCAACCCAACAACTCAGGTCTGTGGTCAGTGTTCTCCCAAGTCTAGAGCTTCTTGGCATCTCTACATTTGGGAATGGTACCACCATTTGCTTCAACCAGAACCCTGGGCATATCATCCTCTACCCTCTCCTTTCCAGCTGCACCTCCCTTCCTTCCAATTTTCCAGTTGTGCCGATTTTACTCTTAAATATCTTCCTAGTTTATCCCATCCTGGTCTGAGACATTGTCTCTCTTCTGGATCAGCAGAGAAGCCACCTAACCGCTCCCTTTGCCCATGGTCCTGAGTACACGCCACAAGCAGAGTGAGCTCCTAAAACATCATTAAGGCCACACCATTCCTTTGCTTCTTATTATCTGTGGTATTACTTTTAAAGTCATAAACATGGTTTCTCAGGCCCCTGATAATCGGACGTCTCCCTATCTCTCCAGCTTATTTGTCATCATTATCTTCACCTTCAAATTTCTGTTTTTCAACCATGCTGAGCTTCTCAGGGTTTCTTCATGAAAACTTCCCCTGGTAACTTCACTTGGGCTGTGTCCCCGGCCTTCCTCCTCTACCTCCTGTTCATCCCTCAGGCTGCCGTGGTTCCTGCCATTTGCAGGTGTTTATGTACCCTTGATATAATCCCCACGGCTTCTCTCCTACCATCACACTAGTCACATGGCATTGTGACTGCCTGTTGATATGTCCTTCTGCCCACAAGGCTATAAGCTCTGTGAGGGGAAGGCCAACCATCTGCCTCCTTGTAACACAGTAGGCTGTGGACAAATCAATAAATGAATGAATGTCTTTTCTTTGGAAATTCCATTGTGAATTCAACGTTTGTTAAGACATGGCTCTTCTTGAACAAGCACGAGCTGTACTCTGAACCAAAGCCAGAAGTTTCTATAACATGAGGAATATGGCTTTCTAAATAACTGTGATAACTTTGAGGGAAAAATACCAGCTTACTATTATGATCTGGATGTCTAAGGACCAAATGTTTAGGAAAAGCCAAAAAAAAAAAAAAAGACGTATTTATCAGCACAAATACCAGTTGCTCTACAAGTAAATAAAATTTCTATTAGGATAAAATATCTTGGATGAGCCCCCCAAAAGAAAAAGAAACAAAAAGAAATAAAAAAGAACAAGACATTGTGCTCTAATGAAACTGATATGCTGGGTGTTAGAAAAACAATTACAATGGTAAATTCTAGGGCCAATATTGTGCAGAAAATGAAGTCCCTGTTCATGCACATAGTGAGGGCCCGTGGTGGCACAAAGCTCCTCAGAGTAAATGTAGGTCCCCTACTGGAAATTCTTTCTACTGGGCTCCAAGTTAGTGAACAAAGGCCAGGAACTGCTTCCCTATAAATGGCTTCTGAAATAAACATTTTGTTTATCCTGGCAGAGGGAAGGAATAGTCTCTAAGAGCACTGGTGGTATAAACAGAAGTGTGTTAACCTAAAACACAAATCAAAATGATAGATTCTGGAAATTCCATATGAGACAAGCTGATGATTATCAGATTATTTAGCACCATGGGTCTGATGGAATCAGCAAGGCTGGTGTCCCTGACATGGGCAGAGCTGTCTAGGCATTGCCTTTAATACCTAGCTTTCTTCCCGGTCTTTCCCCTTAAAGCTACAAGATTGGGGCAAAAACTGGAAGAAGGGTGGAGTCTAGGAAGAAGAAGGTAGTGTGGCCCGGTGACCTCTTGTTAAAAGAGAAAATCAGGTTGTTGGGGAAAAGAGGTTGAAGGGAAGGAAAAGATAAGAAAAGATGGATAGGAAGGTTTAGAATGAGCTTCAGTATCTATCACACTCCTTCTCAACCTAAGATCTGAAAAATAATATGTAAGTGTGCTTTTGTCCGTTTTTAGGACAGAGCCAGAGAGGGGGAATGTGGACTAGTCTCTATAGAGATCAACATGGTCTGTGTTACTGCTCTTCCTGAGGCCAAAATGAGCGATGTCCAGTGAGGTGGTCTGTGCCCAGAGGGGGCTCTAGATGACCAGTCTGTCTTTGACCTCTCGTAGCATCCCAGATCTTTGTAAGGGTGACTTGGTACCAAACACTTTCTTGTTACTCTTCTAGTTTAGGTTTTCAAGGCCTTGTGCCAAACCCTTCTTGGATTGGTTTCTCCAGAAGGGGTTTCTTAACTTATTGCAGGTTCTACAGGCAAGCTCAGACAAGAGCACAGTGCAATATTACTTCTAGACAGATACTTAAAGAGAAACCACTTGATTTCATGGCCTGACCCACCTTGATGCCAGGATCTGTGAAGCTTTTATATCAGCCACAACATGTAGGAAATAGTAACTCATGAAAACTCTTCTCTGCAGTAGGAGGAAGGCAAAACATATACTGTCCCAAATAATTCCTGCTTCACCACTGGGGAGTTTACATGAGGAATCATCATCAGCTGGGGTCAAAAAGTAGAAAAAAAAAACAAATTAAAATTAGCATCCATTTTCATTGTTATTTTATAATATCTGTGGCATAATCAGGCTTGGGAAATCCCACAGGCCTCAGAACAATATTCTGATGCATGGACTCACTTATGGATGGATTTATTTACAAGCAAAGATACACATTTCAACTCCAATGTCAACACTGATTTGTAAGACTGACCACAAGTAACAGTGTAAAGCACAGACAGGACTCTTCACCAAGGGTGCCTCCTCAGGACTTCTCTCTCTGGGAGAGAGAGGTTTCTTTCTCCCTGAACAAGGGCCATGGAGAAATAATGTCTCTATGTCCCAATGCCAGAGGCAATGCTCTGATATGAACAAATAAACAAACAGAAAACAAAACAAAAAGCCCTGGCTATTCTGAGAATGGTAATCCGAGTATAACCAGAAGAGCAGTTAACACAGTATGGTCTGTTAGAAAAAGAGGTTATCAACAGATATCTTATCCTAAATCAAAACAAATTCCCAGTTGCTCTTCATCCTGGGCAAAGGGTAGCCTGGATTGGAAGCCACGGTGGAGAGAGTGCCATGGTCAAGTAGCCCCCATTTCGGGCACCATGGAGGACCAAGTGTGGTTTTGTCCTGGGTTCTGGTACAAGAGGCAGAGGATGGGAATGGAAACTTCTGCCTCTGCCCTGGGAGTCTAACTGCAGAAACCGTGGAGGTTCTTCTAGTTGCTTTCCTGAGTTTGAGGTTCCCTGAGCTTCCTGAGGAGAGAAAAATCTGGAAGTCAGAGGTACTCTGACTACCCAAGAATCTAGCTGCAAACACCACAGGTCTATGGACTTCTGTAACCCTTCCTAATGTAACTCAAAGAAGTTTGGGGAATTATTACAGGCCACATACAATCCCCAGACCTGCCAAGTCTTGTACGCTTCCAGAACATGACTAAACATGTCTAGAATAGGGGCACTTCATGGTATGGCAATAGAGTCATAATGTACTACAGTCCTATAGCCTCCATCTAGAAAGGGAATTGACCTCTTTTTTTCTGTTCTGTTTTGTTTTTTCATTTTATTTACTTTATTTAAGATAAGTTTTTTTTAGTGTTTGTTTATTTTTGAGAGAGAGAGAGAGAGAGAGAGAGAGAGAGAGAATGTGTACGCATGTGCATGCAAGTCGGGGAGGGGCAGAGAGAGAGGGAGACCCAGGATCTGAAGTAGGCTACAGGCTCTGGGCTGTCAGCACAGAGCCTAACCTGAGTCTCAAAGTCACGAACCGTGAGATCATGACCTGAGCTGAAGTTGGACACTTAACCAACTCAGCCACCCAGGCGCCCCTCATTTTATTTATTTGAGAGAGAGAGAGAGAGAGGGAGAGAGAGAGAGAGAGAGAGAGAGAGAGAGAGAGAGAGATAACACAAGTGGTGAGAGAGGCAGAAGGAGAGAAAGAATCTTAAGTACGTAGGGCTCAATCCTACAACCCTGGGATCATGACCTGAGCCGAAATCAAGAGTTGAAAGCTCAGTGGAGCCACCCAGGTGCCCCTGTGGCCCGATTTTAACATTAGAACAATACAACTGTTCTTCCTTCCCTGCCCTCCCACTTCCAAATTTGCTTTTCATACTTACGCATTTTATAGCCTTTGACTGTACAGGCCAGGCTGAACGCTTGGATCAACCAGCAACTATTTTGAACCAATTTTTCAATGTATCCACACGCTCCTATCTGAAAAACAAATGGGAGTGGCAAACTGTGAAACCCTGCACCCAGAAAAAGAGGTTGGTGTCTTGTGATCTCCGTAAGTGCAAGAATTCATGAAGTCTCTGTGCTAATGATTCCAGAGGTAACCTGTAGTACGTAAATTTCAGTCACCATGGGGCAATGCATTTGATGCTTTAGAAGTACCATAGTTGCCTGGGGGAAGATAAATCCCATGAGTAAAGGAAGAGTCTTTAGTGTGATGATTTTAGCACTTAGAAACCTCTGTCTTTTCACAGAGAAAATCTTGGACTATTGCAGGAACAAGATGAACTCTGTGATACCAAATGGGTGAGCAATGACCCCCAAGACTTTGATTTTGGTACAGTCACTTTCCCACAAGATCGGACAAATTACACCTATGCTGTTTGCCAGAAGATCATCACAAACATCAGCTGCATGGTTCAGTTCTTAGAATAGGAAAAGAGTATGTATTCTGAGCCTTTTTTGGCCAATTCTCTGGGAAAAGGATTATTCTTTGTCGATTGGCATGTAGTTGTCTCATAACAATGATGCATGTTAAGTTCACATCTTGAGGGGAAAGGAGTTTAAACAAACAATCATTGCCAGCCAAAACATAAAGGTGATGACTGAATTGTGTGTATTTCCTGGGGATATGTGAGGTAGGAAAATGTCATTAGAATTTGCTTCCAAACTGGCAGTTACCCAGCTTGAGTTGCCCTGCCCATTGGAACACACTTTCCACGTGACGATACCTGTCCTCCATGGTCATGCTTTCATTTGGGTTCTCTAGGTTGGGAATCTCTTCCTCCCTTTGCCTCCCTGGACACCCTTGATTCTGGTTTTCAAGTCTCTGACAGGTTCAAATGGTATCATGTCTGGAAAGTCAGCTCCCAACTTACTTAAGCAAGGTGTGAGTCACTCCTTTTTTTTGTTCTGGTTTTCCGAAGATGTTGTGATAATTAGCATTAACAGACCAAATTATAATAACTAATAAGTAGGTTTGTTTTCCCTTTTAGAGTGTGAGTTCATTAGGGTAAAACTTGAAGGCAATACTGTACCTAGTTCTTCAAGAGAAAAGTAATGTCTAGCAAAGAACAAGTCTGCAATATAGGTTTACAGAATGAATGAATGAATGAATGGACTTTGTAGCTACACCATTTTCAGGACTGGTTGTAGGAATCGGCCTCTGGCAACAGATCCCTCACCATCACACTGGCTATTAAATAAAATGTTATTCTAGGGGCGCCTGGGTGGCGCAGTCGGTTAAGCGTCCGACTTCAGCCAGGTCACGATCTCACGGTCCGTGAGTTCGAGCCCCGCATCAGGCTCTGGGCTGATGGCTCAGAGCCTGGAGCCTGTTTCCAATTCTGTGTCTCCCTCTCTCTCTGTCCCTCCCCCGTTCATGCTCTGTCTCTCTCTGTCCCAAAAATAAATAAACGTTGAAAAAAAAATTAAAAAAAAAAATAAAATAAAATGTTATTCTGTAGTCCTGTCTCGTACCCTCTCCAAGAGCTTTCAATACTACCCCAAACGTAAATAAAGATCAGTGGGGTAAAATTGCTGCATAAAAGTCACTTTTACTATCAACTGGTCTTAGACAAAATTTCGGTGGTCTTAGACAAAGTAAATGACTTGAATACATATTCATGGCAACCTACACTTGGCTTTCCAAGACCTCTAAACACAGCAGTACATCTATCAAAAAAAATTTAAATGCCTTCATAGACTTGCCCGGCGAGCTCATCTTTAAGTAGCCAGGAAGGTGAGAAGCAGGAAATTCTCACATCACGTCTCCTCTAATGCACTATCACTACGAGAGAGTAGTGGACACAAGGATTCGCTTTGACTTAGGCCAGCTAGAAATGTATTAACTCGTTCAGCTCGTGCAAGGTTGCCGTTTAATTTCGTGAAACAAGTAAGTAACTTAAAAGCTGTCCTGTGAGCCAAAATATTTGATGCAATTCTAGGATTACTAGCGGGCAGTCTAAGTTACCTACCAGACCAAGGGACAAGTTTTACCCTGAAACATGGATATTTAATAGCAGAGCAGCTAAATTTTGCAGAGGAAGGACATCTGTTTTGCCTCAACCCTCTACTGGCTTAGCTGAGCCCTAATCAGGACCCTTCTGCCCTTTGAGGTAACCACAAAGTTGCATTCTCCTGTGTGTTTACATCTCATGGGTACATGAAATGTGCATTTAATAGCCCATTCTGCCTCATTCGCCACCCTACAGTGTTACAGAGAACTATGCTCATTTTATTTTGTACTTCCATAATGCTTTCTAGGCAAGCCAACGTGATATGCCTTTGGAAGAGATTCAGTGACTAATTCAGCTCATGAAAGAGCCATTTTGTAGCACAAAGTGTGAATGGTGATAAATTATCCCTCAGAAGAAAGGGGATTTTAACTGAAAAGTACATTTTAGGATGCAAATACACATCCTCTTGTCATGTGACCTTGAGATGCTGACCTTGCAGCATCTCATTTGGGGCTTTTAAGAGAGCAGGGTGACTGGCAATTGGGCTTTTAATAACCACTGAATGGATTGTTTACTCTTGTGCTGAAACCACAAATGTGTTATACAGTGGGAGGCACTTACTGATAATATGTTTTTCATCGTAATCACAAAAACGTTGTATGCAATCAGCCAGTCCCAATAGTGCAGGATGCTCCTGATGGGTTTCAGCAGCAAATCACCCCCAAAGAGCAGGAAATAGAAGCAGGCCACCAAGTAACCCATGCAAAAGATGCTGATCCTGGTTGTCCCCGTGATGAAGATGATTGTGAGGACAAACCAGAAGAGGTAGCTGAAGATGATCACTTTGGACATGTCTAAGTACGATCTGGAAAACAAAACCGAACCATCAAAGGGCAACGATACAAACACACAAAAAAACTAAGTAGAGAGATTCTGCTTTAATGAGGGTAGGAGTTCATATTACTCATTTGACTCTCTTGTAAGCAAGGCAGGCCGTGGGCTCAGTATTCATCTTTCATTCAACACTGCCAGGTCTGTAGGAGATTCTTGCCCAGTTAGTAAGAGACGAAGAGGTAAGCTGCGCAAATACTTGTTAGTATCTTATTTGGGCCAAATTTCCCACAAACAGCAGGATTTTCCGCCTATTACTGGAGTACTCAAAATTCCTCCCTATCTTCCTGTGGGAGGCATGAAAAATTAATTATATGTTAGAAGAAATTCTAAGATACAGATGCCTTCTGAAGCAAGAGAACAGGGAAGAATGGATTCACTTTCAATGAACTAGACATTAATAGATAAAACGAATCCGTGCTCTACCCGAAGGTCTTACTGGAGATGGAAGTCTGTCCCTGCAGATGAGTAGTAATTCTCACAAAGCATACACGGTCATGGTGAGGCTTGTAGGCTCTGTCCAACATTGTGTCTTTGGATGGCATCAAGATTCCTTTTTGGGGAGTAATTTTCCTTGTGACCTTCCTGATGAAAGGTGAGGCAGCCTGTAGGTCACTCACTGTGCAATAAATGGCAGCTGCTGGGAGCTTCGGAGCATGGGTCACTGACAGCTGAGGGAAGTGGTACCCACAGGCCAAGACCCATCTGTTTGTTTAATTAGAGCTTCTTTAACTTGAATGTTTTGCTTTAGCTATTTCTCTTCCCAGGTAAGGGCAAATGCATAGTAGAACCAATTGTAGGTCAGTTATTTGATGAATGAGCTGTGATTTTGTAAGAGTTAACAAGTAATTTCTTGATAAAATCTGGACTCCACTACTCAGCATCATTAGAGAACATCGTTCCTAAAAGTACACTGTCACATAAGCAACCTTTTGAACTTAACCCTTTGGGGACTAAAACACTCAATCCTTTAAAATTGTTTCCTGAAATGTTCATCTCAGATCTATTTCACTCTTCTTTACCTTCCTCCCCAAAGGAGAATGAATAACATGTAAGTATATGTCAGGATCCCGGAAGCACTGCAGGTGAAATTAATGATTCAGACGAGGGGTAACATGGGAAGGCCCACAGGGCCTTCTGGTGTGTGTGTGTACGTGTGTGCGCTCTGGAGTCAGCAGAATCAGCCTACTGGCATTCTGGGTGTGAGCGTGTGTGTGTACAGAAACGTGTGTGGTAGTGCACCATGTGCTTTCCATGGATTTCCCTTCCTTGCCTGCAGTTGCTTCTCATTCCTGCTCCAGGGGTCCTGGCCTCCACTCCTCAGCACTTCACCTGCTTTAGTCTCAGGTATCATTAAGACCAAGCGTGTGAGGGCCATATGGAAAAGTCTAGTCAAGGTGCCCTGAAGAGGAGCCTCATGGGCCCCGGAGCACATGAATGAGCCATGGTGGCATGTCATGAGGTTAAGAGGTTCCTTTCCAGAGCGGCCGAGCACGTGCCCACGGAGAGGGTGTGTGGGACTCCACGGTGCCCCTGACCGCCAAGTGCTTGCTAGCTTCCAGCTCGTGACTGTGCTTTGTGGTGGGTCACTCCCTGACGCGTACTTGTCCGGCAGCCCTAATTGGGAAACAGAACTAAAAGCTTGAAGTAACTCCATCTTGAAAAGATATCACTTTAAAAATCAGTGGTGCACAAGCATTATCTTGTTGATGTTTTAGGCTTTTCATAAGTGCACTGTAGAGTTGAATACATGTCTTTTTCCCTTTAAAATAGGGAAAAAGATGAGCTGCACTGATTTTTTTCCCCCCAGTATCACAGAAAAGAGGTAGAAAGTGGAAGTCCTAGCTTATATTCGTGTTTAGTATGATACATTATTCCTAGAAGGAATCTATAGGTCTACATAGCTTATCATTTTATTTATTTATTTATGTATGTATGTATGTATGTATTTATTTATTTATATTATTTTTTTTTTGAGAGAGAGAGAGCACGAGCTGGGGAGAGGCAGAGAGAGAGAGGGAGAGAGAGAATCCCAATCAGTGCAGAGCCCGACACAGGGCTTGAACTCACAAACCGTGAGATCATGACCTGAGCCATAATCAACAGTCAGATGCTTAACTGACTGAGCCACCCAGGCACCCCTACATAGCTTATCATTTTAAAGCAAATTCACTTATTGGTTTGTTCAGTATATGCTGAGCTCTTAGGCCGCAGAAGGGCCTCAGCTCCCAGGTACTGGAGCTGGGTTGACTGGCTTCAGATCCTTGCTCAGATTCCTGATCCACAAAATGGCAATAACAGTATCTCATAGGTGGTCGTTAGGGTCAGATGGCTTCATCCATGTAAAGCACCTGGAACAGAGACTGGCACTCTGCAAGCACTCAGTTACCGCTGTTATTAACATTGCTATATGCATTATAGGCCAAAGACTATCGGTACAGATGGGGGGCAGGCATGTACACGAAAAGTAAGTTAGAAGTGGACTTTGCCCTAAGTTGCCTATATTTTAGACTGGGGGTGGAATAGGTTGAGATTCTTCAAATAACAATCCCATGCAAACACGATACTCTGGGAGCCAGAAGCTAGGGAGCAAATCTCAGGTGAGGAGAGGCACGCTGGCTTGAACAAGACTGATCTCCACGTGGCACTGATGCACAGGCTCCCCGGGGCCCTGACAGCAGAACTGGAGGGTGGATGCTAGTTAGTGAGGATCGGCAAGTCCAAGGGCACACAGCTAGCGAGGAGGCATAGAACATCCCGCCAGCCTGTCAGATCCCCGACCACAGGGGTGGAGCTGGACTGTGAGAGTTGACTCTGGAGGCAGTGGGATGCCCGCCACAAAGTGGCATCAGGCGGAAAAAGCATGAGGTCTTGGGAACCCAGAGAACACAGAAGGAATGCATAGTGAGAAATTTCGTCAGGTTCAGACACACACTCTGCAGAGGGGACTATCAGGCTGCCCAGATGGGCTGCCAGACTGCAGAGGATGGTGGAGGACAGAGGAGGTGCTGCCGGGGGGAAGCCGGACACCCGAGGAGATGGCACATAAGTGGGGGGTGCCAGCACAGGACACACTGTGGTTCCCACGGAGCCCACTGGCTATGGGGGGCCAGGAAGGGGAAGAAGGACAGGGGACAAAGATGAGGAACAGGGGATCAGGATGGACAAGGGACGAAGAGGAGTTGGAACAGAAGATAAAGATGGGGGACAGTGAATAAGAGCAGGGGGTCTCTGCTGGAGCACCAGGAAGCAGTATCATGGGCACCAGTCAGTTTGTGTGTGACGAAGCGGAGGGAAACAGAGGGGACGTGTGTGGGTCATGCCGAGGAAAGCAGAAGCAGAACTGTAATTCTGAGACCCAGTCTCCCGATCGCCAAACCCTCTGCATTTATGAGCTTGGCATGTACAGGTAGGTGCCCAGTTTCCCAAGAATGGGGAGAAGGGACTGTGAGCCGAGGTACGTCTTCCAAGTGAAACACACATGCAAAATGGCTTTCGACCCGCACAGCCACCCTCACCTGCAGTGAATGAAATCTGGCACGGGGTTGTGCTGGCTGAAGGAGGCCGCGTCGAGGTTCATGCAGATCTCCACGTTGTCCCCTGCCATGATCCGCACTGCAGCCTTGTTTTCATCCTCAAAGATCTGCCTTTGCAAGGAGGCGCACAGGAGCAGCATGAAGTCATCTGGCAGGACAGAGAGATCACTGAGTCACCTTCTCCTCATCCGGGTTTCCATGATATAGGAAACAGTCCCCACATGGCAGGAGTGGCTCCCCAGATCCCGAGTGAGTTGCATTCCCAAAGTTCCCAATGTGCAGTTCTCCTTGGATTCTCATCTTGGGGCCAAGTCCCACCTTGCCCACCATGGAAGATGCAAGAGGGGGGCACAGACACAGGGGAGCCTGGATTTTGTTTACACATTGGTGGGTATGAGTATCAGGTGATAATCACTAGTCTTAGGACTTGCTTATGGGATGATGTTTACTTGCATTTATCTCCCACCAGAATTTTGAGGAGGCTAATCGAGTACACTTCTCCATCTTTATCTTTTTACTTATGGTAGAGGCAGGTACTTCCGGTTTTCTTCATCCTCTATGGGATCCCCCATTGTACTTGTAACCAGACCCTTTCCGGAGTGGACACGGCAACGAAGGCAGGGAGCTCAGGTGAAGATCATGGCCAGTTACAGGCTGGCAGCCTCCAGCACCAGTGGCTTCGTCGTACTTTATGTTCAACCTGAGTGTGAGTAGGCAGCATGGTCCCTCTGTAGGTGACCCTCTCATCTTAGGTGGGGCTGCTCCAACCTTGGGACCATCAGCCTGCCCTTGGAAGGGCCAGGGGCTACAGCCCGGCACCAGAGCAACTGCAGTTTGGGTAGCATCTTCCTGGCTTCTACCCTCTCAGTTTCAGCTTTCGTCTGTCTGTTCTAGCGGCCTGAAATAACCCACCTCACAAAATACAAGGCTTCCCTCTGCGGTCTGCCTGCTGGAAGGCGGAGGAGTGGTGGTGTGTGTGCGGGGGTGGGGGGTGGCGCTGGAGACTGGGTGTGTGTGGGGGGGTGGTAAAATCATGGAAGTGGATATGGTATTTCCAATGTTTATTTATTAATTTTGCAAATGTAATTGGGCAAGTAGAAGCCATTAAGGACCTGTGATATTAATGCATCAAGACAAGCTTTTACATGATCGCAAAGTGCAGTGGAAGAAGCGGGGGGGCACTAATGCATAACACACGAAGAAGACTTCGCAAAGAGAAAACCAAACCCCAGTGCTCCGTGGCCCCGGGGCTGCAACACTTACAGACAAGAAACACGGGGTTGGGCCGCACGATGAAGTCTGGGAAGTACAGCCACTTTATGATGTTGTCGTTGAAGCTAGCACCCTTGAATCTCCATGGGTAATCTGCAGGGAGGGAAGTGGTAAAGAGCAAAATCAATACACTTCTTCACTGCCCTCGCCCCAACTGTCCACAACATAAGGGCTGATTACAAGAGCGGCGGGCTCCTGGGGAGAGCCCACTCACCCCTGCAAGGAGCCGGAGGGACGCCGATGCAGATGAAATACTGGAAGGTGATGATGCATGCCAGGAAGCAGCAGTACTTGGGCCAGATCTCAGCAATGGCCTTTCTTCTGCGCCGATACAAGACAGCGATTAGCCAGCAGGCGTGAATCATGGCATAGAAATCCATTCGCTGACCGATTACATTAACTGACATTAGGAAACAGGTCTGTATAAGGATGAAAAGAAGAAAAAAAAAACAAAACAAAACCAAAAAACAAAAAACAATCGGATTTACAGAGAAGGGGAGTGGTGTCACCTGTCAGCCCTGGGCAGGTGCCTCAGAGACCTGCATTCCTGAGGGTAGGTCTGTCTACACACGTTCACCAAGTCTTGCCTCTTTGGGGTGTCTTTCAGCATGAAGACTGAAATAGTATATAAATTACTGCCAAGGGAAAGACTGACTACATCACTGTTAACAAGAGCCGCTTCACACTGTGAAGAGAATACAGCTATGATCTCTTCATGTTCCAAATGTGCTCCGTTAAGAGACAGGCACCTACCGCAACCCTTTCAGGTCAAAGCAGTTCATTTTGGCTCAAGTTAAACTTTCAGAAAGAATGCACAGAACACAAAGAAGATTTGTAACACATTAAAGAAACCAGTTAAAATGACAAAGTGGTATTCATGCATCTGTAAGGCTACAGAGATCCAGAGGGGCCAAGTTCATGGCTCCGGAGTATGGAGCACTGGCCTTGGTCTTAGAAAACTTTCAGCCAGGCCAGGTTAACCCTTTAGGAGAATCTCTTTCTGCTGATCTGAAGAAGACAGTCATCACAGCATGGAGGTGTACAAGTAAGCTCCAGTGGCCAACTGGCCAAAAACAGCGATTGGGATTTTCACAGAAAACAGAAAAAAATATACGTCAGCAAAGAAACTCACCTCCAGACCAAACTTGTAGAAGAAGTAATTTATGAAATATTTGGCACAATTAATAAGTCCATCATCTAGATGGAGTCTTGTAATGTCATGAAAGATGGTTTTAGACACAGGGGCCATGAGGTTGTTTCGACCTCGATAGTATTCCTGATGGCGGTAAATTGTAACCTCAAAGGCCAGAATGGCCAGCATCAGCAGATTATTCTACAAAGCAAGAAAACACAATTGTGCGAAGCCAAACGCTTGAGCTGGGTAATTTTAAACAATCCCCACAATATATTATTTCTTTTCCCATTCGTGGTGTCTAGAAGAACAATGCTTTATAAAATCCCCCCTCTATAAAAGCCTTGGGTTCAATGTTCATTTTCCCTATGGTACGGTAATGAGGTGGAGTTATGTGCATTCTGCCAATCAGGGTGATTCCCGTGATACTAGGATCTAGAAACTCTAGACAGAGGGCTGGTGATGCTCATACCTGTTTCTGGAAAAGTACACTACCCATAGGAAGATGCAGTGAGTGGTTGCCTGTGGAGGGTAGTCCACCTCGTTTGCAAGTAAAGGTGCAAAACAGTACAGGGCCATCTGGGAAACACACTAAAGCTGGAGCAGAAATCTTTTAACACCTCGGAAATCTGGCTAGAGAGAGCTGCACGCTGACAAGCATGCTCCTTATGACAAAGTAATCATAATCCTACTGAAAGTCGTTAACATTTATGGAACCTTATGTGGCCAGACACTGTTCTGATTGCTCTTTTCAAATACCAGCTCCTTTTACCCTTATAATAGGTCTTGATGGTGGAGAGCATTTGTATTGCTGCACATGATGTCTGTCATATGAGAAGAGAAAGCTACACACAAAAACGGGATGCCTTGTACATTTAAAAATTCCAGGCATTGGGGCGCCTGGGTGGCGCCGTCGGTTAAGCGTCCGACTTCAGCCAGGTCACGATCTTGCGGTCCGTGAGTTCGAGCCCCGCGTCAGACTCTGGGCTGATGGCTCGGAGCCTGGAGCCTGTTTCCGATTGTGTGTCTCCCTCTCTCTCTGCCCCTCCCCCGTTCATGCTCTGTCTCTCTCTGTCCCAAAAATAAATAAAAACGTTGAAAAAAAAATTTAAAAATTCCAGGCATTGAGTATAAATGCTTTTTTTTTTAAAAAGTGTTTCTGTCAGTGTGTTAGGAAGACTTCTCAGATCATCCAATCAAACTAAAATAGGAACAGTCTAAAGTATATACTGCTTTCATTCTGTTTGTTAGGACTGGTTGCAAGTTTCTTTTCAAAGATATGTTGTTTAAAATTGTATTCCCTTTAAATATAATACATGTCTTTCATTAAACATTATAGAGACATAGAACTCAGACAGCAAAAATTACTCATAAATCTACAGCTGCTTCTCAGAAATAACCACTATATACAATTTGGTATATTTTACTCAATGTTTTTCTTTGCATCTAGAAGAGATCATATGATGCATATGGTGTATTGAAATTTGCTTTTTTTTTAAAAAAAAAAGTTAATATATTTTGGACATCGTTCAACATCTCACAGTATCAGTCTACAATCTTTTAGCGGTTACATCATATTCCAGTGAATATTACATTTGTTATACTTTATTCAATCAATTTCAAACTACTTGATCAATTTGTTCGGTACAATGCAACACTGATGGTCATGTTTAGTCATTTGTTTTAAAGGTGACCCCAAATGTCACATAAAAAGGTTAGCTTCCTCTCAAATGTGATATCAGAGGTCTCAAGGCAGAGGATCTCAGGCATTAACTGTGCAGAGGCACAAGCGAAGCATGACGGAGGCCTTACCCTCAGGTAGACGAGCAGAGGGGAAGATTTCCTCAGGCCGACCCATTCTGTTGGGTCAATAGGAGTGCTGTAGAGTTGAGACTTGTTCAACTGGTGGATGGGTATATTCGTTTGGTTTTCATTTGGCTGAAAAGAAGAGAACATGGGGTTAAAAATTTCTCCTTCAGCTTCCAGCAAAGGGACCTGGTGGGGGCAGGGAGGGAAAGATCCACTTCAGGGGGAAGATCTTACTTAGCATGAGAAGAGAAGAAGGGTCAGAACATATCCAACATGGTTGAGGTGACTGAAAAGCCAGGCAGAATGTGCCTGGGGGTATGGGTTTCCCAATAACCGCCTAGCTTCCCTAAGCCCCAGTCAAGAAGATTCCCCTCTCTTTGAGGCTCACCAAGGAACAGTTAACGGAAAAGTTCTCAGGCTTAATGGTTTGCAGCTGGTACAACATTTTGCAGACGATGATCACACACGTCCAGACGGTGCAGACACTTGAAGCCAGACGGCGTAGCTTGGCATATGGCAGAGCAAAAGCCCAAGAAATCAAAAATACAGAGTTGAACAGTGATACCTGAAAACATAAAAATCAGAAATGGGGACAAAAATACATAATACGGCATAACATCCACACAATGCGGCAACTCAACTTACTCAGTTCAGCAGAGTTTGATGGAGTTCCCAGCACACACAGGGCATTGCCCTATGTGTGTATGTGTGGAGATATCTCACATGGCAGAAAGATACATAACCAGGATATGTTAATACAGCGTAGTAGTGGCTCAACTATAGATGGGAACAGGCTTCTATGAGAATACCCAGAGGGGGTCCTTGGCCAATGTGGAACTTCCAGAACATTTCCCGGAAGAGATACTGCCTGAGTGAAGCCTTGAAAGATGCATAAAGCCAGCCAAGCCAAGAAAGATGAGAAGCATATTCCAGGTAAAGGATGTATAAGAAAAGGCAGGAAAGCATGAGGTGGCATGGTAGGGACAGATGATCACAAACAACTGGAAATTCTGGAGTTGAACATAGTGAGCTGCAGCAGCAAATGAGGCTCAAGATGCAGCTGGGTGCTGAACTTTTATGGACCTTTTTTAAACCATGTTATGGCCTATGAACACCTTGTGCAGAAAATAGAGAGCCAAGGGGTGCCCGGGTGGCTCAGTCGGTTGGGCATCCGACTTCGGCTCAGCTCATGATCTTGCGGTTCGTGACTTCGAGCCCCGCATCCGGCTCTGCGCTGACAGCTCAGAGCCTGGAGCCTGCTTCGGATTCTGTGTCTCCTCCTCTCTCTGCCTCTCCCCTGCCCATGCTCTGTCTCTCTCTGTCTCTCAATAATAAATAAACGTTAAAAAAAATTAAAAAAAAAACAAAAAGAAAATAGAGAGCCAAGACTTCCCAGGGAAAATCTTCAGGAAAGACTTTAATTTGTTGAAATAAGTATGACTGAAGAATGGAGGTACATCACCTTCAATGAGAGGTGAGGAGACCAGCTTACATGTGCTGCCAGGAGAGCATGACCAGAGCCCAAACTAGGGCAGTGAGTGGAGCAGAGACGGGGATGAGTCACAGATTTGAGATGGGTCGTAAAACTAGCTGGAGTTGTTGGCTGGTTGGCTTGGAGGTGGTGATGGGTGGGGTAAAGGAGGAGCCAGAAGAATGCCTCCCAGGTTTCTGGCTTGGGAGCCAGAGCCTTGAGAAGATGACAGTGCCCTACTGAGATATGATCTTGTGGGGGGAGGGGGCAGGTGTAAAGAGGGAAGGCAGTGACTGAAGCTTGGGTGTAGACTCCATGTATGTTTATCAATCAGGTGATATGTCCACTCATTTCCAACTGTTCTCCATAGCCAATGGTTCGCTGAACAATATGGAAGCACAGCCATCTTACTCATCCATGGAAAACACTCATGTAATTAAAATAATATCTTAATATTGTTAAAGTAATGTCCTAAGAACATTCAATATTATCGGCATGAATTAATTAACATTAGCAGCATGTGCTCAATTGATAAAATTCAACAGGTACAAAGGGCTAAGCACACTATGGGCTATCAAAAACATGGATGCCTGTTTGGTCTATAAAACTAAAGAACAGGAAGTGTGGAGATTCCAGGACAGTATTTAATTCTGTAATTTGTTAGCTACTACTTTTCTACTTAATTATTTGTCACTGTCCAAGGCAAGGGACCTCTCTGGGAACTAAGGGCTGAAATATTAGGGTAGTAAGAACTGCCTTACAGAATTAATTGAGGAGGAGAGAAATATTGCCCTATGAACTATACAACACTCACAAACACAACAAATGTTACATTTTAACAAAATACTTTGATGGCTAAGTGACTCATCCTCAGTCATCAGCAAGTGTCATGTTAACTGGGATATTAAAAAACATCCTTTCCTCCTCAATTAATTCTGTAAGCCTAGTAAAGCTACTATGACATTAAGGCTCTTCATTATTCCTTTTATTATGTATTTAAGGCACCGAGTATAAAAACAGCACAATGAATTTACATACAACTCTTCATCTTTTGAGTGTTAGAGAAAGAGAAGAAAGATCTATTTTATTAAGTCTTAATTAGGTTCAAAGTATCATATCCTGTGTGGATCCCCGGCCTCAAGAAACATATGAGGCAGCGCAGAATAGAACTGCATAAAGGGCTCATGACAATATGGTGGAGGGGATATCTGCCTGGGCTGATGCTGGCTGTACAGGAGCACAGGACTGAATGGCTAGTCAGGGATTAGGGAAGATTGCTCAAGGGCATTCAATCTAAACTGAGGCCAGAGGTACAAATAGGAGTTAGCCAGGCAGAGGAACTGTAGGGGTGGGGCCTTCTGGAGAGAGCGAGCATGGAGTGGATGTCCTTGGTGCAGCAAGAAGCTCACTAGGAGAGGACTGTGATCAGGGTCCCTGTAGAAGGCTTTGGGATCCACCTAGGTAGGCTAGGGTGTTTGGGAAAGAAAATGGCGAAGCGCTCTAGGGCCAGATCATGGGGGTCCTATATCTCATGTTTGTGAGGACAGGAGAGCTCGTGAAGGTTTTTGAGTTGAGGATTAACAGGATCATATTTATACACTGGTAAGAGGTTCTGGCTGCATGATGGAATACATACTGGCAGGAAAAGAGATTGGAACAGGGTTGGACATCTGGAAGAGTAATCTAATAGGGAACTGCTGTGGAGGTAGGGAACTCAGTTTGAGACATATTTAGTTGAAGGTGCTTTGGGAACATTCAGGGATAAGGTCATGTCCAGCTGTCACTTGGAGAAACAGGCCTGGAATTCAAAGAATGGACAGGATGAAGGCACAGATTTATAATTCTTGCACGTAGATAGCAAGTGAACCACAGGAGCTCATGAGACCACCCACAGGGGGTCTCGAATCAGAAAAGGGGGCTGTGGATGAAACCTAGGGAAGAGAGGAGTTGGTGGGAAGAGAAGGAGGCCACGGATGAGGCAGAAGGGAGGCCACAGAAGTGTGCTGTTTTGGAAGATGACAACAGTGCTTCAAGGACAAGGAAATGATTGTCAATATCCAATGTCATAGAGAATCAGGAAAATGAGGACTGAACAGCATCTGTGAGGTGGGAAAACAGGGACTTGGAGAAGGACCATACTTTGTTCAATACAATCATGGTTGACAACGGTTTCATCCTTTCCCTGGTGGTAGGAATCTCGTGAAATGTCCTTTAAAAAGCAAAAAACAAAGACAAATACCTGGAACCCAACCAATATCTGATGAACCAGAATTTGTAGGGAAAGAGCTGGGTCATCCATGTACCTAACAAGTATCCAGGTGATTCTTATTATCAAGTAACTTGGGAAAGTAATTTTATGCCTCAAGCCTTCCTCACAAAACATTTTTCCACAAATTGCCATTTTCTCTGAATATAAACTTGTAAGGCTTGAGGCCACTGCCTTGAAAGAGGGGTCCCTGAAAACCGTGGTTCCCCAGCTGTGTGTTGGCCCAGCTGGCCTCCTCCTTCAGAGCACCTGCAGCTTCGGTGATCACTTTCACAGTGACACACCCCTGCATGACACCCTTCCCTTGCACTCACAGCCTCCTGGGGGCCCCTCTAATCTGGCCGTTAATGGGACTTTGGCTTCATTTGCCAGCCATGACCATCAGACTGCGAGAGAGACAAGAGATGTGTCTTTCATACTTTTGTGCCAACGTCTAGCACAGTATAAGCATTCAGCTTATTATAATTTAATTTAAGTACATAACAAAGGCTAAATGAATGGTGAGTGAGAATGAGAATCATAATGAAACATCAACTGACATCTGGGGACAATCTCAAGCTTTCAAGGTTTTATTTATTTCCTTCAGTCAGTAAACATTTATTGAGCTTCCACAATTGGTCAGCCTCCGGAGGAGCTGGTCAGTGTACTAAAATAAGGTGTGGCCCCTTCCTCAAAGAATAACCTGATCTCTCAGAGCTTTCTAGGAATGTAGTTGCACATACAAAAAGAAGACAATGTCATATATATTTAAAATCTAGGTCCTTCCTATGTGGTGTTGCTCTGGTAAGAGGAGGTGATGTAAAAGAAAGGCCTCTGTTGGGGCGCCTGGGTGGCTCAGTCAGTTAAGCATCCAACACTTGGTTTTGGCTCAGGTCACGATCTCCCCGTTCATGATTTCTAGTCCCGCGTCCCCGTGTCCGGCTATGTACTGACAGCATAGAGCCTGCTTGGGATTCTCTCTCTCCTCTTGCTTTGCCCTTCTCCCTGCTCACTCTCTCTGTCTCTGTCTCTCAAAAGAAATAAGTAAACTTAAAAAAATAAAATAAAAGAAAGGCCTCTGCAACAAATTCTTTCTCATGGCCTCTTCTTCCTCAGATGCCCATGATGATAACCTTGGAAAGGTTTAATGTTTGATTCCAAAATGACCTGAGAAATGACCCCGAAAGTTTGTGAAAACAAGTGGCCTTGCTGATGACCTTAGATAAGGATGAAGACTTCACTGGGGTTGTTGACTTTGTTCTCATTTTGCCATTTACTGATCAGCAATGTTTGAGAAAGAGTATCTTTTGCACTAATCAAAATCAATAAGCTACAAATGGAAAATATATGTAGCAAATGTCATTGCTGATGGGCTTCTTTGGCTGAGGATAAGCCAAGCCTTCAAAGCAGAAGAGGCCCCTGCAGGTATAAATCGGCACCTCAGAGGTGCACAACGTTGGGGGGTTGCTGTTTGCAGGTGAACACTGCCCCCGGAACTGTGCAACATGGTTCCCCTCCTGCCCATTCCCCCACCATGAGAATCCCCATACACTTGCCTCTGTTATAATCAGATAAGATTTAGACACATCATAGCCTGGATTGGCATGCAGCTCCTTACAAGAGTCAATGGTTGTCTTTCTTCCCCAACTGTACTCAGTATAGAAAGACTTCAGTCAAAGCCACATGAGGCACCAAGTTAGAATGGATGGAAGTAAAAGATTCCAAAATGAAGTATTAGCCAGCCATGTAGACATTTCAAATCAAAATCGTTGATGGAAATCTGTTTAGAGGTCTTTAAGGCACTCTGAGAGGGTACAGATGGGTCAAGATGGTGAAGGTGACAGGACAGAGTATGAAGAAATTTCTTTGTATGAGGTGCTTCTGTCAGTCCCCCCTTACGAGGTGATGGGGTGGGAAGGAAGGGACGCTACATTCTTCACCCAAACCCCAAGCGAGCAAGGAGCTCCAAGCAGCACCACGCAGAGACGCTGATGTGTGTACTCTGAGGTCTGGACACTGATGTCCAACTTCAGCCAGGAAATCCGGCTGCCAGGGATTTGGTGAGTAGGCACAGGAGTTGCCTCATGGGGACCCACATACACTAGCAGTGTGAGTGCTGCCTTTGGACCTGAATCGTGAGAGAGAGAGAGAAAGAGAGACTGCCCAGAGCTATTCTAAGTCCCGCTCAGGGACACTGGCAGCACGGGTGACGAGACTCCAATGGAAAGTGTCCGGAAGGAGAGGATGCTGGGAAACCAGGAGGTAGAAGAGCCCCATGAGAGAAAGGGAAGATTTGATCCCCTCCAGCTCAGTGTGAGGCCGTCCTACGATAGCACACCACCATTCCTGCCTGACGCTGTGGTTCAGCCCGGGAGGTCACGTAACGGAAGTTAGTTCACTGGAAGTGGGGGTAAGGAGGAAGGCAGTGAGGGGAGGTATGTGTGAGAAAGAAAGAAGCCACTAGAAAAGGATTTGCTTCTATCTGGAAAGAGATCAGAGTTCAGGTGTTGGCAAGGATGTGGAGAAAGGGGAACCCTCTTGCACTGTTGGTGGGAATGCAAACTGGTGCAGCCATTGTGGACAATGGTATGGAAATTCCTCAAGAAGTTGAAAAGATAACTACTCTAGGAGCCAGCAATTGCACTACTAGGTATTTACCCAAAGAATACAAAAACACTAATTCAAAGGGATACATGCGCCACGGTGTTTATAACAGCATTATCTACAATAGCTTAATTATAGAAACAGGCCAAGTATCTATCCAATGACTGATGAATGGATACATATGTATATATGTACACACACACACACACACACACACACACACACTGGAATATTACTCAGCCATAAAAAAGTGAAATCTTGCTATTTGCAGTGACGTGGATGGAGCTGGAGAGTATTCTGCTAAGTGAAATAAGTCAGAGAAAGATGACTGCCATATGATTTTACCCATGTGTGGAGTTTAAGAAAACAAATGAGTAAAGGGGGGAAAAGGAGAAAGAGAGGCAAACCAAGAAACACACTCTTAACTATGGAGAACAGACTGATGGTTACCAGAGGGGATGGGGTAGGGGGAAGGTGGATGAAATAAGGGATGGGGATTAAGGATTGCACTTGTTGTGAAAAGCACCGGGTGTTGTCTGGAATGGTTGAATCACTATATTGCACATACATCGTATGCTAACTAGCTGGAATTTAAACAAAAGCTTTAAAAAAATAAAAAATAGGACCACTCCATCTTCATGCAAAAAAAAAAAAAAAGAGAGAGAGATGAGAGTTTGCTTCTTTTCTGTGGTTGGACAAGTCTAATTAATGAAGTGAGATTCTGTTTTTGTTCCCATCTGGCAGTGATCACAGATCCATTCCAGATGGTTTGTATAAAATGGAGAAAGGTCTAGTTTAGACTGGGGAGCTCAAATAAGGTGCATCCCTAGTGACCTTCTCGTGAATATTTCAGGTAGTATGATGTTATTATTTAACTTTTAAAAAAATTAGAGGCAGTAGTTCCTTGACTTAATTTTCATAGGGCAAAGACTCTTTCGAATTGTCACTCAAAACTAGTCCAGGCAGATCAGAAACATGCAGAAATTATCTGCTGAACAAACTGAAAGAGAGCTAACCTCTCCACCGTATGCATCATAGATTTGTTGGCGGAATGATGCCTCTCCCCTTTCCAAATGAGAAAACAGAACTGCAGTCCAATGTTGAAACACTGTGTCTTATCACAAAACACCCAATAATCAACAAGGTGAACTCTACCACGCTTTTTATTAAATTTGGGAAGCTGAGGGGTTCCTGGGCGGCTCAGTCGGTTAAGCGTCCGACTTCGGCTCAGGTCATGATCTCACGGTTCATGAGCGTGAGCCCTGTGTCGGGCTCTGTGCTGACGGCTCAGAGCCTGGGAGCCTGCTTCGGATTCTGTGTCTCCCTCTCCCTGCCCCTCCCCTGCTCATGCTCTCTTTCTCTCTCAAGGAATAAACATGAAAAAAATTAAAAAAAAAAAAGTTGGGAAGCCGAATTTACTCCTTGGTAAACTGGAATCTTCTTGCTTTCCTCACACACAGTTTATGGAGCTAGATTTCCGCAGGTTCTGCAGAACAGTAGCCTGCTCTCACACACTTCCACCAAAGACTACATGAAAATAAGTAACCTTTCTGACATGAACAAGCCAATCAGGAATTCAGCCAGGAGCCTCTTTCTGCCCTGCTATCTTTCCCACCTCTCAGGGCAACTGCCCTTTGATTTTTCCATATGTCAAAGGGTATGCGCCCTCTTAGAGACTTGGTGTTCTAAGGTAGTGGGAATTATGCTTAAAACAAAATCATGGACAGTTGGAAATGGGAAATGTTGACCCACTGGGGTTCTGCTTGGCCTGAAGATACAACAAACATTCACTTGCCTCTTTCACAGAGACCCAGATGATGTACGATGAAACAATTTTGATGATGTGCAACTCCAAAATCCACCACATGAACACCTGCAGTTTGTGAAAATACTCCAGGAATTTTAAGAAGAGCACAGTGAGGCGGTCAATCACCAGATGCCATTTGTTTCTTAAATCTGCAAAATAGTTAAATTCACCCAAGAGCGTAAAAAAATGTGGGTGGCTTTTTTGTTTGCATTATTATTTAAAGCATATCTTATGCAGACTGGAACGAGAAACTGCAAAATAACAGTAGTGGATGAATTCTAAGAATATCAAAATCTGGAGGAAGGGCGGTCTAAGAATCCCACATCATGATGATGTAGACACCATACGCTGAGACTCGGAGGGATGAGGATTTTTATCCACCTGTTAATTAAGTTAGTGTGAAGAGGAATTTTGACCTTATTTACTTCTAAGGCCGAGAGATATAATTCCCTAGTTTCTTGGGAATATTCAGTAACCGAGCTCCCTCTAAATGACATCTTCCTTGCCAAAACCAGGCTTCCATAAGTTCCAGTTTTGTCCACCCCCACCTCCCCCCCCCCCAACCCGGGGCTTAAAGAGGGCCTGGCTGAAGCTCACCAGTGGCTCTGGGGGAGTGAGCCTCCTCAAAATTGGGAATGAACACCAAGGGTCCGAATGACCTGGTCCCAGTTCATGAAATGTGGTCAGATGAATTCTAATCAAAATTTTTAAGCAAATTAGTCATTTCCCTCTTTCCACCTTGTGCCAGGTAGTAATATTTTGCAGACTGGGGTCATGTTTTTGTCTAGAAGGGCTGTCTTGGTTCATCTAAATGGAGGTCAGGACAGAAGCATTTTGTCGTATCAGCACGTCACCACACATGTAGACAAAAGCTCACGAGCCCAGGCAGATAAAGACCCGAGCGTGTCTAAGTAGCTTCTTCATGTGGCTGGGGTGGTTGTAACAGTTCTTGTACTTGGTCCAAAAAGTTTAAGTGAAGTTTCAGTCGTCGTCGTGAAAAATGGCTATTTACAAAGTGACTCAGATAAGAGTCGATACAAAGATTTCAGTCATAACTGAGCATACTTTAGAGGTGTGGACGGCAGGTGTGTGGGGGGATGCCAGAAAAATGAAATCCAATCTTTAGTGAGATCCTATTAGTAACGCTCAAAACCTTCATGAAGTAGGACAGCAAATCTTAGTCCTGGGTCCTTGGTCCCACCGAGCTCGGTGCTCCTTCACCCTGAGGAACAGCCAGTGCTTAGATATGGAAAGGGCAGTTCTGGGCATCTCTCGGGGTCTTCTGAGATGAGGGAGTAAAGGGACCAGGTTTTGGGGAGTGTGCCTTTGGGAGGGATCTTCTGCCTTGTGCTTTTTCATTTTCTAAGCCCGTAAAGCACAGAACACCAACAAAGTCAAGTGCAGCACATCACTGTCATGCCCCAGGCCACCACCCCAAAGGCTATGCAGTCTTTCCTCCCATAGTGTCTGGGAGCTGCTAAACAGAGTAAAGCGCCTGGTGTTCTCTGCTCGCTGTCAGATAAGGCGTCCTGATCACCACGGCGGTCCAGATCTCCGTCATGCCCTATTAAACATTATTTCAAGTCTACGAAGAGAAACAGGAAAAAAGAGCCTAAAGAAGAAGGAGGGAGAAAACCTAAAATAACAACAACAACAACAAGAAAAACACCTCTAGGAGTTGGCTTCAAATGATAATCATCCTGTTGCTTATGTGCTCCACTGGTTCCCAGGTCCTGAAACATTAGGGCCGAATTACAAATATGTTCTCAATGACCAGTTCCCTGGAGAAGTCCCAGCCTGGCTTTTTTGAGAATGCATTTGAAAAGGCCCTGTCTAGAACTTTCTGAAATTCTACACAGCTGCCTGCCTCTGCTGCCAGTAGGAAATGTCCTGCCCAGGTTTTCTACTGAATAGAGGTTAGAGCCACACCCCTCTGGTTCTGGCCAGGATCACCTCTGGCAGATCAGTAGTTGATAACCAGTCATCTGCTCTCTTCTTCTAAATCAGAACCACACAGAAATGATGGGAGCAACTAGAACTGGAATGTTGTAACAATTGCAAAAAAGACCCCACCCCAATTTTTATTTCAGACTGTTTCAAATATATATCCATCGGGCACATGTCAGTTTCATTCACTGAATCAGTCAGCCAGGATTTTCTGAGCAGCTACTGGTAGTGGGCGGGTTACCTGATGTCTCTTCCTCCTCCTCGTCCTCCCCTTCCTCCTCTTCTTCGCTGTCTTTCCCAAGCTCAGCCTTTTCAGGGCATCCCTCTGGTTTGTCCTCCCCAGACTCAGCCAGCTTCTTCAAGTCTGGCTTCTCCAGGCTGGCGGTCAGATTCATCATGGCAAGGTCTGGAAGGCTTCCTTCAGGGTGGGCCAGTCTGTTGGCAGAGAGCAGCCGAGTCAGGAGAGGAAAGAACGCCAGGGGAGATTTGAGTGAGGGGCAAGTAAAAGGAGGATAAACAAAAATGAAAATCAGTGCATGTACACAGGCCTTGCAATGTGGGGTGGTTAGCGTCTGGTCGCTTTTTTTTTTTTTTTTTAAGCTCTTTCTAAAAACAAACTGTAAACTCAGCTAGGTCTTGTTAGCTTTTCCAATTCAGGTTCTAGTGATTAGTCAGTAATGAGAGCTATCGACACCTAAACTTGACATTTTTCCCGGAGGAGAAAATGGTCAGAGTTTAGGATGTAGAAGCATGAAATGGCATCATGTAGAGCAAGCATTTCATGGCTTCACGGGGGACTTACTCATTTTGGTGGATTGGTAATTTTTTCTTGATGCTGCTCAAAGTAATTGAAATAGAAAGGAAAAAAAAAGGAGATGAGAACAGAAGAATTATAAGGAATGTCAGAGATCACACATCATGCTACATATCATCCACTATCGCATTCCTGTATGCCGGTTGCAGTAAGTCCTAATGCCAAGTGCATTCCAGGATGGCGTCAATAGCGTGCTTGTGCTATGAACTCTAGGCTTGGCGACTTGAGTTGAGAGTGGACAGGACTGCAGGTTATAAAGGGGAGAACGTATAGACTACAGAGGCAAATCATGTCATGCTTTTTTTTTGGTAACGTAGCAAACCATCCCGCAAGAATCCAGTCACTTCACGCTTTTAATAGGCTTTTTAAAAAAACCATTCTTAAATGATACGTAATCGTAGTCAACCTTTGCATAGACTCATCTCATTCTGCCATCATCTAAAGCACATGTAGTGGAAGCGAAATGCTTTCAGGAGCAAGAAGTCTGCATCACATCCCAGTCCGTGGGCACGGGTATCAGCGGCAGGACACGCAGTCATAAAGACACGGTGTGTGACAGCCCAAGTGAGGCACCGGGAGGCAGTTTCACTGAGCCCAGACAGCAGCCAGAGCATTACAACTTATTTCATACTGGACAATAATGAGTACGATCTTCCTCCTAAATCGTTAAAGATTGTTATCTTTGGGCTCATCGCCAGTTTGAAGGAATATTTGTGGGCAATAAATTAGATATTAGGAAAAAGTCTACTGGAAATACCAAAAGTCTTCCCCATTTGTAAAAATTCATGTATACCTTTCAGCTTGGGTGTAACGGGATAGACAATTAATAATGTTATTTTATTTGTGTAACTGTGGACTCGGAGTATATTATTTAACCTTTCTGGAATTCACTTTATGTTCTATAAAGTGAGAAAGTTTGGCTAGAGAAAAAAATCTAAGCTTACTTGCAACTCATTGGTTTTATATGTGAAACACACCTGCAATGTTGGGTAACTGGTGACGCATTTGCATTGCCCTTAGACTTTCAGAGCGGTTATCGTTCAAAAGTAATTCCTCTTAACAGGGTGTCAAGCAGGTAAACTATAGAAACACTGTTAATCGA
This sequence comes from Neofelis nebulosa, assembly GCF_028018385.1. Lineage (NCBI taxonomy): Eukaryota > Metazoa > Chordata > Mammalia > Carnivora > Felidae > Neofelis > Neofelis nebulosa. The sequence goes on along the minus strand of NC_080792.1, from coordinate 61,610,140 downwards.
ATGAATACACAACATCCCGGGGATGGTTCAACATTGGTGGAAGGGCTTACACTGACTTACTACTTTCTTATTTTCCAAAGCTAGGCAATTCACCCTCCTGTCTCTGAGAACGTCTTCCACTCTTGAAACTCTGGTACCATATTTTGTACACCAGCACTGCATGTCAGATCTCACGGGGCACACGTGCTATTCCTGCTTTGTCAGGACTCTGCATATGAAATGGTATCCAACGTAAAAGCAACCGGGTGTCACACAACCGTCGATATTTATGTGTTCTCGTCAGCATTGCCAGGTGATGCATCTTATAAGTGAGAAGATACTTCTCATGATGACATTTGGTGGAAGTATGACCGTGTCAGAGTGCATTTCTAACATCTACGTCAACACTGCCATGACTTGATACTGACATGAAATACAACTTGTCAAGAATTAGAGCTAGTTTATGGAATGAAACTTACAGACCTGAGGCTGTTGCTTCTGCCTACATAACAAAACGTCCTGAGCAACAAGGCCCCCAAAGTGTCGTGGTACGAAAGGCGGGGCAGATTGAGGGGAGATTAGCTAAGGAAGGAATCAAAGAAAAACACTAGAGTAAGCCTGGTGTGAGTATGTCCCAAAGATTGACTTCTCGAAACCCATTAACAGTTTACAAGAGATCTGGGACTAGATAATGCTGGGGAGAGAAGAGAATCAGATATGAGTGTCTAAACCAAATATCTGCACATTTCTGTCTGACATAGTCCTTATGAGGAAACAGGGCACCTGGCTGCCTGCAGGAGCAGACTAACCTCAGGAGCTGGTAAATGGCAAAGGAAAAAGGGGAGACTTCTATCAGGCTGTCATTGACTAGAGTCTAGGAGTCTGTTAACTGAAAAATTGCATGAGAAAATCTACATGCATAAAATGTGTACGGGCAAAAATGGTTTTAATGCCTGATTGGAGTTTATGACTTTTTTTGCATTTTTTTATTTTTTATTTTTTCATTTATTATTTTTTATTTTATTTTTTTAAATATAATTTATTGTCAAATTGGTTTCCATTCAACACTCAGTGCTCAGCCCAACAAGTGCCCAAAGGACAGCTGTGTAAAGCCTTTCATTTTCTCTTCCATTTTTTCATAGCAGTTTTTTTGAAGGCAATACAGAAGAATGTTAAAGCATGTTCATTAGAATCAGAAAGACTTGGATTCAGGCCTCAACTAGAGAACTTACTAGCCAGGTGACTTGGCAAAACTCCCCACCCTGCCTCCTAAATCTCAGTTTGCTGATCTATAAAATGGAGTAACAGCACCTACTTCACAGGATGCCATGTGATTTCTGTTAAGCTCTTAACAGCGTTTAGCACACAGGGAGTATTTTTAAAGTAAGGAACCACCTGCTAACGATAGATTTTCATACACTGCTTTGATAATCTCCATCATGAAGAAGAATTAGAAACATGCCTTTGTAAGGGACACTAGACACTGGGGCAGGTGCTCAACTTGGACCATAACTCTGTCATCAGCACATTCTTGAACATAACTTGTGTATTAAAATGGCCACTTGGAAGAAAAAGAGCAAACGTTTCTTCCTTGGGAGTCTGTCTCCACCCCTCTCAATCTTCTGCACCCTCTGCTGTCTGCCATCCGCTCCCACCACATGTGCTGAGGGGGGGCTCCTGTGGAGGTAGGGCCATCTGCACAATGTGGAGTTCATGGGCAGAACTAGCCCCTGGTCTGCCATCCTGAACAGCTTGACTGATTCTCCAGGAAAGCCTGTGTACCTCAATCTAGATATTTCCACCCCCCGCCCCCCCAGTAAATTTTAAAAAGGGATCCTGGTTTTCCAAAAATTAAATTAGTAACCACGCTCCCTGAAACTTCTGGCAAAGAAACTTCCAATACTGGTATTACTGTATTGATCCTCATGGGCAAATTATCTAATCATCACTTGAAGGAGACTTATAAATAGGGTGATGAACTGGATTCTCAGAGAACCCCCTCTCGCACTTCCTCAAATCCCACCTTTTTGCATGCCTAGCCTCTCCCCACCAAGGAGTTCATTTTATTTTCTTTGCATTGTCTTTATCTACACCTATAACTTCTGTACCTTGCTTTTATGATGATCTAGGCAGGTTCTGAGCTGTAATCCTCTCACTGACTGGCCATATCTCTTTCTGCATTCTAATAAAGCAGGTGATGTTCTTCTCTTTGTGTCTTTACTCACTCTTTCTTTCGTGCACCCACAGCTCTTTATACGGTCCATAATATGTGCATCTCTGCAATTGTATCTACATACTTTTATTCTAATTATGGCTCTGGGGATTCTTCCTTTAAAGGGCAGAAACCCAGTCTTAAGTCTACTGGGCTCGCTTGCAAAATGTGATTGACTGAATGTCTGATGAATGGATTCTATGTACTGGATGGCATTCTTATTTGAAACAGAAGAAACAAATTATGATACACGGACAGCTGAAGAGGCTTAATTCTATACTAGGAACTGACTGTGACTCAATATATTAAGCCACATATTAAAGAAAATGGAGCCTACCACGGTAAAATCTCTTTAGTCTAAATTCTATTTATTTATAACTATTCTAATTCGGAATATGTGGTAATATAAACTGCACTCACCCCATTCATTAGACTATTAGAAAAAAGAGATATCTTGCAAATTTCTAGTGTTTATAAGTAATATTTAAAGAATATCTATACTGCTTGTTTTCTAGAATGTGTACTTTTAGAAGACTATAGACACAGATGAGCAATTTATTTGTAAGTTTAATATCACATATTGAATGTGTGTGGTAGTAATTCCTTCAAAAAATCTACTAGACATGGGGCACCTGGGTGGCTCAGTCGGTTAAGCATCCGACTTTGGCTCAGGTCATGATCTCGAGGTTACTGAGTTCAAGCCCCGCATCAGGCTCTGTGCTGACAGCTCAGAGCCTGGAGCCCACTTAGGATTCTGTGTCTCCCTCTCTCTCTGCCCGTCCCCCGCTCACACTCTGTCTCTCTCTGTCTCAAAAATAAATAAACATTAAAAAAAATCTACTAGACAGGATTGGGTATGATGACTCTAATATCTGCATATGTGACAGAAATGACCATTACTCCTGTCAAAACATTCCAATTTATTCTATTTACAAATTCAGTGGGAACTTCCCCACAATGATTCATATCATCAAAATTTTATCAGTCACCCACTGTCCCCAACACTCTTGCCTACACCTTTTTAGGTCATGTCTAAATGTTGATCAACCCAGAAGTTGAATGTAGGTATGTCTTTTCTTCCACCCAGAACTCACGTTTACAAACACATTATTCTCCCTGTGAAATAACACTGAGCATTAAGGAAGAAATTATGGGAGAAAGAAAGCTCACTTAATAAAAGAATTGACTTATTTCTTACTTTCAACAAGACTAGGCCCTATTCAAAATTAGGCTTTACACACAGCCTTTCGGAAGCATAGTGAGGGAAGAGTTTATTGGGGAATGTCTTCCCTGGGGCATAAATCTGGCCTTTCTTAATATGTTAGCATTCACACAAAAATGAAAGATTCCACTGGAAAGAAGACAGTGCTAACAGTGGAATTCTTTGAGTTTTTAATTCTTTCAGAGGACTTTGAATTCTGAGAATTCCTGAATGTATCCCCTGGCCTTGTGACTTAACAGGCATGGGCTTTCTCTCAAGAGAGAAGTCTGAGACAATCAGAACCATAACTTCTGTTAGCCTGGGCTATTGGAACCCATCAAACCAACTCCTGCCTCCTTAGGTATCCAAGCCATCCCCTCACATAGCAGATGGTAAATACTTTATGGGAAGACACAGTGAAAGAGAAAAAGATATAGAGGGACAGGGGAAGAAGGAGAAAGGGAGAGGGATGGAGGGCAGGGCCAGGAGTGGAAAGGAGGGAGGCTGAAAGGGAAGGGATAGAGGGGGAGGGATGGGAGGGGGGAGAGAGAGAGAGAGAGAGAGAGAGAGAGAGAGGTTGAGAGAAAAGTTCCTTATGTTTTAGAGATGAAATTTCAATAGTTGCTCAAGATCTCCAGCTAGAGTTTTTAGCTAAAAACCTGAGGTTGATTTTTCTCCCTCAGGCTGTCAACAAAACCGCCCCCCAAAGGAACCAGTCACTCCTCACCCCTCCTTCTTCAGTGATTTGCAGAGCGGTGCATTAATTTTTCACACTTCCTCCTAGAAGTTTTGCCTCCCAGGGCTTGCTACTCGGTTGTCAGCTTTAGGATTTTATTTAAGAGAATAGTGAGTGAAGTAGAAAACCAACAGATCTTACTTATAAAACCAACAGATCTTTCGAAAAAAAGTTATTTTGTTGATTGGGTTTGTTGCAAAACACACGTTTCTATGACCTAAATGACTGGCTTTATTACTAATGACATAAAGTTATAGGAGGGGATATTTTAATTCACCTATTTAATAAAGTAAGGACCGCTGTAGTAAATTCACTCCCTAAGGATCTTTTTCTCTGTGTTCTTAGGGAAGTTGAGGATAATTCTGCAAACAACACTTATCAAAGCTTATTGTTTATTATGTGTGGTCATTTGCATGTTTTATCTCCCCAGCTGGGTTATATGGCTATAAGGCAAGGGCCACGCCTCAGTGCCCAGCTCTGCATCCGTTGTGAACTCTAGTGATGGCAACTATCTTTCTTCAGTATGCTGATCTATTGAGGTCTTAATTTTCTTATAACCATATGTTGTTGTGACTATTTTCACTTCATTCACGACATATGTACAGATGGAAGGTCAACTAACGGGCAAGGCCCTGAGGCAGATGATACGTTGACACAGTGGTGAATTATACAGGGACTCTAGGCCCGAGGGGCTGATGCCTCCGGCAGGGGAGATAAGACAGGCAGGCAGGTGGGGGGGGGGGGGCGGCTGGAAGGCAAGTATCAGGAGGCAGCAACCATAAAGTGTTATGGATATTCAGAGGGAGGGCGGATTACTTTTAGCGGGGGAAGTTGGCATTGGTGGGCACGTTCGTGGAGGAGCGAGATAAGCTCTCACGCGAGCCCTGAACTAATTCGCCAAAGAATGAAATCGATGGGGCATACGTTTGAACCAAGACCCAAGGCCGAGCACCAGCTGAAGACCCTTGGCAACCTCCGAATCCACTTGTAGCACCATTCAGAATAGTCACCAAATGGTTGTGTTGGCAAAATACATCCATGAGCACACCTGAAGACCACTGTGCACTATCTGATGACATCATTTTCCGTTTACAACATAGTAAAGTGTTTAACACACTAAGTGACCGTTAAAAAAAAAAAACAACAAGAGAGAAAACATGGAAGTACCCACCTATTTATTATTAGATATACGCGCCCATTGACTTTGGCATGGCTACGAGGTGAAAGATGGAGCACGAGGTAGCATGCGGTGGCGACGGGGAGACAGGTAGGAGAGAGAAAGAGCAGACTGTTAGAGAGGAAAGAAGTAGACCGTCTTGCAAGCTTTACGTCATCACGGACACTTTGATGCACGAAGACAAGTCAGGGCAGAAAGATTCAGGAGCAACGTGAAATTAGATGTATTCAGGAAAAATGCTGGAAGGTGGCAAGGTCCGGTCCGTTCTTCTCATTCCTCCCCATCTCACACACTTCGCTAAAAATCTGTAACCTTTCAATTCTCGGAGCAAATTTATCAAAGAAAATACAATCTAATAGATTAATTCTTGCTCCTTCCCCCAGATTAAAAAGAAATGAAATCCTACTAAGTAACTAAGTGATCCTAACTAAGTAATATTGTTTTCTATGTTTTCTAAGACTGAAGGTAGAAAAAAGCCATTTTGTTTCCATATGCATTAGAATACTTTCTTTTTTTAAAAAAAAATTATTTATTTTTGAGACAGAGAGAGACAGAGCATGAACAGGGGTCAGAGAGAGAGGGAGACACAGAATCTAAAACAGGCTCCAGGCTCTGAGCTGTCAGCACAGAGCCCGACGCGGGGCTCTAACTCACGGACCTCGAGATCATGACCTGAGCTGAGGTCGGACGCTTAACCGACTGAGCCACCCAGGCGCCCCTAGAATACTTTCTAAAACGGAGCATGGAGGAATTGCAGGGATGGATATTAAATACCTAATGGATATCTAGTACCTTAGTATTAAGTATATATATTATAATAATTATGTTGTGATTATGCTCTAATATTATATATTTTATCAATAGGTAAGTGGAATAATATTCCTGAGAACACCTGCTTAGAAATAAATATAGTTTTTTCTATTATTATGTATATCACAAAACTTTTTTGTAATACTAACTTGATAATTCCGTAAGGCTAACCACAATAGATTCTGCTTCAGTCACATGTGACATTTGCCTGTATGACCTATTTATGCACAAAAACACAGCTCGCACAAGTAGTGAACCAAATAGGAAAAGAACAGTTGGATATTTACAGAAACAACAGCAGTAGAATCAATGTAAGGAATATAATGGATTGATTATTCCCAATTCGTGGGCCATGGTGGGCGCAGAGAAGGCAAAGCGTGACTGTCCATCTTAACACTGTAAATATTTTTTTCTTCGTCAGTTTTATCCTAATATGGTCATTTATTAGGGATCCAGAGACAAAAAAATACTCTGAGGTGAAAACTATTAGTAAAGAAAATACCAGAATGGAAACAAGTTGCCTAAAAAGATGGGATATGTATCCTAGGTTCAAAGTTAAAATTTGGGGACCTTTATATTAAACTCTTGCAGGAAATCCCAAAGCACTGAACTTGAGTTTGAACCAAACTTTGAGCTCTTTAAGGTCCTAGACAACTCTTTTTTTTGAGGAACTAAAAGTGAAATCCCATGTTCCTAACCTCTTTAGATAGCTGGCCTTATATACTCTCATCACTGTTTATGTTTTCTTGGAAAATTAACTGTTCAGGGCATTTTTAGGGCTAAACCATGGCCATGAGGATGGCAAGCAATGACCTCAAATGGCTACAGATCATTTAGATCTTCTTTCCTCTCTTGCCATGACATGGAGGGTGAGGGCAGTGAATGGAGCAGCCGTGGCAATGGGGAGAAAACATCTTCATGTGAAACTGTAGTCTTTCCCCAGAATCTACATAATTAAATAATGCTCTATATGCTTCCAGGAAACTCTGAGGAACAAATTCAGTTTTCATGTACCCTAGGTGATTCTTTGGCTGGTACAATTTTTGCTGAGCTGCATTGTCTTCTGCAAAACTGTGGCCCTGAAAATCTCTATCTTCCTGGAAAATTGTAACCTATATCTTTGTTTGATTGTGTGACATTAGACTTAAAGGCTTATGATAACAATAAGAACAATGGCGGGGCGCCTGGGTGGCTCAGTTGGTTAAGTGTCTGACTTCGGCTCAGGTCATGATCTCATGGTTCATGAGTTCAAGCCCCACGTCGGGCTCTGTGTTGACAGCTCAGAGCCTAGAGCCTGCTTCAGATTCTGTGTTTCCCTCTCTCTCTCTGCCCCCCCGACCCCCCAGCTGTGTCTCTCTCTCTCTCTCAAAAATAAAATAAACATAAAAAAAAAGCTCCTATATCCTGGAGAAACTTTGAACAGAAAATAAATATTTGAGGGAAGAAAGGCATTTTGAAGAAAAAAAAAATTGAAAGGTATCATTAGCTTTCACCAATAATTACATTTCTTTTACAAACATACAAACATGCCGACTAAAAGGCTTTTCTCGATTATTGACTATGATTTTTCGAACAGATGGTGAGGGTTTAGGGTTTATAATTAAATAAAGCAGGTTACCTTGCCAGAGTCAAATACCAAATACTAATTTTAGCCCCACGTGTGCCAAGCAATGTCAAAAAGGTCATCAAAAAATACTTTTTCTAATTGTTGGTAAATCTTACTTTCCTAGACCAGCACTATGTTTGCAAGCTTTTTAACCTTAGAGTGACTTCTTCTGCTAACAAATTTGCCTATAAACAATCTCTCCTAGGGGGCTCCCAAACTTCTAATAACTACCTTATTTTTCCTAATGTTTGATTATCACTGAAGGCAGCCACTGACCCCATTCGTACCCTCTTCCTGGCCGGGCGTTGGGAGGAGACAGGGTTTAGCTGAGTTCTTAGTGATGGTGGTAAGACAGGGTAGGAAATAACAGCTGCTTGCTATCTCTGCATTCCACTGGTTGGTCATCTGGAGCGCACTCAGAATGAGAACGACATGTGAACTCAGATTCAGCAAAACGCGATACGGAAAATAAATGTGCTAAATACATAGATAAAGATTATAAAATGGTTTTCATCACCAAATAAAAGAGTTTTGGAGTTATCTGCAACTCCAGCCCTTACTATAGCAGAAAACGGAACGCTCGGTATTTCATCAACTGTGCGTGATGAAATACTACTCTAACTTCTTTTGACGTACTCATTTTTTCCCTTAAAGAAGAGTTCAGAGGGAAGCCAAAAAGGCTAAATGGGATTGTCAGCTGGCATCTACACTCCTTTCATACAGCCCTTTGCCCCCTTGGTTGCTTAACAAGTGTTTTTCCAGGAACTGAATGGTAAGGCTAAATCTGAAACAAAAGAGGAAAATCAGTGTGAACGTTCACTAGAAGAATGCTTGAAATTTCCCTGTGAGGGACCAGACTGAGAGATTTGCAATAAATCCATCACGGTTTCAACACACATGGGCAGGGAGAGAGATATCTCATCTGTTGCTTGTAAACACTTGATATTTATCGATGAGAAGACAACAGAGAGATGATCACAGCAATTACTGTCTTCACTTTATTCCCTTACTTGTTATTCTCATCACTAGATTGGAGATCCTATCCTTCTTAGCTGAGGTTCTTTATTTCCAAAGCGGAAGGGAAAATCCTGCGCCTCACCTTTTGGTATGCTCTCACTTCCTTACTGGTTGTCAGCCCACGCTCTGAATCAGCCAGATTTCGTAAATGTTCTTAAAACACATCACCAGCCCAGACACGAAATATCCACCGCCACCTCTGAAGTGTTTGCATCTGCGCAGCTATTTTGAACCCACTCACATGATGGTGAAGATCACTTCGCATTAACCAGTCATGAGTCACCACCAATTGTTACAGAAAGTGTCATCAAATACTCCACATTCCACCCCCCCCCCCCAGGTTGGTACTCATGGCAAGTTCAAGGCTGAAACTCTACATTAGTTCTTGGCCTCCTGCAGGCCACCCCCCCCCCTCCCCCCGCCAAGCTGAGGTGGGGAATCAAAGCCGCCCTGACCAGAGCAAGAGGCTCGTGCTTCCTGCTCGCACTCACCTGTAGATGGCGCTGTCTTCCTTGCTGGGAATGGACTTCAGGTCCGTGAGCTCCAGGAACCGATCATGGAAATAGTGGAGGTGTAAAATGCACACCAACAGAAAGGAGGTTGGGATGAAGATGCGAGTGAATAGTTCTGCTACGGTGAACTGTTTTAAGCCGAGATCCTCGAGCCTGTAAAACAAAACGACACGAAAAGCAAGAACTTTTCTTAGGCAATGAGGGCACTTTTCCCCCCCCCATCATAAATTACATCAGTCTTCACTGTCTCAGTTATACCATTCCTTGAATTCCCCTCTCTCTTCCATGCGTTCCACTTTGGTTTCTGCTTCCACCAATCCAACGGACCCGCTCTTACATCGGGCGGTAACAACCTCAGTATCGCCAATCCAGAGTGGCTGCTTCTCTTTGTTTAATTCAGCTTCCAATCCTTCTTGAAACTGTCCTGGCCTTGGTGCTGCCACACTGTCCTGGTTTTCCTCTTCTGTCGCTGTCTCCTCCTTTATTGGACCTCCAGATGTGAAATAGCCCCAGGCCTCGGTACTGAGTCTCTTCTCCCGCTTATGTTCCCTTAGGTAATGTACAAGTCCTGGGGATTTACACACCATCTTAACACCAATGATTCAAATGCACATTCAGAGTTCCGGCTTCTCCTATGGATTCTTGTGCCCGCATGTCTACCAGAAGGATTTTTTTTCCCCCACAGTTATTTCATATTTAGTGTTTTCCAAACGGTATTCTTGATTTCCCAGTTTTGCTTGGCCACGCTGCTCTCCACCCCGGCCCCCCACTCGAGTCTTCCTGGTAATAACTGTCCACCTTGTGCCAAATTCTGAACTACCTCTTCTAGATGAAACCACCATCATTTCTCACAAGAACACTGCTGTTGCCGACTCACCTGCCTTGTGGTTTCTACGCTTGCCTTCTGACAGCATTGTTTTTTTTCAGCCAGTCAAGGGTTACTTAAAGACTTAAAAATTTCCCCAAGAATAAAATGCCAACACCACTACCTACAGGCCATGCACATCCTGGGTGCCTGGCTCTATTCTCCACCTCTGCTTCCAGTCTCCCCCTTGCTCCTGGCAGGCGAGCCTTCCTCTGGTCCTTCATTTGTGTCAAATTCAGTCTTGCCTCAGGATCTTCACATTTGCTGCTGTCTTTGCCTGGGAAGCTTTTCCGCAACTCGGCTCCCAACTCATGCAGTTTTCTTAAGACAAGCCCTTTAGGTGGAGTTTAAATGTCACCTTCTCAGGGAAGCCTGTCCTGATCACTCCATTTATAGTTCATATCCCCCACGGTTTACTACCTCAATCTGTCGTTGGTTTTCCTTCATACACTTGCCACAGTTAGCAATTAATTTATTTGCACATTAAGTAGGGCTTTTTTTTGTCTCCTCTACTAGAATATAAACTCCGTAGTGCTTAGACTCCATCCGTCTCGCTTCCTGTGTGTGTCCCAAGGCAGAGTCAGTGTCTGGCACATGGGAGGCATTTGATAAATATTTGTTGAATAAATGTTCAAGATGTGTTAGCCTAGCTACATGGCGATCCGTTCCCTTTCAGCTTTTCGCTTAGCCACCTCAGTATATGCATTCAGCCCTCTGCCCAATTCTGGTAACTAATTTCAGAAGTTTATAGCAGCAAATTAGAAAAAGACAGGGTACATGTACAGATATATCACACATACAAGAAAAATGATTTCATCATCATCATTCCATTAGCACTTACAGAAATTTCTTTTGAGTCTATTCATTTAATTTTAAGCCTATTCATTTAATTTTAGAGAGTGTGAGCAGGGGAGGGGCCAGGGGGGAGAGGGAGAGAGAGAGAGAGAGAGAGAGAGAGAGAGAGAGAGAGAATCCCAAGTAGGCTCCACACTATCAGCACAGAGCCCGACCAGGGACTTGAACCCACAAACCGTGAGATCGTGACCTGAGCTGAAATCAAGAGTTGGACACCTAACTGACTGAGCCACCCAGGCGCCCCTGAAATTTTTTTCTACGGCATCGAGTGCTCCTTAGAATCTTAGCGCCTGCTACTTAAATGAGAAGAGGCTGATGCTTTATATTATGAGCCTGTGAACCAACTGAGCCGCAGAACTGAACTTCCCTTTGGAAAGCAGAAGGCATGCCTGGTTAAGTACTAAGCAGGTGTTTCAGATGAAATGGCCATTAGAAAAAGTTATGGCATTAAAATGGGGCTGAAAATTCACTTTTCAGTCAATATTCATTGAGTATGTACTATGGGTGTCAGGCTCAGGGCTTGGCAGGGAGACCATAAAATGACCTGCTCTCTAGGAACTTACAGACCCTGACGACACCATGTTTTACTAAAACCTTCCACAAAAATGTTTGAACCACATGCATGCAAGTCTTCATCCTGTCTGTGGTTTCCACAGCTCATTTTACACCAAACTGCTTACTTTTCTTTTTTCAATCCTGTCATATTTTGCCACAGGCCTGGGAAGTTTTCAAACTGATATGTGTATATAAAGATAAGCACCAGCATAGTGTAAATAACCACAGACATCCAAAAATATTTTAGGATTCGCCTCCACCATTCGTAGTGCACCTGTGAATCAGATGTTGAAAAACAAAGAAGAAAAAAAGAATTCGTTATTAAAAAAAAGCAGCAACTTAAAAAAAATATATATCATTTATTCCAGTATGACAGGTGGTGATATTTACAAATACTAAAAAATCAAATCTAATGCATTTTTTTTTTTTGAACCTCTGTTCCTCAAAGAGCTGGTTGGATCTGGATTAGAATCTCAGGACTACAGGACTTGCTACCTAGGTCCTTGGGGAGTCGCCAGACCACATTGAGCTTCAGTTTCTTACTCCCTAAGTGCCTATTTGGAGTGCTGTTAAGAGGGAGAAATCAGAATATTTATAAGGCTCTTGGCATGGTACCTAGTTTATAAAAGGCATTCAAGCATTAGCATGGAAGATGTTGCCATCATGGTAGTTATCACTGAGAGAAAATTGTGCCAATTTTGAAATTCTAAGTGGTACTATATGAGAAAAATGTGAAGCCAGTAAAGAGAGGTTTACCACCTCTTTAACAAAAGCCTGTGTATTTTCATCTGAGAACATCTACCCTGATTTTTTTTTTTAAGTAGGCTTCATACTCACTGTGGAACCCAATGTGGGGCTTGAACTCACCACTCTGAGATCAAGATCTGAACTGACATCAAGAGTCAGATGCTCAACCAAATGAGCCACCTAGGTGCTTCCCTACCCTGAATTTCAAAGGTATTTCAAAATTTTTATCAGTTTTGGTTGAGCGATTTTAATCTCTATCAGTGAATTCTTCTTGCTTATTTCAGTTGCTTTATTTGCTTGGCTGCCTGCAAGATTAGTGTACTGTTGCACGCGTTTTTCTTTTTTTTCTTTTAGAGAGAGGGAGAGAGAGACACAGTGTGAGTGTGGGAGAGAGGCAGAGGAAGAGAGAGAGAATCTCAAGCAGGCTCCATGCTTGATGCGGGGCTCGATCTCACGCCCCTGGAATCACGGCCTGAGCTGAAACCAAGAGACGGACACTCAACCGACTCAGCCACCCAGATGGTCCTATGGCACCTGTTTTTATCACTGAGTTAAAATTTCTCTGGAAGTTAAGACTGAATTTGTGGAGAGGCTAATTATTTTAGCAGAATCTTTTATATATTCTAATTAATAAAATATTAAAATAGTTGATACAATATGCATATATGTTTACATACAGTTTTCTGATTCTAAACTCTGAAGAATAAGTGAACTGAGAATCAACCAGTATTTTAGATTTTCCAGCCACTGTTCTTAAACTATCATTCAAAAATTAATTTAATTATACAGGCTTTTTTTTTTTTATCAAGAATTTTTGAAAAACTCATGAATATTTTTTTTACTTTTTAGGAACCCCAAATTTTAAAACAATGAACAAGCTGAAGATAGTCATTTCCCATTTTAGGCCTTCTTAATATGTAATGTTTGAATCACATTGATCACTTTATATAATGGGTTCACGGCATTATATTAATTTAGGATCTTGTCAAAGGAAGCTCACATATATTTCTGGGGCTGCCACAAGGATCGGAAAAATAGAAGACAATCATTTACCTACCTGATACAAGGCCACACAGAACAGAAACAGCACCATGTAGATGATTTTGTACATCACAATTTTACCCTCGAAGCTGACGAAGAAGAACATTCCTCCACACACGTAGATCCAATACTTGATGAACATGGCCACCACCAAATTGCCCAGCACTTTCATGATGTCCTGGTTGTCATCTTCTTCCATTTCTTCTTCTTCTTCCTTCCTTCTCTCTTGCTTTTCTTCCTTTGCTTCCTCTCCCTCCTTCTCCTCAGCCTCTCCTTCCATTTGTAGATCTTGCTCATCATCTTTAAAACAGAAGATTTTGCTGTTACATTTAGCTGGTTCCCTGCCCGGAGCCACACTCTGACTGGGTGTCATATGTGGGATTTAGAAGCACATGGTTTTATGTGTTACTGTATGATTTGAATGATTTCAGACTGTCCTAGTAAACAAGGCAGCATTTATGACTAATCATAATCAATTTTCATAGCCTTTGTGAAATATAATTTCAGAGAAATAAACCTGGTAATACTTTATGCTAATCTGTTTATAACACCTAATTTGATTTCTGACATCCAAGGACAGATTTAAGAACGGCAGAATCTAGGGGCACCTGAGTGGTTCAGTCGGTTGAGCATCTGACTTCGGCTTAGGTCATGATCTCACTCCAATTTGTGAGTTGGAGCCCTGGACTGGGCTTTGTGCTGACAATGTCAAGACTGCTTCGGATTCTCTGTCTCCCTCTCTCTCTGCCCCTCCCCCACTTGGGCTCTCCTTTTCTCAAAAATAATTAAAAACAATAAATTAAAAAAAAGAAGAACTGCAAGATCTAGAAAAGTGACTACAGTGGTCCCCCCTCCCCAACTCTGTTCCATGGTTTCACTTTCCACCATTTCAGTTACCCGAGGTCAACCACAGCCCAGAAGCAGATGATGCACTTCCTGAAGTATCATCAGCAGGACAATACTGGCCTAATGCCATGTCACATGCCTACGTCATTCACCTCTGTCTCATCACATTAGTATTGTATCATCTCACGACATCACCAAAAGGGTGAGTACAGCATAAGATGTTTTTTTTTTTAATTTTTTTTTTTTTTAGCGTTTATTTATTTTTGAGACGGAGAGAGACAGAGCATGAACAGGGGAGGGTCAGAGAGAGAGAGGGAGGCACAGAATCTGAAACAGGCTCCAGGCTCCGAGCTGTCAGCACAGAGCCCGACGCGGGGCTTGAACTCACGAACCGTGAGATCATGACCTGAGCCGAAGTCGGACGCTTAACCGACCGAGCCACCCAGGCGCCCCACAGCATAAGATGTTTTGAGAGAGAGACCACATTCACATAACTTTTATTACCCTTTCTTACTATAATTGTCTTATCTTATTAGTCGTCCATGTCTTACTGTGCTTAATTTATACATTAAACTTTATCATAGGTATGTGTGCGTAGGAAACGGCATATTTAGGGTTCAGTACTATTCACAGTGTCAGGCATCCACTGGGGTCTTGGAACATGGTCTCTGTGAGTAAGGGGTCCCCTGTACATAACAACACAAACCCAAACTAGTATATCAATTTCTAGTTCTGATTGTTTCACGGCTCGAAAAGTGTGACCATGGATAACCATTTAACTTCTCTGAACCTGTTTCTTCTTCCCTTACGTGGGAATCCATTTTGTGAGGATCGAACGACAGCACATTTTCTAAAGCTCCTTGTGGGCTCAGAGTGTTGTCTACTGCTCCAGGTTAATGTCTGGCTTTTATCTGGTCTGAAGCACAGAGGCTTTCTGATGCGTTTTGGGTGCTCTTTCTCTGTAATTCAGCGGAGCACGAAAATCTCTAGTCACGCTAATTTACCTTTTCCTTCATTTTCCTGACTTCTGATTTTGACCTCAGATAAAAGAGCTTCCTTTTCTTGAAGAGCTTTTTGCTCCGTGAGGTGCTGCCTCAGCAGTAGCCAAAAAGTAATGGTGAAAAGTATCTGAAAGCAGAGAATGAGCAAAACGAGAATTAAGCCACCATCCCAAGCATACATGGATTTCAGCATATACAATAGTTTGCCCACTTCTCAGTGGGAACACGATAAATAAGCCTTTCTATCTGACACAGAGTCGGGCACCCACTTGCTTTCACCTGAAAGTCACTGGCTTTTAAATCCCCTTTGCTGAAGATACGAGCAAGCGTGTCGAGGGCCAGGAGTCCATTCGGCAGTGTGCACAGGCCCAGGGGGAGATGTCTGGACAGTCCAAACCACTTCCATCTGGGCTGGAAATCAGCTTTGGCAATTGGTCTCCCTGGAGACCGGTCCTCGATAGGACCACTCCTTAGTCCTCGATTTCCTGTCCTGACGGTGACATCAGCACAATTGTAAGAGGAAGGAAGACATGTTTCTTCCATAATACTCCTGGACTCTGCAGTGTTCCTTGTTATGAAGAATTCCACAGATGGGAAAATGTACATTGCATCCTGGAGAACAGAGCCCTTTAACATCCCATTCAGCTCCTAGAGCTGAAGGAAGAATTGTTCTAAGTGTCCATGCTTGCAAATTAATATTTTGTGGAGGGCTAGGAAAAAAATAGCTGACGCTTTAGGGAAGCTCCGTTCTTCAGAGAATATGGGACCTGGCACAGAGCAGTTTCTTTTCTTGTACTAGCTTTATTGAAATGTAATTTACATGCCATACAATTCACCCATTTAGAATGTGCAACTGAGTGGTTTTTAGTAAATTCACGGAGTTGTACAACCATCACCGCGATCCATTGTGGGATATTTTCATCGCCCCAAAAGAAGACCCTTGGCAGTCACCCCGTCCCTCCCCACGTCAGCCCTAGCCAACCATTAATTTACTTCCTGTATCCAAAGACTATACTTTCAAGGATCATTTCTATAGTTCGTTACTTCCTGTCTCCATACACTTCCTAATCCGGGCATCTTATATAAATGGAATTAATAACAAGCATTCTTCTATAAGTGGTTTCTTTTATTTCGCATGATGTTTTCAAGGCGTATTCATGTTGTAGCCTGTATTGGTGCCTCATTTCTCTTTATTACTGAATAATAGTCCACTGTGTGGATGGATAGACAACATTTTATTTCTCAGTTGATGGGCAGTTAGGTGTTGCCCGCTTGGGGGCTATTAAGAATAACACTGCCATGACATTCAGGTGCAAGTTTTTGTGTGGACATAGGCTTTTGGTTCTCTTGGGTATAATACCTAGGAGTGGAATTGCTAGGTCTTATGGTAATTCTGTGTTTAACCTATTGAGGAACTGAGAGACCGTTTTCCAAAATGGTTGCAGCATTTTATATGCTCCCCCTCCTTCAGTGGTGTATGGGGCTTCAGTTTCTCTATTTCCTTGTTAATACTTATCATTGTCTGCTTTTTTTTTTTTATTCTAGCCTTCCTGGTGTGTGACGTAGTATCTCATTGTGGTTTATAGTAGGATTTTAATAAATATTTGCCAAAGAAATGAAAACATAAATCGGCAAACGAATGGGTCCTTTTTACTTTGACTAACTGCCCACTTAACTATCCCTAAATATCCACTTTTCATTTGCCTTCAACATAAACCAATCCCAGGAAGTCCTGGACAACATGTTTAGGGCCTGAGAAAGTCAAGGACCATTTAAAGAACTGTAGTCAAGAACACTTCTGGAAGTCACAAGCCACTGAACTGTAACTGCAATTTGGGAAAGAAATCTGTTTCTCGAATGCATATGTGTAACAGTCTAGGGATACTTGAGGGCAGATGGGCCATTTTTCCTAAGTTAGTTACAGGCCAGGCTTGGAAGGCACGGTTGACGGATGTGGAAGACATTTTAGCAGCTGATAGATACTATGAAGTAGCTGAGTCTGGCTCCCCCAGAGTGGTCAGACCTCTGACGATCCAGGCCATATTCTTTCTCTCGATTTCCATGATCCACTCAGTACTTTGCAAACACTGTGTTTAATAATGTGCTCTGACAAATGTCACCGTGATAGAGATTTTATGATCTTGGGTTATGTTTTTATCTATGACAAAACTTGTTTTCTTTTTAGCTCCTGAGTACATTAAAATATAAATGCAGACCCTGCTTTCCCCAGAATAACACTGCTTTTTTTCTTACAAGTAATAAATTTACTTGTCCCCCCATCCCAAGGACTGTTGATTTAAAAAATTTTAATATTTATTATTTTGAGAGAGAGAGAAGAGTGCAAGTGGGGGAGGGGCCTAGAGAGAGAGAGAGAGAGAGACAGAGAGAGAGAGAGAAGATCCAAAACAGGCTCTGTGCTGACAGCAGACAGCCTGACACAGGGCTCGAACCCACAAACCCTGAGATCGTGACCTGAGCCAAAGTCGGACACTCAACTGACTGAGCCATCCAGGTGCCCCCCAAGAGCTATTGATTTTGGGCAAGAAGTAGTTCAGCCAGTTAGGTGGCATACATTTCCAGATGCCTCCCCAATATTCTGAGCCAGGCTGACACAGATTTGCACAGTCACAAGATGAGATTTCGAATTTCTCTTGTTAAAAAAAAAAGACGAACGTATCAGTTGTGTGTGTGTGTGTGTGTGTGTGTGTGTGTGTGTGTTTAAGAGGAAGTCCAGGGAAGGAGAGAATGAGAGGGAAGAGTGGGAGGCAGAAGTGACTTGTAAATGGGAATACGCTGTGGGACTATCATCGTGGAGTGGGGTTTGAGAGAGAAAGTGGAGTAAGGTGGGCATGGGAGTTTTATATGAATGAATGAATCAATAAATGAACTGGCCATGGCCCATGAACACAGGGGATTATGATCTAACTTCTAACTCTTTAGAATTCACCTGTTAGGAGTTTCTCCCTTACCCCAATAGCCTTCACCCAAAAATCTGTTATGAGAACCAATCTTTGGTGTCTCCTAAAGTCCTGTTGATGCCTGGTTGCTTTGGCTATGGGCTGTCTGGTGTCTGGTAACCTGTAAAAAAGGTGGTTGCTCTCAAGAACTGTGGATTTCATGCAATGTAAATTAATGTCCCTCTAGGCAGAAACCAATTCTCTGCCTAGAGGAGAAAGATGTTCAAGGCTCATGGAGTAATTACACGAATTACACAGGACTGCTTTCACCGTCTTACTGCAAAGTCATTGACACAAATAGAATGTGTTTAGAGTCTGCCAGTTCACAAAACAAAGTTTGGGGCAATTTATAATCTTCTGAAGTGAAAACTATTAAAATGGGGCATGAAAATAATGAGTAGTGACAGATCATGAGCTTTCTCACTACAAATGAAGGCACATCATGTAATCCACAGAAAGAGAAAAATAAGTGTCCTATTTAATTTTTGCTGCTACAGTGTTTTTAAGACATAATTGAAGAAAAAACGTTTTTATGAATAATCGGTGATTATCTGTAATAGCAATGTGTTCAGCCTGCTTTGCAAACTGAGATCAAAGTCTCCTAACCCTTTGATACATTTTATACTGTATTTTCCTGTTTCCCCCTCTAATTTCTACCACACTGTAATTGACATTAAAATGTAACAGCCTATATTTTTCCTTCCAGTGGAAAGCACTGTTATTTTAAATAAAATCTAAAGGCATGGTGTAATATTTATTCACATTTAAATTATAGAGACCTCTAAGGAATATGAGTTATTTCTTAGAGCTTTTAACGTATTCATTTTTGTAAAGCACTGAATATTTGGAACCTACCTTTGTAAGTCTGTGCCTGGATATGCTTATTATGATTATTGTGGATTTGTTTCAATGTTTTGTTTTCTTATTTTCCCATTCACTTACCTTGGAGGCAAGTTCTCCTGGCTCTTTCTTTTCTAAAAATCCTGGGACCTTTTTAATTTCAGGAAGTTCAAAACTCCATATATACTGTAATATCAGCAACAGATTTCCATAGACGACCATGAAAGGAGAGCTGATCATGGCATATTTTCTTCTGTTGCGAATCATCCAAAGGGTGCATGACCAAATCAACAACACAAAAGTCAACCAGCTGTGATAGGTGATGCTCCAAGCCTTGAGGGTGAAAGGAAGAGAAAACACAATGATGGTCACTACAATGTATAGTCCCCCGCTCTGGTATGTTAACAGTTATCTAAAAGGAGAGGCACTTAGGCGGCTCAGTCAGTTAAACGTCAGCCTTCTGTTCAGGTCGTGATCTCACGGTTTGCGGGTTCGAGCCCCATGTCGGGCTCTGTGCTGACAGCTCAGAGCCTGGAGCCTGCTTCCGAGTCTGTGTCTCCCTCTCTCTCTCTCTCTGCCCCTCCCCTTATCATGCTCTGTCTCTCTTTCTCAAAAATGAATAAATGTTAAAAAAAATTAAAAAAAGTTATCTAAAAGGAAAAAGTCAATAATATTCAAACTAAGGAGAGGAGACAGTGATATCATAGAGAGATACCCCAACCTGGGGCATAGGGAGAGAACCGAAGAGAAAGGCTGATCTTGCTGAGAAGAGCATTATTTTTTAACTTCCTGCAGGGAACAGAGTCAACGGCAAATGTATGGCGGGTCTTCCTTCTAAATATTTTTCACTTTAGGTACAAAGATACAAAGGTACACCCTACTTTGCAGTATTAAAAGCAACTGTAAGTGATCTATCCCTTCTTTTTCCAAACTAGACTCGGGAGTTATTTAAGAGTGCCAAGGAAACGTGGCCATAAAAATTTCCTCATATTATTTCTTCTCGGCAATTTGCAAATTTGTCCTATAGGAGAGCTAGCTTTTTAAGTGGTGAACTTACTTAAAATTTATTTAAAATTGTTGGTTGAAACACATGATAAATGGGGCGCCTGGGTGGCTCAGTCGGTTAAGTGTCCGACTTCAGCTCAGGTCACGATCTCGCGGTCCGCGGGTTCGAGCCCCGCGTCGGGCTCTGGGCTGATGGCTCAGAGCCTGGAGCCTGCTTCCGATTCTGTGTCTCCCTCTCTCTCTGCCCCTCCCCCGTTCATGCTGTCTCTCTCTGTCTCAAAAATAAATAAAACGTTAAAAAGAAATTAAAAAAAAAAAGAAACCCATGATAAACATAAACTGGAAATTAAAGTTGCTTTTACTGAAATTAGGTGAGTGACTGCTAACTATTAGCAAGTCTGAATTATTTTCATGAAAATATTATTTCTTGGAAATACTGTTTATCAAAGGTTAGGTAGGTAACAGTTAATGCACTTGCATTAAGTAGTGTATTTAATTCATTTATCCCGGTACGAAATACAGATGTAATGGCCATTTGTTTGGGTGTGACCCAGGAAAATCATCTTCACAGATATTACAATTCCAGCAAGTCTGTTCCCCTGCACCCTATTCTTGGGAAGGTGGGGGTGGAAGAGGAAGAAAACAAGTTATGAGGATTTTTTTAAACCTCTTTCCGGTGTAGTGCCTAAGTGACATATGCCTTTCAGTTGCCGTATTCGGGATGCTTCTGCACTATGTTCAATTTCCAGATTGTCTGACAGTTTAGTGTATTCCGACTTTATATTTTTGAATAAATACAAGTACCATTCTAAGAGATTTGGCTCCTCAGGACTACTTTTTCTGTCTGTGATTAAAAGTCTGTCACATGGGACACTTCCATGGAACGCAGGCTCTTTTAAAACATTAATATGATGGCTCCGTTAAAACAATGAATATGGCACCAGACAGGGGCATGTCTTTAATGAAGGATCTGCTCTCTTAAGTTGTTTTTACAATAGATTCTTTTTTATACTAAGTAGCAAAATGTGTAATCAAGGTTTTTGGGGTTCCGTTTTAAGCTCTATTGCTTTACAAAAAAAAAAAAAAAAAAGACCAGACTTGTTTTTAGAAAGAGAGAAGAAAGGTATATACTCTTTTGAGTTCTGAATCAGAATTGTAAGCTGCATTTACATTTAATAGTTTGAATTTGGAATTTTGCTACAGTTTAGAGGATGACATGTCGAAAATGCCAGAAAGCACCCAAGAGCACAGAATTTACATTAAAAAAGAGAGTTTGCAATCACCTAACAAGCTATCTTTCATTTCTTTTAGCACAGAGCCTGCCACAGGGTTCAAACCCACGGACCGTGAGGTTGGGTGCCCAACCAACTGAGCCACCCAGGCACCCCTGAGCCATCTTTCATTTCAAGGAGCTTTCTTTCTGCCACCCCTCTCTCAGATGTACAGCTGTCCTTACTAGAAGCTGAAGCTGATTGGACACACAGGTTGGTTCATTTGGAAGACATCTTGAGGGGAGGCCTGGAGAAACCGGGTTCAGGCATTTCCCCCCCACCCCCCCCCCACCCCCCCAGAGGTATAGAATATCTTCATTCTATTATCATTAAAGGTGTTCATGGGATCTCACCATTGACCACAAAATGTAGAAGAGTCTTGTGTTAGGTAAGCGTTAGGTGTCTCAAAAATAAATCAGATTTCCCATAAAAGTTTGTTTTTAGGAAGGGGACAAATTAGACTTTCTTATATCCCCTCTCTCTAGGCCAAAGGATGATGGTGATGATGATGATAATGAGGATGAGGATGAGGATTTCTGAAACTGTGATGCTGGGGACGGAAGATGTACCTAGAAGTGAGTACAAACATGCATCAACTGAGCACTGAAAATCGGAAAAGCTCTTGGGAACTCTGGCTGCTGGATGTTCATATCAGTAAAAATTTATTGCAGCTAAGATGGACTACAGTTTCACTGAAATTTAAGATAAGATGTGAATGTAATTCTCCCATGTGAAGAAAATAAAAGTTTATGGACAATCTTGAACACCTTCAGCATCACATAGAAAAACTACCCAATAGATCCTTTTAAACTGGCAAAACAGGCAACTGTCTCACTTTTAAGGCTAATTTGAGAGAAATGCATTAATATTTAAAAGGAGGTTAAATAGAACAGAACCTGATTTAAAAAAAATTTTTAATGTTTTTGTTTATTTTTGAGACTGGGAGAGACAGAGCATGAGCAGGGGAGGGGCAGAGAGAGAGGGAGACACAGAATCCAAAGCAGGCTCCAGGCTCTGAGCTGTCAGCACTGAGCCTGACACAGGGCTTGAACTCACGGACTGTGAGATCATGACCTGAGCTGAAGTCGGACGCTTAACCGACTGAGCCACCCAGGCACCCCAGAACCTGATTTTTTTTTAATGTTTATTTATTTATTTGAGAGCGAGAGCATGCAAGCAAGCAGGGGAGGGGCAGAAAGAGAGGGGGACAGAGGATCCGAAGCAGGCTCTACTCTGACAGCAGAGAGTCTGACGTGGGGCTTGAACTCATGAACTGGGAGATCATGATGTGAACCGAAGTCAGACACTCAACTGACTGAGCCACCCATGTGCCCCAAAACCTGATTTTTGAAATCTGTAGTATAAAGATGCTGGAAAAAATAAATACCCAAACATTCTCTGCCAAGATACTGGAAAGATTAGGTATTTGTGCCAGTCACAGAGGATGATGGGGCATTTCTTGAGCATGCTGCTGTCCCATTTCATACATACCATCATGGCAATAAGGGCACAGATGTAACTTTGTTTCATAATAAACTGGAACACAGAGACCATGGCATGAACTTTAACACTTCGTTTCTCCTCATGGCTCCTTTCTTCCTCAAAGTCTTCCTTCTCCTCCCCTTCTTCCTCTTTCTTTTCTAGATGGAGAAAAAAAATTATGTAACTATTTATGCTAATATGTGAATTCTGGATAAGGGTCCCAACTGCTGCACCACATATATGGTTTTAACACAGACTTTTATTTAAGACTTCAGAGATTCTTTCCAACTGACAAAGCCCTTCAAATTCAAACAGAATGGCCTGGCCAGCATAATGGAACCTAGCACTCAGAAATCCCGGACAGAAAATTTCAATTTGAGAGGAATGGAAAGCAGCCTCAAAGATGGTCCCTAATAATCTCTACCTCCTGGTCTTCATGCCCTTGTGTAGTCCTCATCCCTTGAGTGTGGGTGGGACCTTTGATGAGCTTCTAAAAAGTAGGAGGGATGGAATATAACTTCTAGGATTAAGTTTAAAAAGACTATGGCCTTGCCTTAGGCACCTGGGCACTTTCTCTCATTTCTCACTCATTCTGAGAGAAGCCAGCTGCCATGTTGTACACTGCCCTAAGAAGAGGCCCGGGTGACAGGGAACTGGTGCCTCTGGCCAGCAGTCAGCAAGAACTTGAAGTCAGTCAACAACTACATGGGTAGATGTGAAAGTAGATTCTCCTCAGGTGAGCCTTCAGATGAGACCACAGCCCGAGCCAGCAGCTTATCCACAACATTATCAGAGACCTTGAGTCAGAGAAGCCCATCCTAGTCACACCCGATTCCTGCCCTACAGCAACTATGACACTAAATGTTTTAAGCCATTAGGTTTGGCCATAATTTGTTACTCAGCAACAGATAATTAATACAAGCAGTATCTAGAGTATGGATAGAATGAAGATGAAGAAAACCAACCAGCCAGCCAACCAACCAACCATCCAACCACGTTGCCAGTGTGAGCTCAGTGGCCCATGGTTTCCTAGGTTATGCCGAGGCAGACAAGTCATACTAAGGATGAAAGATCATGTTAAAAAGCAAAAGACAGTGCGGAGGGCTGAGGAGAAGAGGACCAGCAATCGGAAAATACGGGCATAGCACTTAAGGAAGGATTTCTTCTCAAGATCCTCCTCTACTTGTCAGGAGAACTAATTTGAATTCAAAGATGAAGTAATGAGTGCCACATCCCTTCTGTCCTCCTGCTTAAATTAAATGGGCTACGTATAGCTGGGTCACACCAGGGAGTTGCTCTACACCATGCCAAGGAAACAGAAACCAGTGAAGAACCAGTGGCCATGCACAGCACCTTGTGCAGGCTCCAGAAGTGAGTCTCTAAGCGAGGGGCTGGTATTTCCTCCTACAGAAGCCTGCTGCCTTCCACCCTTCCACTGTGGGGGCTGAGGATTATAAGGGGAAGGCCACAGATTGGACACAGTGATGAAGAAACGGAATCTGATGGATTTTACAGCTCGTGGCGTTACCTCTCTGCTTGTAACACTGTCTGCATATATATATTCAAATTTTAAAATAACTGTCCAGCTTTTATGTTACCTTTGAAAGTTCAACTTGTGATGTGAGTATGTGTGAGTGTGCCTTGTCAGCAGCCAAAATTGTGTTCATCTCTTTTTACGTTAGCTATGTGTAAAGAGAAGTGTATCTGGCTGTGACCTGAGCGTCCCAGACTTTAAAAGTCACAAATGCTGGCTCTCGGCCTGCCCTGTGTGATTCTGATGCCAAAGCACTGAAGACCACATTGCAGAAAGTACTGGATTTTCTTGAGATATTCAGCAAGTGAACTGCAAACTAAAACACTTGCAAACTAAAACACATGCAAGTAGGAAGCAGAAATGGGTAATTAACCCATAGAGTCTGGGGCTCTGTGGAGACGGCAGGTGCAATCTAGGGCTGGGGGTATGTGTGGGCTGCTGGGTTAGGGAAGTGAACCTGGTCTGACCTTACTGAGGAAGGCTAGATAGTGTGACTAACCCTTTGTATTGCTAAGTAGATGCCAGGTCAGAGGCAACTTCGGGGTATACTGATAACTATGCAGAACAATACAGTAGAATAAGTCTGATGAAGAATTATGAACAAAAAATACATTAAGCTTAATGTACCAATCACAGGCTGGATAGTAGCTTGCCATTTACTTAAGGTAGGATCAGGTGTAACAACTCCAGGGTTAGTTCCATATAAATAGACAGAAAAATCCAGTACAGTTTTGTAGCCACTTTGACGCAAACTGTGTACTCTGCCTTTTCCACCCAACAGTAAACTTAGCTAATTCTGTCATTATGAACTGGTGATTGGCATGGTCCCCATCAGGGAAGTGACAACAGTGGTTGAGTGAACGCTTGCTTCGCAGGAGTGGGGGGCTAGTGTTGCCAGATATTCACATTCTTCAAGAGATTCCAGAAATTTCAGTATCTCAGAGCTGCAGCTTTTAAAATGTGGGTTACTTTTTTTTTTCATTTTAGAAAATGCTGCATAGGCCAAACAAAACAAAATAAAACACAACCCAAGTCAAAGCCACCAATTTGTCATCTCTAGTATCCGCCTGCTTTCCTTCAACATAATAAACTGAGAGAAACGCGAAAAAAGGCCTAGTACAAGTTTGAGCCCTCTCCTTTTTTTTTATAGACAAAATAAACTCTTTCTAAAAATGGTCATCCATTAACCAGCAAAACTATTAACCATGATTACAATATCAAATTATAGAAAAACCCAAACACACGCACACACACAAAGGTTTAAGATTGTAAGTTGATGTGTTTAAAATAACTGTTTACCTTTTATTTTTCAGAGTTTGCCCCAATTATACCATTTATTTTATATACAAGGGTAAAATACACAGAGAAATACGCTAGGGAAAAATAGAGAACTTGAGGAAATGAGCTTAATGATACTGACCATGGAAGACAATGCCCGTGTTAAAAGGAGAAAGAACCAACACAATAAACAATAAACAAGATACAGAGAGATGTTGAGCGTGTGCATGAGAGATCAAAGTTGAGGTATGATGTGCACCCCTTACCTGAGGAGTCTTCAGAGGGCTCCCACCGGTACTGCGGGGTGGAGTACAGGTCGGCTTTGGCGGGGCCGTTCTCTACGGGGAGACTGGGGTGGATGGTGTGGTAGTCTACGGGATTGCCATTCACGGTCACCAGCAGGCCCTGCCAGGGGAGCACGGGGCAAAGGCACAGCTGTGACATCAGTTCCAGTTTTCAATGTGGACATACGACCTCCTTCCCTTACGCTAGAAAGGCATAACTCAACAGCGAAGAACTAAACGGAAGCCGGACAACTAATCAAGTATCCGCTTTAGCAAGATGAATCGCGTACACTCATTCCTGTGTCCAAATCTATTTTCCACAGAATGGTCCTAGTAAAAATTTAATCTGATCTTGTCTTGCACTTCTGCTAAACACCATGCAAGGCACCCTCTGTTCTAGGTATCAAGTGTAAATCCTGGAAAAGGCTGGCTGAGCCTTGCTGATCTGGTGTGATCATCTCTCCAGCCTCTGTTCTGATGGCCTCTCTCCCAGCCATCCCTCCAGCTAGTGCAACTCCAGATCGTTCCTAGGCCCAAGCCAGAGCACCCCTGTCCACACTTAGCACATCTGCGCATAGGACTAATGTAGTCTCATTAGCTGGCACCCCCTCTTGAGATCATTGCTGATGCTTTGCAATTTCTGTGCTGAAGCATTTCGTACACTAAGTGCGATTTGTTTTTTTGTTTTTTTTGTTTTTTGTTTTTTTGCCTCTTTGGCTTTACGATATAAATATACGTGTGTGTGTCCATGAACATGCAAGACTTCCTATTCAAATTATGTAATAGGTCTACCTGCAGAGCAAAATGCTTTTACAAACTCTCCAATGTGGCTTTTTACAAGTTTAAATATATTTTGTATGACTGTACGCACACTCATGTTATATGAGTTAGTGTTTTAACACCAATAAACCAGATATAATTTCTACAAAAAATTATTCAAAAACTTCTGGAAATTTTATAGATTATTAAAATATACTCAAAGGAGCTAATTCCATTTATATCACTTTTACATCACTTACACGAGCATAAATGATAATTCTAAGAATATACTAACATCAGATGGTTTGTAGTCATCTTGGGTCATGGATAAAAGCTGCAAAAAGCAATGCAGGACAGCAATGTTAATATGTAAGCAAAAAGCATGGTAAAGTTTATACATATCTATAAAGTTTTACTTTACACATACCCATTCTTTCAACTAGCTGGATGCTAGTATGTTAAAACTGTCATGCAGAATATAAAGGGACAAGTCATTGAACTGGCTGTTCCTGTTTATTACAACTGTTTTACAGCTGCTGATGTTAACGTTTAATTGTGACAGCAAGCAACCAGTCATAAACCACATGACTTCAAAAGCTGATCATGTTTTTCAACTGTTTTGTTCTAATAGAATAAGCTGCTTCATTTAATACTCCTAAGACCCTTTGAGACGTCTGCAAAATTCTGAAAATATTTACTTTTCAAGGAATAGAAGTTTCATAATAAAGCAAAATTGATTTGTAATGTGTGGGTTGAGATTATTTTTAAGATTTGCATATTGTCTACCACAAAATAATTATTACATGACTGTGCTTTAAATTTTTTTGAACGTTTATTTATTTTTGAGAGAGAGAGAGAGAGAGAGAGAGAGAGAGAAATGTGAGAGGGGGAGGGCAGAGAGAGAGTGAAACACAGAATCAGAAGCAGGCTCCAGGCTCTGAGCTGTTAGCACAGAGCCTGATGCGGGGCTCGAACTCACGAGCTGTGAGATCATGACCTCAGCCAAAGTCGGAGGCTCAACCGACCAAGCCACCCAGGGGCCCTAATGACTGTGCTTTTAAACTATATTAGTGCCAGGTGGTTTGGACCCTCCTCAAATAATAAGCGTTTGCTGTTCTGCGTTCTGAATGATTCTCTGACCATTTTGGATTAGGACTCATTTATAATTATAAACATCACGGAGAGTCCCAAAGAGTTTTAATAATATGGCTCCTATCCATCAATATCTACTATGCTAGAAATTAAAATTGAGGCATCTAAAAATATTTGTTAGTTTGTTCAATTTTTCTTAAAATTTAACATGCTAATAAAAATCATTTTGTTCAAACAGTTGTATTTAAAAAAACCAAACAGCGAAAAAAGTGGTATTATTTTATACTTTTGCGTATCTTTTTAATATCTGGCATAAATGAAGACAGCTGGATTCTCATATCTGTTCGTGTGCTCAATCTGCCATGAGGTGTTATTCTGGCTGAAGTATATGGGGAAAATATGGCGTCAGCGAGCTATGCAGTTGGAAAAGGAAAGAGTATTTCAAAAGTCTAGCCAGGCAATTGTGGGCAGTTTTTTTTGTTTTGTTTTGTTTTTAATACTACACCAAACTCAACAAGTGGTAGTAACTGGAAGATTAGTTGCAACATGGAATCTGAAAGTCTATCAGTGAACTTTTTACACTCTGTTGCCTTAAAGTCCAATGATGCATTTCACGTATTGGTTATTTGCTCCAGTGAGTTATACAGTCTCCCAAATACTGACACATTTTGTTACACAATATTTAAAACACATACGTGTTAATATCACCACTGATCTCATCAGAGAGGTGCTCAGTATTGGGAAGTTTTCCAGCTCCGAAGAGTGGACGCAAGTTTTCTAATATTCTAATTTTCACTCATAAGTTCAAGTGTTACCATTGGCAGTAAGTGCTGTCTGTTGCGTGCCTTGAAGTGACGGGCTCACTTCTCTTCTTTTCCAGTAACTATCTGCCAAATACCCATCCCTGAATCACCATAATTTGTCTCCTAGCAGCTCTGTCAAGTGAATCTGGTGTGCGGTGGGCAACGGCTAGTTCAGTTCATGCTTCCTACAACCAGCCAAGTGCTTTTCGTCAAGATGGTCATCACACGTTTGCAGGTGGTACTTTGTGGCGACTTCCCTTTTTACCACATGGGATATTAAACAGATGTGAGCTCTGATGTGGAGATTTAAAAAAAGAACTGGTAACTATTTCTGGTTCATCAAAGATATTCTTTTTTTTTAATTAATTTTATTTCATCAAGGATATTCTTAAATGAAATTGGCCTTCCTGCTCTGATTTCTGTGAGTGCGTGGTGGGGAAGGGCAGGACCGCGGCTGTAGGGTTTCATGCCACGGCCTCGGTCTGTGTTTTTGTGTCATCAGAACAAAGGTCAGCACAGGGGGAAAAGGCACATATTTTAAATATTATTTCAAAAGTAGTTTTGAACTTGTGGATCCCTGTGAGGGTCTCAGGAATCCCCGGCGGTCCACAGACTTCAATTTGAAAAACTCCTGAGCCATCCTCTATCGCTATCTGTCCTTAGTAAAAGGGCCAGGATAACCTGACACATGACGTGATGAGAGAGAGAGAAAGGTCCCTGGAAATCCTCACACATCTAAGGGAACCACATGTACTCCGCACAACTGTCTGCTATCTTAAGCAGCCCATTCATTGTGTAGCCCTCTCCCTTGATATGACATGACATGACATGACAGCCATGCTTAGAATAAGAAAGACCATGTGCCTTAGGGAAACTAGCCTGCCACCAAATACGTCAGAGAATCTACTCCTCAATTCTCTAACATGCCAGGAAGTAAATGCTTTGTGTTTGTCATTACCACGTTACAAATGGGCAATTTTTAACAAGTCAATATGGCGCTGAGTTGAGTTCAAAATGGTCAATAAATAATCAAAAGGTTACATGAATTACCCATTGTGACTCACTTTTCCTCATCAACCCATACTGTTGCCTCAGAGTGGTAGGAGATACTTAATCATATTCGTATCGACTGTTTTGTTCTTCTCTAAGTGGTTACTTGAGTTATTATTGGGGCTGGCTACCTGATAGAGTGAAATCATTTTCTGCAATGTATTTCAACACTAAGACTTTCCCTGCCGGTTGGATCGCTTTGTTATATTTTGTTAGTTTAAAATACAAAGTTTTTTTTAAATTAAGAACAATCTTTCTTTTTAGGGTTAAGAGACTTCAGTAGAAAGTGCTGCAATATAAAACGGTGTTCTCATGGGGTATTATGGAACCATGTATTTCCTTCAGAAGCACTGGGTTCTCCTCTCTGAATAGAGCGCTCTGCTCTCAAGACATCAAAATCAAACTATTTCTATAAACTATGAGCAATCTGACTTTGCACGTGATACATGGCTCATGTTCAGCAACATTAACACAAAAGTAGCAAAATTAGTTAGGAAAACGGAAACGGATTTCTTGTGGCTTACTTTTCTCTCATCCGTTGGGTACTGTGTGGCATACCACAGGCTTCGCCTCCTCTCAGCTGTTATTTGGATGGGGCTACAAGCCAGGGCTCTGTCCTCTTCTTTGGTCCTGTCATCCTGCACCTAAGACACAGAATAACCCACAGGGCCAGCTCTGCTTCCTGGAGCAGTTCCCTCTGTGGCTTGGGCGACCCAGAGAGAGCTTTTCATCTTTGCTCCAGTTTTTAAATTAATGTATACAATATGTGGGGTTTTATCAAGACGTTTTGGGCATGACACCAATACCACCCTGTAAATGCTAAGTACATCAATGTTAAATGTTCCTGATCCCTCCTAGGCCCCGTAAATCACAGAGATACGCTTCAATGTTAAATAGCCACAGTTTCTCGCTGTGTATTCCAAACTGTAGTAGAAGGCAGCTATGTACAGGGTTCTTAAAGGAAAAACTTCCAAAAAAGTGCTCAATGAACTATGTAAGCCATCCATGGACAGTCTTTAATTAAGAAGAAATTTATTAAAGGTGGAATCATCTAGAGCTTATACACATGAGTAAGGAAGAACATATCTAATGCACAAAACTGTCACTTTTCCTTATGGGACACTGGCCTAAATTAGGCAATTTGTCTAGAAGAGATGATGATGATGGAGAGAGTGTAAGGGGCAGAATACACTGGGTGCTTTTGTATGGTTTCTGAACAAAAGTGCTCCAAAAAAGGGCTTTAACACACCGTTGACACCGGAGGGCAGGAAGGGAACCTAGCCTTAGTGCCCAATTTCCTGGTTCTAGTGTGCCAGGGTAGAGTAGCCATGGGAAGCACCCAAATGCCCTGGTGGGAGCCCATATATTATTTAACTCTTGACACCTGTTTCTGTTTCTGTCTCTCTCTCTGTCTCTCTCTCTCTCTCTCTCTCTCTGTCTCTCTCTCAAACATGCATCATAGACTTTTACCTCAGGACTCACATTTGATAGCTGACATTTTTCATGAAGGGTGCCAGGTCATCTGGAACTATGATATAACCAGCCACCTGTCTTCCATCAGTGCCTCAATGACAAAGTGCTGTGTCCCAGCACATTTAAAATATAGGCCCCTTGAAATGTTGACACTGGTATGAATTAGGCCCTGTTCTCCACACACCCTTCTAGACACTGTGGTCTGTAATCTTGCTATTAACTCTACCTTCCCCAGATGGCCCAAGACTGAGGAAGCCAAATGTCTCTTGGGCCTATGGGACTATAATGCGGCCTTCACCCACTATGGAAGCATGACAACAGGGGTCACATGCTCCTGGCATGCTGGGGGTGCTGAGATACCCCCCAGAGAAAGTGAAGGACACCTGTGACTCTTATTAACTTGAATGCCTTAATTTCCATCCCTCATTGGACACTGTTCAGAGACCATCTCCATAACATATTTTAATTTCTTTTGTATCCACTTTCATTTGTGCAATGTGCACACCCTTTACCTTCTGTGTGTTTGTGGATGAAATGAACACAATGACTTCACTTGAGAGCATTTTACTGGCACACTCAAACTTCGAGGAGAGAACTGGAGGAAACTGTGACCATAAAATGATGGAAATCCCTTATGACCCCAGAAAACATTTTGTTACATGAAGCTGCTATCGATGGCCCAAAGAAAGACACCATATGAGAATCCTGTGAACAAGGCTGCCTCTGTGGCCCTTGGGTCTGCCTGCCCAGTGGGGACAATGGATCACCGGTGGGGCACAGGACAGCGCCCCATTTCTGCAGGTAGCAGTTCTGCTGGGGACGGACGAGACACACGTCTCACCCAGTTCCACTGTGCTATGTGACTTGGATCCCACTTACTTGTTTGGACTGCTTTTTCTCTTCTGGAACGTCCAGTTCCCCCGGGGCACCTTGCCTAGGGCGATGCTCTATGCCTGGCCCCCAGCTTCATGTCTGAGAGCGTTGGCTTTCAATAAATATTTGCTGTCTGCCTGTCAGATGAACTGAATGGATGTGTAGATACAGTCTTGTGGGTGTGAACACAGAAAAGGCCCTAACCTAGAAGTGACAGGAGAGGAGGCGTGACTTCACGCAGATGGGCTTCCAGTCAGTGAGCTCCCCCCGCCCCCCAGAAGGTGTTGGATGAGAGGTGTGACCATCCTTGTCTACACTACTTTCCTGCCTCATGTGCCAACAAGCTCCCTTACAACTGAGCTTCTTAGAGTCAATTATGGGGAAAAATGAAAGGGGCTGAAGTTTTCTGTCACCAAAAAAGGAAAAGAGAGAAGCTACCCAGACTCTCTGGTCCTGCCCTCAAAAGTGCCTTGCCCTTGTTAATACCTCACAGGAATAAATCACTCTTCTGTCGTGCCTGGAGGAGACCCCCAAGTCCCCATGCCTCACAGTGGGGTACTCAGAAGGCTACAGGCCCTGCTGAGAGCTGGGGTGTCCCTATCCCATCCTCAGACGTTAGAGGTCAGAGAAGTTTCTGAAACTCCAGTCACCATGATAACAGGCTGTGTAGTCACTGAAGCTCTCGCTTTGCTGTCAAACATGAGTTTGAATCTGATTTCTACCACTCAGACCAATGGACCTCTCTAACCTCGTTCTCCTCATCTCCAAGATGGGTATGATACTATTCTAATTCTTTCAGAGTTATGCAGTGAATTCAGTGAGATAATGTCTATGGACAACCCATCGTATGGCATTAAGTGCTCAATGCAAATGTCTTCCATTCTCCTCACCAGGGACCATTCTCAGCAGCACGTGGCGATGTATTGAAGAGACCAGGCTTTGTTATGAGAGCACTTGCATTTGCATAGTGCTCTGTGCTGAAATAAGGCACCAGAACTAGAACACTCCAGTTGTTTTGGAATATAGCATTGACCGCTCAGTAGTTAGTAGCAATGAGCCACTTCTCCTGGAGTTTCCAGGTTCCTTGGCATATCAGATCACCAAAACCCTTTTATCCTTACAAGGGGTTCCTGTAGCCAGATGCGGATCAGAGTTGCCAGCGTATAGTACATCACCAGCAGGACTATGGGGTTGGCATGGTGATACCATGACAGGTCTGGGTTTGCTACGATCTTCCACGTGCTGGAACAGTCCGTTTGAATGACTGATTTGATACCAAACAACCTGTTTAAAAACAAAGAAAAATATCAGAAAAATACAATAAACTATATGTCCCTAACATAAAATAAAAGCAGGTTTTTGGGGGCGCCAGGGTGGCTCAGTCAGTTGAGTGTCCGACTTTGGCTCAGGTCATGATCTCGCAGTTCGTGGGTTCCAGCCCCGCGTCGGGCTCTGTTGCTGACAGCTCGGAGCCTGGAACTGCTTCAGATTCTGTGTCTCCCTCTCTCTCCGCCCCTCCCCTGCTCGAGCTCTGTCTCTCTCTCTCTCAAGAATAAATAAACATTGGGGCGCCTGGGTGGCGCAGTCGGTTAAGCGTCCGACTTCAGCCAGGTCACGATCTCGCGGTCAGTGAGTTCGAGCCCCGCGTCAGGCTCTGGGCTGATGGCTCGGAGCCTGGAGCCTGTTTCCGATTCTGTCTCCCTCTCTCTCTGCCCCTCCCCCGTTCATGCTCTGTCTCTCTCTGTCCCAAAAATAAATAAAACACGTTGAAAAAAAAATTTAAAAAAAAAAAAAAAAGAATAAATAAACATTACGAAAAATTAAAAAAAAATCTTGTTTTTAATATACTCATGAGCTAGTCCTAGGTTAATCCACCCTACTCTAGATATTTCATTACTCTTATATATACAACTACATCTTTATTAGTTTTAATTTCTTTAATGTTTTTTTTGTTTTGTTTTTTGAGAGAGAGACAGACCATGAGCAGGGGAGGGGCAGAGAGAGAGGGAGACACAGAATCCAAAGCAAGCTCCAGTCTCTGGGCTGTTAGCACAGAGCCCGACGTGGGTCTTGAACCCACGGACCATGAGATCATGACCTGAGATGAAGTCGGACACTTAACCAACTGAACCACCCAGGTCCCCCTATACAACTACATCTTTAAATGACATATGTATGCATGTACATAATATACATATAAAATATACATCCTGAAATCATACACACACACACACACACACACACACACACACACACACATATATGTGTGTGTGTGTGTGTGTGTGTGTTAGTATGTGTGCATGTATGCAAAATCGATGCCAATATTGTTTTCATACTGGTTGAAAAATCTAATACTATCTAATCCAATACTATGTAATATTAATACCATTAATCTAAGTCCTTGCTCCTTTTAAAAATTTACATTTAAAAATATTATTTATTTTTGGGAGAGTGCAAGTGGGGATGGGACAGAGGGGGACAGAAGATCTGAGGAGGACTCTGCATTGACAGGTTGACAGTGGTGAGCCCAGTGTGGGGCTCGAACTCACGAAGCACAAGATCATGACCTGAGTCGAAGTCGGATGCTCATCTGACTGAGCCACCCAGGTGCCCCTAGAAATTTACATTTTAATTGCCATTCAGCCCTATTAAATCCCCGCATTACTGAAATGTCAAGTATGTGGTAACATGTTACTAAGTTCAGCTAAATGAGCACTTACTTTGTTTTTAGCAGGTTTTAGCATTAGCTCTTCAGCTAATGCTGATGTTATTGGGCAAATATTGAAATTGGACTCAGTTCTGTGATTCAGTCATAAAAGCCAGATTATTATATACTAGAGTTTCTGGAAGATACGTTTCTGTCAAATTTTATTTATGGGCAATTTATCTTAAAGCCTTATAATTAATTCTTTATTTTGAAATATAACTTTATGAGGCTTATTAAATTTTGAAATGATTTTATGTTATTTCTACTATATAACAGAATGAATCTGATTAGATATTGGGAAATTATATAGACATGATTCATTTAGAAATTCACTTTATATGGACTTTTTCTAAGAAAGGATTTTACAAAGTGAATAAAACTTTTACATGAAATGAGTCTCGTATGTCTCTCGGTGCCTGGGCGGCTCTGTCGGTTAAATGTCCTTGATTTTGGCTCAAGTCATGATCTCATGGTTCATGAGATCAAGCCCCGCTGTTGGGCTCTGTGCTGACAGCATGGAGCTTGCTTGGGATTCTCTCTCCCTCTCTTGCTCTCTGCCCCTCCCTCTGCTCACGTGAGCTCTCCCTCTCAAAATAAATAAATAACCATTAAAAAAACACAAAAAGTGAGTCTCATGTCTTTCTACTGTTTGTATCTTTCATATGTGAACTTCCTTTAATTTTTAAGTTACATTCTTCATTCAGTTATAAGCTCTTCAAGGACTGCATGCCCATCACTCGTAAAACCACTTGGAAAACCTCTCAGGGCTACTACTGTTTTCTCTTATGAGGCTAGTGCCGTATTAGTGAATTGTTCGACATAGATTTTAAAGAGAGCTAAATAGAAACTAAACTTTCTTCAATTTTATCAGAAAAAAATAAGTTAACTAGAACTTGCTCTTCCTATAGGTCTTTTCTTCCCAAGTCTAGGCAGATTTTTTTACAGTTAGCATTAGAAAGAAAATTTCCTGCTAACAAAACTTATGTCCCTCTTAGAGTGGTAGAACACTGGGAAATTGTTTTTGCAGTCCCAGATTAAAACGTCAATTTCTTGTATACAGTGCACAGAACTGAAAGTGTTTACATTTAGAATCAATTGTTAGCTGAAAGTCTCTGTTTTAACGAAGCGGTAGGTTTCAGCCCCCAAGTCTCTCGTCTTCCTGTCCCACAGCTAGCACACATGCTAGAAATGACCTCCTCGATCATCAGTTTCCAAATACCTGTCTTGCCCCCTCTGAAAGTCTGTAGGGATTTCTGCAGGTGTCTGTAAACTGAACCACGTGCCTCCTAAAAGACTCGGTATCACATCGAGACCCCACACCTTACCGTTGATATCATAGTTTATTCCAAACTGATTTTGCACATTTTATAAGAATACTGAGAATCAGTCTCACGTTCTGTACAATGAGTACGGACTAACAGACATGGATACAAGCTACAGAATGACTGACTGTTGTACTTGTAAGGAACTTTTTCTAACAGAGCTATGGAAATATCATTAAGACCTAAGAGTTCTCTTTTCTTGCAAGAAAGAAAGAATTTTTTTTTTATTTAAGTAGGCTAGCTCCTATAGAAAGAATTCCTATACAAGATGGATGGGAAGTTTGTACTTCAAGTTTCATATCCTGTCTGGTGCTAAAATTCTAGGAGGCTGTGCAACATCCAACTGTTATTTGACTTGCTTATTAGCTTTTTATTGGGAACCTCACATAGTCCAGAATTGCTTCGTAGTACTGGTGATACAAAGAAAAGTGAAACCGGAGGGCCTTGCCTCCAGGAAGTGACTCTTGATCTAACCGCAGTGATGTAACGTGACATGCTCCTTTGGGAGAGCAAGATGTGACAGAAACCTTTCCTGTCTGTGGCTGTTTCTGTCTGGGAAGGGTAGTCAGGAAGAAGAATGTGGCATGTCAGGATAGTCCAAAAAGGGGAGATGAGTAAATGAGAGAAAAGAGGAGTCCTGTATAATGGCCAGGCTGTGGGACTGGGCTGGGAAGAGAGAGAAACTGGGCACAGTGAGAAGAGCACCCTATTTTTTGTTACGGGAGCATCACTGGATATTTATAAGCTTCCTCCTGTCTTGATGATTCCCACACAACTGCTAGTGCCCTTGCAGTAGCCCTAGTTCAAACTGGTTGAATAAAAGTATCTGTATTGTTTCTCAGTCATTAAAGTATGTAAAAATGACTATCTTTTATCTCTCTCTCCATAGAAATGTCTCTTTGCCAGAGAAGTATATGATGACACAACTTTGGAGTAATGAATTCCTGTTTACTGCTTATTTAGAAGCAGAAAGATAAAGCTTCTCAGATCTTCTGTGTATTTGGACTATCCTTGGACCCCAGGCCGGGTCTATCAATAACAGATGGGAGTGCATTTGGTAGATGGCTCACAGTGTCTGAAAATCCAGTTCCTTGTAAAACCTAATGGAATTGGGGGTGGGCAGAGGGTGTAAGCACGTGGACAAAGAAAGGACATTTTCCTGGCGATTTTATGCTAACTGCTTAAGATCTCACAAACTCTTCTAGTTTTCAGAGTACGGCTGGAGACAGCTTCCTGTGTGATAGTCAATTCCCAGTGGAAACAGATCAGCCTCTTGGGCTACACACTCCTGGCTTGGTATCTGGCCAGTCTTGCTCTATTTCACTCCCAACATCCTGTCCACAGAACAGGTCCTCAGCTTCTCTTCCTGCACAATTACAACGTAAAGGGCAGTCTCTAGTTTCTCTCCCTTCCACAGCATGACCATTCCCAGAGTAACCTTCAAGAAGGTTCGGGTTCAGCATGCCACCTTCCCCTTCCTACTTCCTATTCATTCACTTCCTGGAGAATACCCCCAAATGCCAGCAAAGTATTGCGCGCGTTAGCAGCCAGGTCTCCTCTCCTTTCTCCCTGACGCCATCAACCCAAGCTGCACTAGACTATATGGGGGTTATCGTAAAATGTTGGTCCCCTTGGTCTTGCTACTTCTTGTTTTACCAGGGTTATTTCCAGGTAGTTGTGACTTTTTGGGGGGGGGGATTGCCCAATCAATGATTGAGGTGTATGTGCCAGGTAAGCGTTGTCCACTCCTTGGCAATGCAAATCCAAGGTAGCAGGCCAGGCAGGGTTCACAGACACTCAGACAGATATCTCTCTGGACAACTCCAGGACAAGGCCCACCCCAACCGTATCTCATAATCTATACATATCCATGTATTCCTTCCACCTTGAATTATTGCAGAGGTCCCCCAGGATACCAGTGGCCAGGAATACATAATTATATTACCACCATAGCCCATCCCCTGAACCCTCATGCTAATTTATGGTAGTTGTTTTTGCTGAAAGCATCAATTCTTGATTCTTTCTTTTGGCCCAGATGGTCTCTACAGTAAATGTGAACTAATACTCCAAAACCAATCTCCATCCCTCTTCATTGTGGCTTCTTTTTCCTATTCCTTTCTGTTTTGGTGGGATAGCCTTGATATCATCAAGGCCTAGCTCTTGGGAGCTAGGGAACCAACCTCTGGGAAATGTATGATTTCTAACTGGAATAAATTTGTCCTTCCCAGTGTATCCACAATAACTATTTGTAGTCACGGTTTGTAATTGCATTATTGTTAGCTTATGTGCTTATGTCTCTGCCCAGCTCGATTCTACTTTCTTCAAAAAAGGATACGTGGGGGCGCCTGGGTGGCTCAGTCACTTGGACATCCGACCTCAGCTCAGGTCATGATCTCGCAGTCCGTGGGTTCAAGCCCCGCGTTGGGCTCTGTGTTGACAGCTCAAAGCCTGGAGCCTGCTTCGGAATCTGTGTCTCCCTCCCTCTCTGCCCCGCACCCCCCCCCCCACTCATGCTCTGTCTCTCTCACTCTTAAAAATGAATAAATGTTAAAAAATTAAAAAAAAAAAGGTATGTGTTTTGCCACCTTGCTTTGATGGATGTGCCTAGTGTATAGCAAGTATTAAGTGTAAGCTTACTGAATTGAATTAAAAGCACTAAACACTAAGTTATACCATAAAGTTATCATAGGCGACCATGGTTATATAGGAGAAGTAGAGACTAAGGGATAGCAAAGTTCCTGCTTTGGAAAAAGAAAAAGAGAAAGACAGGATGGAGAGGAACTATATCACATGTGCATTCTAGAATTTTAGAGAAACATTGCTGTGGCTTAGGCCACACCATCCATGATTTTAGTGCCCTCGGTCCGGGAAATAAGAACACAGAATAAGAGCATAACAAAGGCATCACAAGAACACTTTCGCTAAACAATATCTTGCATCATATGGAACGGATAATTAT
The DNA here is from genome assembly GCF_028018385.1 of Neofelis nebulosa. Taxonomy (NCBI): domain Eukaryota; kingdom Metazoa; phylum Chordata; class Mammalia; order Carnivora; family Felidae; genus Neofelis; species Neofelis nebulosa. The sequence goes on along the minus strand of NC_080792.1, from coordinate 61,571,291 downwards.
TTTTTTCCCTACAGGTTGCCAAGAAGAATCTTGAACTTCACCTTTTGGATGGATCAATAATTAAATGTATATAGTCAAGAAGTAACATTTTTTTCAGCCCAAGAGCTCTCCAATTAAGAAGCAATGGGAGATTCAAATATCCAATAAGAGAAAAATATGGAGCAGCCTGGGTGGTTCCTTCAAGACCCCCAAACTGCACTTTACTCAGCTTATTATGTCTAAAAATTCATTCCAAGCCTTTTGCTAGAAGAGGACATCACAGCTACAGGAAGTGTCTCTGACCACAGCCCTTTGGTTATTCTTTCCCCGCCCCAGTGTGCAGCTGGCTCTCTCAGCTCCGTTGGGGCTCTGGGGGCTCACTGTCAATGCCTCTCCACCTGCCAGGGAGCACTTGCTTTGCACTTTTTTTCCTCTGCCTCCAAAGCACTCATAACATCTGAAAGCATTCGGTGAATGTGAATTGGCAGCATATTTGTTCTGATTCACACATGTTGGCAACTTTATAAAAACTCCACCTGTTTTCAGGTTTACTCCAGACCATATCTGTTTGGTCGCTAGTCATATAGACACCCAGCAATTTGAAAAAAAAACAAACAAACAAACAAAAAAAAAACCACTATGTAATACTGAAAAAAATACCACGTTTTAAAACAATTTATTTGTGGTAAAATACACGTAACATAAAAATTTTCATCTTAAATGTTTAAGGGTCCAGTGCAGTCATATTAACTATACACGCAGTGCTCTGCAACCAATCTCGAGAACTATTTCATCGTGCAAAACTGCAACTCTGTACCTGTTAAACGATAACTCCCTATTCCCCCCTTCCCACAGCTCGTGGCACCTAACCATTCTAATTTCTGTCCCTATGGATATGACTTCTCGAGGTACCTCATACACATGGAATCATGTAGTATGTGTCCTTTGTGTCTGGCTCATTTCACTGAGCTAAATTATGTCCTCAAGGTTCATCCATGTTGTAGCATGCATCGTAATTTCCCTCCTTTTTGAGGTCGAAGAATATTCCATTGTATGTATAGACCATATTTTATTTATCCATTTCTTTATAGATGGACATTTTTCCCTTTAAATAATTATAAATAATGCTGCTATGACCACACATGTACAATTCTCTCTTCAAGTCCTCGCTTTCAATTCTTTTGGACATATACACAGAAGTAGGACTGCTGGATCATATGGTAATTCTATCTGCAATTTTTTGAGGAACCTTCGAACCTTCCATCATGGCTGTGCCATTTTACATTCTCGCCAACAGAGCAGAAGGGCTCTAGTTTCCCCATATCATTCCCAACACTTGTTATTTTCTATTTTTTGATAGTAGCCATCCTAATGGGTGTGAGGTTGGGCAACACACTTTTTATCTAGCCTTTTCCTCTCCAGAGCTCAGGGCTCTTTATCATCTAGACCTCTTATGATACAGGGAGGCATATCCTTCAGTTAAATAAACACTGCTAACTAGAATGGATTAGTACACAGTTAGGTTGATAGAAGCCTGGGCAGGTTTTAAATCCTCTTATGAAACCAGGGAATCTATTCTTTCCAACTAGAGTAAAATGACTGTTTTGGGGTAACAACTGTCTGGAGAAACTATCTTTTAACAATCTTCGCATTTTAAATTTAGATCCTTTAATGAAAATAAATGGGGGACTGAATGGAGGGAAGAAATAGAAAGGGAAGGAGAGGAAGCTATTTCTCAGGGAGTCTGCGTGCCAAGTGCAGGCTGTAGGGCAGAAACCAAGCTCAGAAAGGAGGAGGCTTCCTAAAGAATCCGCGCAGCTCCATCAAGATGAAGATTTTCACATTGTCAGAACTCCAGGGTGCTCAGCCATTTCTATTCTCACTCAGACTTCTCCCCTTCCCTGCTAAGGAGTTTGATGGCAGATGCCAAGGGTCCCAGTGCTCACTATGGAGAGCCCCCATGCTGAGTATTGTGGAGGTTCACGAAATACAAGAAGCCAACCAGCGGTCATTATCACTGACAAGTTGTACACACTTACCTGACTCAGGTGAGTATCCAGGAACAAGTAGCAAGTAGAATTCAAAGAGGGAAAGGTGAAGCCTCATCTCTGTAAACCAGTCGGGGTTCAGAGGGAAGCACAGAGCCTTTGAGTATAAAGCCAGCCATAACCACAGCTGCCCAGAAAAGGTCTTCGGGGACCTGACACTTTACACAAACATGGGTATCCTAAAGAAGCTTGTGGAAGTAACTCAGGGGAAAATCACCAACCGCCTAAAAATAACTGACTTTTCTTTTTCTTCCATCTCTGCCTACTCTTTCCCGACTCTAAGGACCATAAGTCTAAGGGTAACAAAATGTGGGTTTATTTTTTATTTTTAAAATTTTTTATGTTTATTTCTGAGACAGAGAGAGACAGAGCATGAGTGGGGGAGGGGCAGAGAGAGAGGGAGACACAGAATCAGAAGCAGGCTCTGAGCTGTCAGCACGGAGCCTGGTTCGGGGCTTGAACTCACAAACCTTGAGATCATGACCTTGAGCCGAAGTCGGTCGCTCAATCGACTGAGCCACCCAGGCGCCCCAATGTGGGTTTATTTTTAAAGGTTAAAAAAATGTGATGAAGAGTCAGTGGTATATATTCTATAATATTTTGATTATAAAATGAATCCCTTGAATTAAATGGCCTTAGCATGAACTCATAATAAACTTGAAAATAATCAAAAGCTATAGGGCTAATGGAAAGAACAGGAATATACGTAAAGACTCACATCCTGCCTCAATTATCAGCTGTGTGACCTTGCATATGGCCTTTAACTTTTTTGAGCCTCAATTTCTTCACATGGAAAATGAGGCTAGTAAATATGTATCTTTAAAAAATATTTTCTATGTTTATTTATTTATTTATTTAGAGAGAGAGAGCATGTACAAGCAGGGGAGAGACAGAAAGAGAGAGAGAGGATCTCAAGCAGGCCCCATGCTTTCAGTGCAGAGTCCAATGTGGGGCTTGATCCCATGAACTGAGAAATCGTGACCTGAGCCGAAACCAGGAGCCAGACGCTCAACCGACTGAGCCACCCAGGCGCCCTACAAATACATATCTTGAAAAGATACCGTGAGGATTAGAAATGATAGTTGTAAGACTTGGAAATACTTCTCATGCCAGTTCAACTTAGAATTGCTGAAATGGGGTTTGCAAATATCTTGTGTAAAATAGTTTCAGATTGCAAGCAATATGGCCAGTACATTTCTTTTAAAATCAGACAGGTATTAATTTCTTTCTTGTATAAAAATACAGACTCAGATAGTTCAAGCTGGAATGATATATCTATTTTTTGAACAGCAGTATATATAGCTAATATTTGGATTTGGTGATGTGAATGAGAAATAAATGGAGAATAGTTTCTTGATGGTATATCCAGGTTATAATCTAAATATTCACATATACTTTCTTCTCACACTGAGAACATAACTTTCCTGCCCCAAGGAACACCATTTCAAAATTCTACCCAGTTATACAACTCACCAGCTGGATCCCTATGTGATGCTTGGTCATTTCTTACAGTTCAAGAAATACTCCATATAGTTCTGCAAAATTGCACTGAACAGTAACACCACAACAGCAAAATCTCCCATTGGAAACATGGAATATGGACAACACACTACAGCCACCAGGCTATAGTTATTATCAAATCCTGCTAGATGCTGGGCATGAACTGAGACATCTTCCTGCCCGGCAGACCAGTAAGTCTCTTGCTGGAAGTTCTTGGTTCCTCTCACTGGGAGGGACTTCCTTGCCCACTGTCTCTCATGACCTGTTGGATCTCTGCCAATATGAATCCCATTCATTCCCCAGACCCATCTCGAATGTTGTGTGTGGTTGACATTTTGGTTTATTTAACATCGAGAGTCTTCATTTAACCACAGATCACAATGTCTTATAGTATTAGCCTTCTTTGATATGTCTGTGTACTGTATCTTAAGAGCCAATATCATGCAGTTCTTAGCATCTTCTATAGCATCTACAATAGTTTTATGAACAGCCCATACTCAGAATAATTATAAGCGTGGCCCTAAGAGTAGCCTTACTAAAACATGTTCAAGAGTAATTCAAAATATTGACTACATGTTTTAGATTTCATTCACGTAATCAATGTAAAATTAATGCCGTATTCACAAGCATTGCAAATGGTTCCAAAGACTCAGGTATGAAGCTCTTAAAATGGCTGTTTCTCCAATCAGTTTGACACTGATTGTTCTACCAGATTCCATACCTCACTTAACAGCCCAAAGGTAAATGGTTCCAGGGTGGTTGAATCTGTGATGAATCAGTAATGTGTATTCTCTTTTCCCTGCTATTGTCCTCTCATGATTCTCCTTTCATGGGCATGACGTAAGTGTTTCAGCTTCAGACAAAATATCTTCACAAAAATTCATTGAGAGGTAGAGAAAAGGGGAATCTCCTTTCCAGAGCTTTATATTTGCAGCTCTAAGTTTCTACCTAGAATCACTTCTCTGCAGTCTGCAAAACACCCTGTAATGTTTTGGATAGTGTCTGTTGTTTCTCTAAGAATATCTTTATTTGAATTTTATTTTTTCCACCTACATCCTTCAATACAAAATTATACACTGATGGATATAAAAAAATTTTTTTTTATTTCTGCAGAATTTTAAAGACGTTGTCCCATTGCCTTTTGATGTACATCATTTCTGGCAAGAAGTCTGTGACAATTCTTATCATTATTGCCTTGAACCTACTGTATTTGGTACTGTATTTTGAAACCAACCAACTGTGTTGGGTCACTTTTAATATTTTTCTCTGCCATGGGTATTAAAACACTTAATTATATTGCACGTTGGTGGAACTTTTTTGTGTTTGTATTGAGGTTTACGGAACTTCTTGGATTTGTGGGTTTCTATACATCACCATTTGGGGGGAACACTTGCTCATTATTTATGAAAATATTTTTTTCTGTCCTCGTACTTTTCTAAGACTCCAATTACACTTATATCAAACCTTTTAAAACTATCCTACAGGCCACTGTGGTTCTGTTTACAACTATTAATTTTTTTATCTCTTTTCTCTCTTTGTGTTTCAGTTTGAATAGCTTCTATTACCCTGTATTTAGTTTATTGATCTTTTCTTCTGTGGTATCTAATTTGCTCTTAAGCCCATTTGATGGGTTTATTTTATCTACGGTATTTTTTTAAACCTCTCCCAGTTCCATTTGTTCTTTTTGTACATTCATTCTTTTTTTAACGATTCCATTTCTGTCTTCTTTATGTTCATGTTCTTTAATCTTGAAAATAATTAGAAGAGCTGTTTCAAAGAGCTTGTCATTTCTAGGTCATTTCTTGATTGATTATTTTTCCTTGATTCTGTATATGTCTAATAATTTTCAACTGGATCCCGGACATTGTAAGTTTTATATTGTTGAGTGTCTGGATTTGTTTGTCTTCCTTTAAAGAATGTTGAGTTTTGGGGCGCCTGGGTGGCGCAGTCGGTTAAGCGTCCGACTTCAGCCAGGTCACGATCTCGCGGTCCGTGAGTTCGAGCCCCGCGTCAGGCTCTGGGCTGATGGCTCGGAGCCTGGAGCCTGTTTCCGATTCTGTGTCTCCCTCTCTCTCTGCCCCTCCCCCGTTCATGCTCTGTCTCTCTCTGTCCCAAAAATAAAATAAAAACCGTTGAAAAAAAAATTAAAAAAAAAAAAAAAAAAAAGAATGTTGAGTTTTGTTTTGGCAGGTAGTTAAGTTCCTTGCAGATCAGTGTTATTCTAGCAGGCTTGTTCTTAAGTTTGATCACTGTGGGTGTGGAGTGGCCTTTACTGTGTAACTAGTTTAACAGGCTTTTAAAAAATATTTATTTTGAGAGAGAAAGAGAGAGAGAGAGAGAGACAGAGAAAGAGAGGGAGAGAGAGCACGAGCAGGGGAGGGTCAGAGAAAGAGGGAGAGAGAGAATCCCAAGCAGGCTCCATGCCGCCAGTGCAGAGCCCAATGTGGGGCTCAAACTCACAAACTGCCAGATCATGACCTGAAGCTGAAGTTAGACACTTAACTAACTGAACCACCCAGGTGCCCCAACAGTCAGACTTTTAACGGTTAGACTCAGCAGTCTCTCTATTCTGACTAGCTAGAACTAAAATGCTTTCCCAATCCTATCTGAACTCCAGGAGTTACTGAGTTTATACGTTCTCAATATTTGTTCCTTCCCCCAGGAGTCTTGATTTGTCTGGTTTCATGGAGTCTCACTCTGTGCATGCACAGCTTAGAATCCAGCTAAAGTATCTGGGTGACCCCGTGCAGATTTCCAGAGCTTTCTCTGTCCTGCTTCCTTCTTTCCATTAGTCTTTACCGCAAGTTTCAGCCCCCTCAGCTTCTCTCTTTCTACAGCCCAGCAAGACCACCGTGCTCTTCTTAGGTTCGCTATTCAACACAACATGCAGTGAATGCTAAAAGGTGGAAAGCTGGGGGCATCACAGAGCTCATCTTGGTTGTTTCCCTTCTGCCAAGCATCACACTCCTATACTTCCAACTGTGAAGTGTTCAAAAACAGTTGTTTCATATCTGTTGTCTAGTTTTCGCCTTGTGGCAGGAAGGCTGGTCCTGTATACTTTATATAACTTTTAAACACCAGCCAAAGCATAAGAGACTCTTAAAAACTGAGAACAAACTGAGGGTTGATGGGGGGTGGGAGGGAGGGGAGGGTGGGTGATGGGTATTGAGGAGGGCACCTTTTGGGATGAGCACTGGGTGTTGTATGGAAACCAGTTTGACAATAAATTTCATATACTGAAAAGAAACCACCAGCCTGGCTAATACACACATATACTGGCATAATGATACCTGTCTACCTATCTATCCAGAAGTAGGGTATTCTATTTAGAAGATTTTTACCATAGATTTACTAATCTGTAAACACAATGGGAATAATAAATACCTCCATTCCAAAAACCCATGCATAAAAATAAATGGTTGTGTCCTTGGCTCATGTTTTCTCTTCTGGCTTCATTTCAGACACAACCCCAAAGCTTTCCAGGTTGTTGTCAGCAGGAGCATTGGTCATGTGTCACCAGAGGAACATTTTCATTGAGATTCCTTCTCCTCTTGTGTGTCTCAGCCTTGACAACATATACCTGATATGAATGCACATTCTCCTATATATCCCTCCCTGCTCACCTTCCTTTAACTCTTACCAAAGAGCCCCAGGAAAATTTCTTCTTTTCTTTTCACTCTATCTCCATATTATTTGTAAATCTTGAAGTGATTTACATGACAAATTATAAACACAGCAGTGCTAACGATAAGTGTGTTTTGGGGAAAATCAAAAGTTACATATTTTGTAATGACAATAGGTGTCAGGCCAAGTTCAATCACTTTCTAAAACTTGTTTCCCAAACTATCTATGAGGACCATTCAGGAAATACCTACCCATTGTGTACAAATACATGTGTAAAATATAAGAAAAAGCAATTAACAGAAAATAATCCCATGCCTGAATGCCACAGCAATGCCAAACTGCTACATAGGTTTTAAATGCTTTCTCTCTTTAAATAGATTTGTGTATTTAACTTGTTGAAAATCTGCTTCAAACAAGTCGTGGGCCTGCAATGATCTGCAACATAGAGTATACAGAAGTCCTTGTCCGAATATTGTCAGTAGTCTATCACTATGGATTGACCATCTCTAATTAACCTTTTCCTCAGACACGTCTTTCAAAATAAACATTTAGAGCTTTTCTTCCCGATATAATTAATGTTCTTAACACAACCAATATAACCCATGATAACTAAAATTTCCTTATAGGTGTGTGTGTGTGTGTGTGTGTGTATGTGTGTGTGTGTATGTGTGTGTGTGTATGTGTGTGTGTGTGTGTGAGAGAGAGAGAGAGAGAGAGAGAGAGAGAGAGATTCTTTAAGATTGTTGAAGAAACGCTAACACATGTTTTCTGTTGTGCTTCGTGTCATCAGGGTGTCTGACAGCTAGTTAGAAGAGAAGCTCCCTGATCCAGCACTGTAGATGGAATGTTGGCACCCCAAAGCACTTCCTGCTTAAATCTCTGACCTGGAAAGAACAGAAGGAACCAGGTCAGGATCTGCTGGCCTCCGGCCAACCAAGGGGATCAGCTCTCATGGGTGAAGAAGAAGGCAGGGACCTGGTGACTACCCACGGCCATATTTCCTGTTGGATGTGATCAACATCTCTCTTTGCAACTTTGTATTTAGTGAGGATAGGCTGGAGAGTCTATCCTTCCACTCCAAAGTTTCTAAAAATAGCACAAGCCAAAAGACAGCCAAAAAACAGAGGCCTGATCATTTGGATTAAGCTAACTTTCATAAATAAAACTTGAAAGCTAACATCTATATCTAACCCAAATAGATCAGGAGCTCCACGGACTTCTGGAACTGGACCACAGTGAAATCTGTGTGCTTCTTATATGTGGTATAAGTCACTATTTTTAAGTAAATAGAGCCATCTTAAATTAAGATGGTTTTGAACACGCTATGACTTTTTTCCCCAAGATTTGTAAAAGATTTAAGATCTTTCATGACCTCGCAGCCAATGTTACGAACACTCAGTCCATTATATGGTAGTACACTCATAGAGGTATGAAGTTTCTGGTAATTTGTCTTAGTATTTTTGTCCTTTTAATTAAAAATAATCAATTTTAGCTTTCAGATTTTTCCTGTTGTATATGTGACTTTGAATTATTTACTTATTGCATATTTTGGAGAGTTCTAACAAAAACCACCTGAAGCTTCTTTTCCTATCCCCTTTAGAACTGTGATGCATTTTTTAATGTTTCATTTATTTCTTAAAGAGAGAGAGAGTGCAAGAGGGGGAGAGGCAGAGACAGAGAGAGAGAGGGGGACAGAGGATCCAAAGTGTACTCCATGCTGACAGCAGCCAGCTGGATGCGGGGTGTGAACTCATGAACCGTGAGATCATGAACTGAGCTGAAATCAAGAGTTAAAAACTCAAACACAGTACTGAAGGCACTAAAGCTCCATCTATTATCCAGTAAATGTGGGAATAAAAGGCCAAAAGCTGTGTACTATTTTGGTGAATGCTTGAGGGAATACAATTTTTCCTTGAGTTAGTTTTCATTCTCTTATAGTCTTGCTTAAATTGAAAAGAGCAATGTGTCTGGAGGAAAGAAAAAGAGAAAGGAATAAATTTAGGCGCATTCAACAGGTGCCAATACAGGCAAGATAAAGTCCATTTTTGAAGTATCAGAGGGAAGAAGAATCCTATAATAATTTGCCCACAATGCAAGGGGCTGAACGAAACCACATATAAATAAAATGATTTTAAATTTTAAAAACTGGGTGTAAAGACAGAATTTATAAAACACACATAGATACCCCTTGCTTAGATAAAACAGATATTAGCGTTCTGCCATATTTGCTTCTCTCACATTTAAGCAAAAAAAAAAAAAAAAAAAAAAGGTTAGTGGCATACCTAAAGCCTTGCCCATTATTCTTTCACTCCTCCCCCACCTTCTTCAAACACTATGTAGACATTAGTGTGTATCATTTCCATGAGCATTTGCTCACTCGCTACATATGTCTACAATTATAAATAATCCATACTATTTTTATGTGAGCTTGACTTCATATCAGTGGTCGTATTTGCATATACTCTTATGCACATATATAATAGAGTTCATTTTTTTAATGTTTATTTTTTGAGAGAGAGAGAGAGATAGAGAACACAAGCAGAGATGGGACAGAGAGGGAAGGAAGCAGAATCTGAAGCAGGTTCCAGGCTCTGGGCTGTCAGCTCAGAGCCTGACATGTGACTTGAACTCACGCACTATGAGATCATGACCTGAGCTGAGCTGAAGTCAGACGCTTAACCAATTGAGCCATCCAGGTGCCCCTATAATAATAATATTAATTTCTGGGTATTATTTCTTGGTATAAATAAACCGAGTACTCTAAAAATCCAGAAATGGAATATCTGACAGGAGTAGAAAAATACAAGTTTCATTAATTTGTGGGAAAAATGTACTAAAAATAAAGGCAACATTAAGGTGACATAAAGGTCTTCAAGTCCTCAATATTTTCAGAGCCTTTGCTTCTTATATGCAGCTTTTTCTTTGGCACTTTTTCAAAGCTTCTTTAGAATCTATGTGTTTGATAGAGACAAATTCTTGTATATGTGTATATTTAAGGATGTTTATTGGGCATGGACAGTAATAGGACAAAGCTACTACTTTCTAAATGAACATGACAGGGTATATCCAAATAAGTCATGGCATATCCATATATGTTATGGAATACTATGTAGCCATTAAAAATAATAAAGAATATTGGGGCACCTGGGTGGCTAAGTCAGTTAAGTGACCGACTCTTGGTTTTGGCTCAGGTCATGATCTCATGGTTCATGAGTTCAAGCACTGCTGTCGGGCTCTACACTATGAAGCCTACTTCAGATTCTCTCTCTCCCTTTATCTCTGCCCCTCCCCTGCTTTCTTTCTCAATCTCTCTCTCCCCCTCCCACTCTCAACATAATTAAAAGCTTAAAAAAATTAATAATAATAAAGAATATCTCGCCATATTTGACAAAATGTTGCAGGGGATTATTTTAAAATAAGTTTTAAACTTTAGAATAATTTGATATTTACAGAAAAGCTACAAAGACTTCACAGAGGTTTCCCCACCCCAGTTTCCTCTATCGTTAACATCTTAAATTTGTCACCCCTAATGAACAATACTAGAACATTTTTAAAAACCAAAGTCCATGCTTTTTTCAGGTTTCATTAGTTTTTACCTAATGTCCTTTTTCTGTTCTAGAATCCCATCCAGAGTAGAGCATCATGGTTGGTCATCATGTCTCCTTAAGCTCCTGCAGACTGCGACATCTTCTCAGACTTTTCTTGTTTTTGATGACCTTGACAGTGTTGGGTCCTGATAAAGCATTCTGTAGAATGCCCCTGAATTTTGGTTTATTTGTTTGCTATGGTCAGCAAGATTTATGGATTTGCGGGGAGGACGACCACAGAGGTAAAGTGTCATTCTCATCACATCACATCAAAGATACATACCATCAACAGGATTTATTAATGATGATGTTAACTCTGACCAACCAGCTGAAGAAGGGTTTGCTAGTTTTTTTCACTTTAAAGTTGCTCTTTTCCTCCTTTCCCTATTTTAAACTTTGGAAAGAAGTTACTATGTTCAGCCCACACTCAAGGGGTGGGAGGCTACGCCCTACCTTCCCGAGGGGTTAGTATTAACATGTATTATTTGGCATTCTCTCATATGGGAAGACTTGTCTTTTCTCTATTTATTTATTAAATCATTTATTAGATCCATAAGGACTCATGGATATGTATTTTATATGTATTTCCAGCCATATCCACAGATATGGTTTTAATCCAATACTGCTTTATTTATTTTGTTGCTCAAATTGTTCCAGCTTTGACCACTGGGAGCTCTTTCAGTATGCTCTTGTGTTCCTTTGACAAGTACCATTACTTTGTTATTTTTTGGCACTACAAGACGCTCCAGACTCATAGTCCCTGACCAAACCCTGGAGTCAGCCATTTCTCCAAGGCTCCTTTTGCTTGAGAATGGTATTAGAAACCAAGCCCTGGGCACTCGACGTGCTAATTTCCACTGGGGTGTCACTGCTTGTATGCCCTCTCAGCTGACAAAGCGAGGAAGTACTTGTGTGCATACTTACTCATGCATATACACATATCTGGACATATTTGTGTATGTAGCCATCTGTGTCTTCACTAAAGTCCATGGGAGTTCATTACTGATGTCTCCAACTCTACTCTGTTATCAAATGGTTCTATCCTTCTGCCCTTGCTTATCTGTGAACTCCCTCTTTAACAGTGACAAACCTGGCTTCCAACCTGCCTTGCAATTACTTATTTAATCGCAGTATACACTATAGCAGCCTTAGAATTTTAACACGTAGCTCCATGGTGAACAACTTCATCAACCGGAGTATAGTGCTTATGCACAGTTCCCTTTGTCTCTAGTTTTATGATCTCTACTCATATCTAAAGTTACTTAAGTAGGCACCTTTCTCCTTATCCCCTTAAGGGAGGTTATATCATACATCTGTAACATTATTTTGCCACATACGCATTCCACGGTGGGATCTTCTAACCTGTTAGTTGATTATTTTTAAATTTGCATACACTAAGGCTCACTATTTATGCTATTGGTGTCATGTGCCCACCACTATGGTGTCGTACAGAGTAATTTCACCACCTTAAAATGTTTCCCATGCTTCACCTATTCAGCCTTCTGCCATCTCTCCCCCCAAACTTCTGGAAACCACTGATATATTTACCATCTTTATAGTTTTTTCCTTTTCTAAAATGAAATTATATAGTGTATGTAGCCTTTTTGGACTGGCTTTTTCACTTAGCAATATGCATCATCCTTCTAGCTTACTCTGACCTTACATGTGTTCTTATGTGTGTATAAATATACCGGGAAAATATTTGGAAAGAGACTTAGTATTGGACTCAGCTACCTCTGGTAGAAAGGAACTGAATTACAAATAGCAACGAGGTAGAGGGATCAGGATATGTAAAATAATCAGAATATATAATAGGGGTAAAAATATATATTCTGATATAATATATATATTATATTCTTATTGATTTAGCCTTTTTCCAATGAACATGCATTACCACTATAATTTTAAAGATTATTAAAAAGATATTCCATTCTCTACCACCTTTGTTTTCCTTCTTTGTTCATGTCTTTATATATTTCTTAGATTTTTCATTACTATAATTGATGTTAAGATTTTTGATTAAAAGTATTTACTCTGTATACAGAATAGACCTAGAACTTCTTTTATTATGCATTTTTCCAACGTTTTGATGTTTAAAATAATTTAAATGAACCTAGTTTTCTTTGCTTAAACCAGCGTTTGCCTCCTTTTCTTTCTCTCTCTGCCCTTTTTCCTTGTTTTCCTTTTGTATCACTCCCTCCACTGAACCCTAACAGGCATTACACGTTAGCGGGCAACACACAAGGTTTACAAGGGCAGTTTTCGAAAGAATTACTCTGAGAACTGCCCAAATTGATTGCATCAACCATTCTGAGAAAAAGACCTCAAAACATGGCATCATCTTCCCACAATTTCAGCTACAAGTTTTGCAGCAGTTACAGATAAAGACAGCTATAACCTTGGGCAAGACCACAGTCGTGTACCTCGCTCTTCTCTTTGCTTCATAAAAATGAGGGGTGCCTGGGTGGCTCAGTCAGTTAAGCGTCCAACTTTGGCTCAGGTCATAATCCTTCAGTTCATGAGTTCGAGCCCCATGTCAGGCTTTGTGCTGACAGCTTGGAGCCTGGAGCCTGCTTCAGAATCTGTCTCCTCTCTTTCTGCCCCTTCCCCATTCATGCTCTCTCTCTCTCTCAAAAAATAAATAAACATTAAAGAAAATTAGAAAAAAAAAACCTCCAAAACCTTCTTCAGCTCAGGGAACTAAAATTTTGAGGGGCTTCTTGATGTACATGAAACAAATAAAGCCTTCAACTTCTATCTGAGTACTGTAACTATCTTTTTCTCTGATATTGTCAAGAGGGAGAAAAAGTTTCTGGAAAAAATAAATCTCCTATGCAAAAAAAAAAAAAAAAAAAAAGAACTAAGCAGCTAAATCTCAAGGGCAAGTTATTATGTAAGCAGATTTTATAAGCAAAAGGCAGAACACAGGCATAAAATATTGCCTGATTCCACAGCAAGCTTAACAACAAATAAATCTACAAAAAGTTTAAATAGCACGATGGCATCCAATTCAAATAAAACCAATCTTGTAGACAGTCAAATGTCACTGAACTTCAAACTTTAATAGTTGGAGACAGGATGTTGAAGTACTACGTGATATAAACTTTCCCCACTTTCTGAAAAGTGTGCTAATAATGGAAAAATTTCCCAGGCTTTTACAAGTCGAAGTTGTTGGAGTCTGAATACCCACTGACTAAACTGGGTATTGGACAATAAACTCATCAAAATGAGAAACGGAGCTGCTGCCCCGTAGGGATTTTTGTTTTAATAAAATGGTTGGCACTTTTGGTGCATTGTGACTACTCTCTTCTATTAAAGGAGCCAAGTTTTCCTTCCGTCATTTTCTTTATATGTATATAAAATTTATTGTCAAGTTAGCTCACATACATTGTATACAGTGTGCTTTTGGTTTTGGGGGTGGATTCCCGTGATTCATCGCTTACACACGACACCCAGTGCTCATCCCAACAAGTGCCCTCCTCAATGCCCATTTCCCCCCTCCCCCACCATTTTGCAAATGAACCTGGAAGAGCTATTAACAGAAGGTAAAACGTACAGAAAGAAGGGGCTCTAGGGAGATTATGGAATTACTGCATTTGGCGTGAGTTGTTGATGTCCAGAAAGGACCCTGGATCTCATGTGGTGAACTGCAAACTCTGTTTCTTCTCACCACCAAACACACCAGCATTACCACCATGCATGTGACAATGTGCGCCCATATGCTCAGAGAAATTCCAACGTCTACCGTCTCAGCATCCACAAAAGTATCAGAGCCTTATAATACATTCCCTCCCTTACTATCTAAGGCTGAACATTCCATCACATCTCTTATCAGTGCCAAAGTGCTGTGCCCTCAGGGTTCTGGTGGTTGCTCCTCAATGCTTTAGTGAGTTCAACGTATGTGAAATAACACAGAGGCAGGAGTTCACAGGCAAACTCATCTTTCATGAGCAGTAACGTACATTCATTTTTCATGTGGCCATCAGCGGTTCATGGTTCAGTCCTGCTGTCTCCTATCTGATTTGCCAAATGAGCCTCAGTCCTGGTCAGGAAGCCTCATCCCTGCTCCCAGCATCTCTAGCTAACCTCCATCTTCCAGCAGTTGTTCAGATCTTTTCCTCTCACGAACGATCCTGACTCCCGGTTCCAACTGCTCACCTTCGCTCCAAGGATGTGTCCACACTGGTCTCTCTTCTCTCAAGTTTTTATACCTTATTTACCTCAATTGTTGAGAGCTCCCTTGCATGTTTAGGGCCATACATGATTTGTACCCAAAGGTACTTCACATGCCTTATCTTATTTGATGGGTATACGTTTCATACTTGCATGAGTCTAGAACCCATCTCAGTGACCTCTGAAACTCTCCTAAGAATAAGGTTTAAAATGTATGCCTCTTTGCATCACACAGAGCATGTAACTCAGCCTTTTACTGGGTGAAATGTTCTTTGATGGCCTGGAGAGACTGGTAAAATGTCAGGTCCTAGGTCCCAGCTCTAGGCATTCTGCATCCCTACGACTGAGTGAAGCCCAGGGGAAAGCCTTTTTTATTTTTTATTTATTTTTTTATTTTTATTTTAAAAAAAATTTTTTTAATGTTTTTTATTTATTTTTGGGACAGAGAGAGACAGAGCATGAACGGGGGAGGGGCAGAGAGAGAGGGAGACACAGAATCGGAAACAGGCTCCAGGCTCCGAGCCATCAGCCCAGAGCCTGACGCGGGGCTCGAACTCACAGACCGCGAGATCGTGACCTGGCTGAAGTCGGACGCTTAACCGACTGCGCCACCCAGGCGCCCCAAAGCCTTTTTTAAACTTGTCCTCTAGTCCCCAATCCCTGAAATTCTTATGCCACCATCAGAGCTGAGCTCTGATCAGCTCAATGCCAGTCAAAAATGAATAGTTACTGATGAAATGAAGTTGGAGACATTCTCACTAGACCAAGAACGTTTCTAATTCTTGATTTCTCGTTAGCATTGAGAGGAAGGGAGAATACATGTGAAGGAAAGGTCTCCTACAGGCAGACAAGGTACTGGAAGAAGCCATACCCATAGAGAGTGTTAATTTACCCAGTGCACATGGTTCCTGCCAAGTGGTTAAGCAACATCTGAATACAGACCAAACTGGCCCTGGAAGAGGGGGGTGAGGCATTTTGTCTTCTTGAGTAAGAACACAAAAGGTTGGTGCTTATTGACAATATTTCTTGGGTGAGCAAAAGCAGGAAGGAAGGACATGGGGAATTCAAACAAATAGAGCTCTGTAATCCTAAATGATCCATCCACCATGGCACAAATGGTGGACTAGCCTGTCCATTGTAATCTGGTATGATGTGCATCTCTTTGTGGTTCCTTGTATACCGGAAGAACTTGTTAGGATGCCAAATTTCCAGGCCCCAGCTCTGAAAATTCTTGATTTTAATTCACGTGGGGCTCAGGGACAGGCATATTTTGGGGATCAGCACTTTGGGTAATCCCTAAGTACCCCCCCTGAAAGACCCTGATGGGCAGCTCCCCAGGCTGCAGGGCCTGATGTTTCCTCCTGGGGCCCGTCTCCCCGCCCTCCACAGCCTGCTCCGATGAGCCCCCTTCGTAACCCCGCAGGACTGAAGGGACAGGAGAGGTATTTTCTTTAGAACCTGCTTGCTGGCAGCTGTGGTCAGACTTGCCTCGGAGAGAAAGTTCGGCCTGGAGTGGGCGACTGTGTTTCTGTGTGGCTGGAAGGTCGTCACACCTGAGGGATGCAGCGATCACGGCGGTGGCACTTGGTGAATGGCCGAGGGCTCGGAGAATGCTGGTCGATGATACAAGCCACCGTGCCGTGGAGGGGTACAGGATGAAACAGAGACCTGAGGCTCTGGGCTCACTTTGTCCCACTTTTCTCTTCTCCTCTGGTACTCGAAACCCACTGCTGCACTTGTAGACTCTCTCCTCTTTTGGAGTCACCTGGGGACCTTTCAAAGTACCACTGGTTGGCCCTGTCTTGAACCACCTGGAATCTCTTCAGGTGGGGCTAACGGTGGCAGAGCATTTACCGAACTCCTCTGTGGGTTCGCATTTGCGATTGGAGCTGACAGTGACCTGCCCACGACAATGTTCGCCACAAGGATGGGCAGCCCTACAGTAGAAACCATACACAAATGGAGCAAGTTGTAAAGACCTCACCTCACAGAGGCTTCAAGAGCCAGTCTTGCTCTTTCCGCCTATTTCGGCCCCTTGGGCTTAGACCAAGCTCCTCAGGCTTCTAGGTCACTGGAGAGAGGCCTCCTTCTTTCCCCTCAGCTCTAGCTCAAATATGCTTTCTCTCCTCAGCTTGGAACCTCAACACCCTGCTTACAAAAGTGTATCTGCAAGTCCTTTGTTTGCAAAACTCATTAATTTACTCTTTCCCCAAAGCAAAGGTTGCCCTTGTACACACGTCCTTGGCACTGGCTAACATTCCTTCTGAATGCTGTTGTTTTTTTTTTTTTTTAAAGTTTATTTATTTATTTTTGAGAGAGAGAGACAGAGACAGAGAGGGCGCAGAAGAGACAGAGAGAGAGGGAGACAGAGGATTCATGCCGGGCTTGAACTTACAAACCGAGAGATCGTGACCTGAGCCAAAGTCTGAAGCTTAACCCACTGAGTCATCCAGGCGCCCCTGGATGCTTACTTTTACTGTTTTTCTACAGAGCCCATTACCTTTCCGTGCAGTAGGAAAGCAGGGCAGAGATTTGGAGTATGGGCTTCAGTTAGGTTTGACTTCAAACCCTTCCTTTGCCATTCTTATCACATGACTTGGGATGAATTGCTTAGTTAACTACACCTCACTTTTCTTATCTTTAAGATGGGGGATTCTAGAACCTACCTTACAAAGTTGTTGGGGGGGGGGAGATTCAACGCATTGGTTAGAACTTGACAACAGTAAGTCTTCAATAAACCTTAACTATTGTGATTAGGAACCTAGCCCCACTGTGTATACTAGGTGCCTGCTTTTCCTTTCCTATGTCTTCATGGAGTTCTGGAGCTCTCCTGCCAGGCCCGTTATATCCACAACCTGTGGATCCATGAAGTGGGTATTATCCAACCAATTACAGGATGGAGAAGCAAACCAGAGAGCGAGCCAGGGCACGTGGGAACCCAGGCCAGTCTGAATGCTAAAGTCCCTCCCCTCAGGAGGCCACACTGCCGAGAAAAGGGACAGCTCCTGGACTGGTTGCACTAGAAAGACTTCCCATCTCACTTAAGCAAGAAGCACCCAGTTTCCTTTCTTCACAAGATCTCCATCTCTTCATTTTTACAGGCACATCGTCATAGGCTTTTCTAGGCTGAAGGTTGTATGAACGACCTCCGTCCACGTGGTAAGGAGGTAGAAGACATAGGATGATAAATAGACGTTCCAGATTTAGAATATTGAGCAAGGAGCCACGGAAGTGTTCAGGGTCCAATATAAAGCATCGTTCTAGAAAGACACAGACACTTTCCAGATATCTATTCAATGTTTTTCCAGCTTTTTTTACACCAGCATCACATTAAAAATGTATATAATGTCAACACTGGCAAAATGCCTATGATATAACTGGAGTGCACGGTAAAACCCCTAACCAAGGTTGTACATTGATAACTTACATTCCTAGTAATTCTTACAAAACCTCAGTTCTGACTAGCAGTATCCTAGCAAATGTTCCATTACAAAGACCCAACTGATGTTTTTACATGAACTTCCTTTATGAAAAAACGTTCGCTTACTCTGATAGTGTAATTAACGTCATTGCAAGAAACTAATATAAACGACTCAAACTTAGCCAACGTCACTTACACTTCAATTTTCTCCCTAGTAGAATGTAAAGTAAAACTTCTGGTTTTCTAAATGGTTTTTGTGATTCTCTTGGTTACTGGATTACATTAATAAATTCCTCCCAAATGGAAAATAACTCTAAGCCAGACTTAACTACTTTCTGGAATCACTCCCTGCATCTCCAAATTTAAAGAGTCCTGAGTTATACTCACTTCCTCCTGCCTGACTGGTGATTATTAGAATTTCTAATGCCATACCTTAATAGTGAATGATAAAGCTGTCCCATGGCAGCAAACAATCCACAGCCTATTGACTCCTTTATTTTAGGCCTTGGAGTTCTATTTTGACTCATAAATATTTTTGAACTGGAAAAGATCTTAGCCGTCACTGACCTTTACCTCTGCCACTCCTCTCTCTATCCACTGCCCTCCCCTCCCTTCTTTTCTGGTCCAGATATGACTTGCTCAAGCTCACATACCATACTGAAGAAAAGGACTAGATCTAGAAGAAAGAACTTTGGAGAACTATTGCCAATCCATTGGTAATTCCTCTACTTTGTTGTTAATAACTAGACTGAGGTAATGAGGGGTATGATATAATGCATATGAACCAATACCACAGATTGTGGCACATAACAGCTGCTCATGAAGTTCTGGCTATTGGTACTAATCACTGTCATTCCTATAAAGTATAACAGGAACCTGGCTTAGGCAGGGGTCACAGCTTTTTTATAAAATCATAATGATGTTGCTGGCAAATCAGAGTAGACAAATGCCCTCTTTAAGACGGAACAGAATGATAATCCTCCCCAGGGTAAAATGGATCTCTTCAAGGCTGGTAATATTTGGCACAGGTTCGGGCAGCTTGCTGAAGTGGTAGGGAGGGTTGTGCGAAACTTACCCCATTGCGTTATTAATTAGGTTATTCACCAAGAAAGAAATCTATGTCTTTCATCCCGGTAATGCAATCACAGAAGGGAGAAGCAGGCCAGGGAGAATACTCAAAACTGTAGATGGGTTTCTACAAAACATACATTCTTCCATTGTTGGCATATATGCACTCTTATACACCTACAACTTGTATGCTAATTTCTTGTATCAAACAAAGAAATACTCTTTGTCCTGCAACTACTTTCCAAACCGAGGAGAACGTGAATGAGGTGATGGTGGTGTAAGTCTTGTATGGACATCAACTGGACACAGGAATTGACTAAGGGGGCAAAACAGAAACTCCTGAGGTCACCGTTCCCAACTGCACCCACATTGACGGTGGTCATCCCCCACTCCTATCATTCTGATACATTTCCCCGCGGGCTGCTCCGGCACCCTGTCTCCTGGGGTGGGATGGTGGAGTGGTACGGAGGGAGGACTGTCCTTGAGATAACGGGGGCCAGCCAACAAACTTAAGCTTGTTTGCCTAGACGGTGGCAGATGCTAGATGGTGGCAGAATCTCTTCCCAACCCAACACTGCATGGCGTGATCAGCAAGAGCAAAGGCCCCAGGGCTGACTACTGGCACCAGCAGGGAAACAGAATTAGCTTTTACGTGTGAAAGAAAGCAAGGACACACTGTCAAAAAAGCCAGGGAGATCAGATGTGCACAAAAAGCGATGTTTGTATTTCCAACCCTTTTAAGAAATGCCTTCAGTGTTAGACAAATGCCTTTGCTGGAACAAGATGGACTCTATCTGTAAGTGATCTTCCCAGTAAGATTCTTCTCTCTCTTTCTTATGGCATCTCCTCCATATGAGTATAATACTGCTTTTTACACATGAGTTTTTGCTACTTTGGCTTCCAATTCCCCTTTTCCCTCTGCATTGCATCATATGAAAAACACAGCCAATGTTTAACGATCTTTTTTCATTAGTTTCTTACTTATGCTTTAAACACGTTTCCATGCCAAACCCATAGACACTTTTCGTGTGTGTGGGAAAATTGAATTCTGACAGGTTTCGCACTACATTGTTTTTTTAAGCTTGGAAAAACTTTGCACTGAGTCCCCTGGGCTCTGCATCATGGCTTTGAAGTCTTTTTTGGCACACATGGGTCTTAACTGTTTGCCAATTTGCTATAATTGGGCTTGAGGCTACATGTGCGGAACAGTGCCTTGTAATAAAGGCATTCTGTCCAAAGGACAATTTTGTACCAGGTAAAAGGTGTGCTGCCTTCAGAACTGTGATTGTTGTTGAACAAGCTGAGGCCATCTGAAAGGTAGTTTCCATTTAACTATTAAGGCACTCTAGCCTTCTCTGATGTCACATCTAGGTTTCATAAGAGAACATTTATATTCTATGAGTGTTTCAAATTTATGGTCTATTTCCCTTGCCTGAACACATTTTCACCTCTGAAAGAAATGTGAGAAATGAGTCAGGACCAGGACTCCCAGGGCTAGCTGCTCATCCGGGCTCCTTCCTGTGCTGCTTCTTAGGACAGTAAGACCAAATTTGATGCATAAACCTTGTGACCCTTTGTGCTGGGGAGCACAAGAAGTAGTAAATGTAGGCATTTCTATCACACACAAGTATAAGTTTCCCTAAGTAGCTGTAATGTAAACATGAATTTAAATACCTCATTTTGAAGTCCTACATAGTTAATAACCAATAAAGTTGCAAAGTGGGAAAGAAGGAGACCAATACCCAGTAAGTGGCTCCTCCAATGAATCAGGTACTGTTAAAAGGCTTACACCAACTCTGATGGGTATCTCCTGTGAGTTCTATTATACGTGTAGATTTGGGGCACACATGACTAAAAAGGCGGTAAGTGGTGAAGCTTACGAATCCAGGTCGGCTGGTTTCAAATTGCGCTGCCTATTTCTCAAATGCAATGAGTGGTGGTGTAAGAACATCCTAAAAGTATCAGGACAAACCTTAAGGAAAGGGCATTAATGGAAGTTCCATTACAGGACTCACTTATGAATTCATCCTTTTATTTGCTGAATCCTGACTCTGTGTTGGCTACTATAGTCAGGGCTGGGGACACCCAGATAAATAAGATACAAGGAGCCCCACGCTGTAGAGGTATGGTGGAATGCTTTTAGGAAATTGGCTTTGACTTGCTCACTCCATAGGAAGATGGTTGTCAAGCTTTTCTCCTTACAGATTTGCTTTGCCTGGATGGTGGGTGGAGGGAGATGATGACTCACCCCACCTCCGTCTGAGCAGCAAAGCAGCAAGAATTAACTCTGGAAGGGCACAGAGGCTCCTCACTGACCCCACAGGAGGGAACCTCACTTCCCAAGAGAGTGGATGCTTACCTGCTCTTGCATTTTAGTTTATAGGAAGGGCACGAATAAGAAACTTGCAAATTAATAATCGAGGAGTTCAGGTAGTGCTAAAAATGCAGAGAAATAAAAGGAAGAAGACTGGATAATCCACTAATGGAGGCATACTCTAACAGGGAAAGCCCTAAATCTGTAAGAAAAGTAGCTAACTGAAAACTACTGAAGAAAGAAACTAACAAATCTAGACAAGGAAACAATTGGTATAAGTCTAACTAAAACCCAGATCTTCTCACTGCAAGTCTAGGTAAAATGTTTCCATAAATGCTGGGATAAAGTCCTAAGTGTCTAAGGTTCATGTCATAGGAAATGACCATAACTTCCCATGAAATATCCTTATAACATGACCCAACAAAAAGTACAAGCTGAATGGATCATCCTTGGGAATTTTCTTTTTTGGGAAAAAAAAAAAAGTAAACCTAAACATTTTAATATACAAGATGTATCATGGAACTATTGTTCAAAGTAATTTTATTTACTTATTTTTTTAATGTTTGTATTTATTTTTGAGAGAAAAAGACAGAGCATGAAGGGGGGGAGGGGCAGAGAGAGAGGGAGACACAGAATCCGAAGCAGGCTCCAGGCTCCGAGCTGTCAGCAGAGAGCCTGATGCAGGGCTTGAACTCATGAACCATGAGATCATGACCTTGGCTGAGGTTGGACGCTCAACTGACTAAGCCACCCAGGTGCCCCCGTTCAAAGTAATTTTAAAGAAAGGCAAAGGTTATCTTTATGAAAAAAGTCCCTTTCCATTTAATCCTAAAATAATTTCTTATTTATGTCTACTGTCACAGAAATAAAATTAATATATGGTTCATTCTTTCATGTCATGCATGTTAGTGTCAGATGGGATTAAAAGGTTTAGAAGAGTGAAATATTGGCTTAGTGGTTACATTAACCACTTCCAAACCCAATGAATCATGGGAATGAATGTTGGATCTATTTCTTTTTCACTCTGGGCAGTGGTCAAGAAGGTGACCACAACAATTTCTCATTAATATTAGCTTCAGGTATGATTTCTTCCAGAACTTTCAGTGAAACCAGTCCTTTTAAAAACAGATGGGAAAAAATCTAGCTCAATAAAAGTAAAATATGTATAGTTTATAAACAAGCACTCAAAATATCTGATTTCAACAATAAAGGGCCCATTTCCCATTAAAAGGCATAATGGGAAAATACTGGAACTGAATTCATTGAGTCAATTTAAAAGGTATTCTCCATAAACATATTAGATCTGCCATTTGAACCAGGCTCATAATTGTCATGGTTGCAGATTCTTCCTGGCAACTATATTTGGGGGCTGGAGCCCAGATTTTTCAGAGTAGCTGGAAAAATGTGAGGAAAAAAACCCACTTTTTTCTTGCCCAATGAATTTCCACTGGATGTTCAGATTATTATCCAGCTCCTTCCTATCAGTGATGATACAGATACACTAGTTAAATGTGGGGTGAGAGGACAGCCTGCATATGACTGATAGAGAAAAGGCTCCTTCATGTGTTTGTCAGCATCAGGGTCTAGGATGACTGTAGGGGGAGGGATAAACAACATTCTGAGCTTCTGTCATTAGCACTAATAATTACACAGAAATTTGTTTCTTGTCAAGGTGACAGCAATTGGATTTACTGTCTTTACTGGAGCTACCAAAAATATATGAAGCAATGATCTGATAGACACTGCACATCAGGGAATGCAGAATAGTGATCTCTGAAAACAAATGAGAGAAAACAAGATAATCTCGTAAATTACCCACGCTTACTGCACTGACATCCCCTCCTCTGGGGCTGGCAGGAGAAACACAGGCAGAAGATAGCAAGTTCTCTCGGTTGAAGAGATGTTTGAGGAGAGTTTCAGAAGGCTGCAGTAGCTAAGTTTCAGAGGACAGAGTATCTGAGAGGAGGAAACTATAGACAGAACTCCAGAGAGTAAAAGAGGAACATTCTGATACTCTGCAGAGTATAGTCCAATGCAAATACGTTCATGCAGGTGAGGAAACTACACTACACTGACAAAGGAATCATCTGGAAGATGGCTAGAGATAACAGCACCTAGTGTTCCTACTGGGTAGAGAATAGTGCCTATCTCACCAGCCAGAGTAAAAACCCTTATGATCATGGAGCACTGGGTAGAGTAAATAGAAAAACCTTGCCTCAATAAGGAGGAATGTTTCATCCATCACTGAGCACTGCTTTTGTCCCTCCTAATTAATCCTAAAAATAAGACCTGAAAGTCTCAAATATTATCATGCAATTTAGTTGCTTTCCAGTACACCCTTCATGAATAATTTTAGGAACACAAAACATTCAGCACCAAACAAAGTAAAAATAACAATGTCTGGCATCCAAGAAAAATTACCAGGCATAAGAATACAAGCAATTATAACCTGATAAAAAGGAGAAAAATAAATACTGAAATTGACCTAGATTGGAGTGTGATGCCAAATCAGTAACCAAAGTCAAATATTTCATAATATACAAAAAATTAAATGAAGACATGGAAGATATAAAGATACAAAATCCAAACTAAACTTCTGTTGATAAAAACCAATGTATGAGAAGAAAAATACAGTGGATGAGATTAACAGCAGATTAGATATTGCAGGAAAAATACCTGTAAACTTGAGGACACAGGAATAGTATACAAAAGTATACAAAACGTAACACAAAGAGAGAAGAAAATAGCGAAAAAGTGAACAGAACATCAGTGAGCTGAGAGATAATTTCAATTAGCATAATATATGTGTTACTAGAGTTCTCAAAAAGGGATGCATATGTGAATAAATGATGGTCCCATGGGGTGCCTGGGTGGCTCAGTCAGTTAAGTGTCCAACTTCGGCTCAGGTCATGATCTCGCAGTTCATGGGTTCGAGCCCTGTATTGAGCTCTGTGCTGACAACTCAGAGCCTGGAGCCTGCTTTGGATTCTGTGTCTCCCTCCATCTCTGTCCTTCCCTGCTCATGCTCTGTCTGTCTCTCAAAAATAAACATCAAAAAAAATTTTTTTTAAATGATGGTCTCAGAATTTCCAGATACGGATGAAAACTATATACTAACAGTTGCAAGACACTCAATGAACCTCAAGAACAAGAAAAGTAAAGAAAAACTATACCCTATTCAAAACTAATGACTGTGAGAAAATCTTAAAAGCAGCCAGAGGAAAAAGGCATGCTCCAGAGGAACAATTATAAGAACTGCAGATTTCTTATTAGATACAGTATACCTGAAAAGTGGGAGAGTGGGACAACATCTTTGAAGTAGTGAAATAAAAACTGTCACCCTAGAGTCTACAAAAGCAAAAATAGCTATCACCAGCAGACTCACAATACAAAAAATGTGAAAGTAATTCTTTTATGCAGAAGAAAAATAATGAGATGGAAATATAGACATATATAAAGAATTTATATATATATATATATATATATATATATATATATATAAAGAATATATATATAAAGAAATATATATATATAAAGAATATATATAAAGAAATATATATATAAAGAATATATATATGTATATAAAGAAATGAATAACATGAGAAATGATAACACATGAGTAAATATGTGCCTTTCATTAATTAAAAATATTGAAAATATGGTTGACACACTTAAATATAATAACAATGTGGTATGGAGCTCAGAATATATACAAAAGTAAAATGTATAACAGCATTGGCACAAATGTTGGGAAGAAAGAAATTGTAGTTTACCATTGAATAGGTCTTATATTACATAAGAAGTGGTATAATATCACTCAAATTTGAATTAATTAGGCCTTAAAGCAACCACCAGTATATAAATATATGAAGTAATTATTTTGGAACTCTAGAGTTTACTAAAAGGCTTGACCCTTCAAGAGAAATACTTGGCTAAAAGTCACAGTTAATACTGGTCAATTCATCTTTCAATGGTAGTAGCAACACATCTCCCACGTTCCAACCCCATGAAAGGTGGCAATGGGGATGGCAGCCTACATTCCTGGTATGGCTTGTTGGGGCTAGGGTGGGCAATATGGATCTCGATCTCCTAATATCAGAGTTTGTATCTGAATTGCAGATTGCTGTTCATGGTCACTGAAGTTCAGGGAGAGAGGTTAACCACCATTGTTTCAATTTCCACTGAGTGAAACAGCTTCTAGGGGATTTAAAGGAGTCACATCTGGGCTTTTTTTGAGGAGATCCAGGGGACATTCAAGAGCAACCATGTATAAGAAGGAATTTAGAAAGCTACTAGGTACTCAGGAAGATTCAGATTCATAAAAGACCAGGGAAGCCCTTAAGCTTTCACCTCAGACTGATCTCCAGCCAAGACACTCTACAATTAAAAAAGAAAAACAAAACCCAGCAAACCCTGTGGTTTATTTCTAGAGTTAACACATTATAAGATTCAAATGTCCAGTTTTCAACGAAATATCACAGGCATGCAAAGAAACAGCAAAGTATTACTTATTCAAAAGAATAAAATAAATTGAGAGAAACTATATCTGAAGATGTGTGGACACTGGACTTACTAGACAAAGGTTTTTTAAAAACTATTTTAAGAAGCTCAAAGAACTAAACAAAGACATGAAAAAAGACAAGAAACTAATGTATGAAAAAAATAACATTATCAATATGGAGAAATTATTACAAAGAAATCAAAAAGCAATTATGAAGCTAAAAGTACAATAACTAAAATGAAAATTATACTAGAAGGTTTCAAAAGCAGATTTGAAAGGGTATAAGAGTCAGCAAATTTAATGATAGAACAATTGACATTATAGAGTCTGAAGGAGAGGAAGAAAAAATAATGAAGTAAAATGAGCACAGCTTAGGGACTTGCAGGACGTCATCAGAGAGAACCAACAAATGCATTGGGGACTCACGGGAGAGAGAGAGAAAGGGACAAAGAGAATATCTGAAGACATAGTGTCTGGAAACTTCCCAAATATAATGAAAGACATGAGTCTTCAAGAAGCTTATAAACTTGAAAAGGTGCACACTGAGACAAATTATAATCAAACTGTCAAAAGCCAAAGAAGGAGTCTTGAAAGCAACAAGAGAGAAGTGATTCATCACATACATGCAATCCTCAGTAAGATTATCAGTTAATTTCTCATCGGAAACTTTAGAGTCCAGAAGGCAGTGGGTTGATGTATTCAAAATGCTAAAAGAAAACAACTGTCAAATGAGAATTCTATATCTGGCAAAACTATCCCTCAAAAATGAGGGCTAAATTAATATAAATTAAGATAAATAAAAACTGACAAAGTTCATTACCACTAGGCCTTCCCTGCAAGAAATGCTAAAAGGGGTCCTGCAGGATGAAATGAAAACTGTTAAATAGTAACTTGGAGCCATATGAAGAAATAAAGATCTCCATTAATGGTAAATACATGGGCAATTTAAAAGCAATTTTGGTTTATGACTCCAGTTTTTAAATTTTCTACATGATTTAAAGGACAAAGTCATTATAATTCCATGTGGAAATTTTACAAAACAATGGACCATATTCTGGATTACAAAACAAATTACATTCTCTGACAACAATGGAAGTAAATTAAGATCAAAAGAGAAACGTCTCTGGAAAATCTCCAAATATTTGGAAACCAAATACATATATAAATAACCAATAGATCAAAGAAGAAACTCAGATGGAAATTAAAAAGTATTTTGAACTGAATGAAAAATGAAACATGGTAGGGGCGCCTGGGTGGCTCAGTTGAGCATCCAACTTTGGCTCAGGTCATGACCTCACAGTTCATGGTTTCAAGCCCTGCATCGGGCTCTCTGCTGTCAGCACAGAGCCCGCTTTGGATCCTCTGTCCTGCTCTCTCTCTGCCTCTCCCCTGCTCCCTCTATTGCTCAAAAATAAAAAAAAAAAAACACTGTTAAATTGGAAATAAAAAAACATTAAAAAAATAAAACATGGTAGGTACACTTGGGATGAGCATGGCATAACGTATAAACTTGTCGAATCACTATGTTGTATACCTGAAACTAATATAAAATTGTGTGTCAACTATACTAAAAAAAAACAAAAACAAAAAAACTATACCATATCAAATATGTAGGATGTTGCTATGGTAGTGTTTAGGTGGAAATTTAGATTTCAACTTAATTAAAATTTTCTAAACACCTATAGTAGAAAAGAAAAAAAAGATATCAAATTAATGGCTCCAATTTCCACTTTTGGATTAGCAACAGAGAAGGTAAATAAAAAGAAGAGTCTACTAAGGCCAAAGTTTAATTTAATTAAGTCAATTAAACAGAAAGGAAGTGGAAAAAAGGAAACTAAAAATATCTGAGTTGCAATCGGTGAATAGAAAATAGAACATCAATAGGAAAAAAAAAACAAGGGCTAGTACTTTGAGATGATAAATTGATAACATCTAGATAGACTGAACAGGAGGAAAAGAAAAAAGGCACAAATTACTAATTTCTGGAATAAATTAAATGGCATCATTACAGATTCTACTAATATTCAAAGGAAAATAAATACATATTATCAATAACTTTATGCCAATAAGGTTGACATATTACTTACAAAAGCAAATTCCTTCAAAGACACAAAATACCAAAATGGACTCCAGAAAAAATAACCTGAACAGTTTATATCTATTTAATAAATCACATTTGTGGTTAAAAACTTTCCTGCAAAAGAAACTTCAAGCCCATATGGTTTCACTGGTGAATTCTACCAAATGCTTACAGAAGAAAAAAAAATACAAATTCTAAACCAACTCTTCCAGATCACTGAAAAACAGGAAATACATTCCAAGTCATATTTGGGGTAAAGCATTACTCCATATCCAAATCAAAGACACCCTAAAAAATGAAAATGACTGGGCATTATCTGAAATAAATATGGATGTAAAATTTTTAAACAAAATTTTATCAATTTAAATTCAACAATACACATAAAAAAATATTCCTGCTTGACCAAGTGAGACTTATTCCAGGAATACCAAGACGGTTTAATATTAAAAAAATCGACTTACCATATTAACTGACTGGAAAATCATTAAAAAATGGTGATTTCAATAGATGCAGACAGAGCATCTGGCAAAATCTAATATGCATTGTGGATAAAACCTCTCAGAAAACAAAAATAGATGGGGATCTATGTCAACTTGAGAAAAAAGCATCTATGAAAAACCTACACTCAGCATCATATTTAATGATGAAAGAATGAATGCTTTTCCTCCAAAGACAGAGAAAAGACAAGGCTGTCCATTCTCACTACTTCAATTCAACATTGAACTGGAGTGTTAGCAAGTGTGATAAAACAAGAAAATGAAATAAAACGTATCTGAACTAAAGAGAATGAAGGTAAACTATCTTTATTCATGGATGACATGGTAAGAAACAAAACAAAACAAAACAAAACAAAACAAAACAAAACAAAGAAAACACCTGATGGAATCAATAAAAAAATCTTATAGAACTAGTACATGTGCTTAGTAAGGGGGCAGGATACAAGATCAATATACAGAAATTAATTGTATTTTTATATACTAGCAATGAACAGTCAGAAATAAAAATTAAAACTGCCACTTGCAATGGCATTAAAATCATGAAATACTTGAGGGATAACTGACAATAGATGTGCAAAACCTGTGCACTAAAAATTAAAAAGCATTGCTGAGAGAAATTTGAAAGACCTAAATAAATGGAGAGATATAACATACTCATGCATCAGAAGACATAATGCTACCCAAACCATTCTACAGGTTCAACACAATCCCAACCAAAATCCCAGCAGGCTTTGCTGAAGAAATTGACACACCGATTTAAAATTGGGGCGCCTGGGTGGCAGAGTTGGTTAAGTATCCAACTTTGGCTCAGGTCATGATCTCACGGTTTGTGGGTTCGAGCTCCGCATTGGGCTCTGTGCTGACCACTCAGAGCCTGGAGCCTGTTTCAAATTCTGTGTCTCCCTCTCTCTCTGCCCCTCCTCCGCTCACACTCCATCTCTGTCTCTCTCTCTCTCTCTCTCTTTCTCAAAAATAAATAACATTTAAAAAATTAAAAAAAATTCATATGGAGGGGGCACCTGGGTGGCTCCATTGGTTGAGCATCTGACTCTTGATATCAGTTCAGGTCATGATCTCATGGTCTTGGAATTGAGCCCTGAGTCTGGTTCCATGCTCACAGTGCAGAGCCTGCTTGGGATTCTCCCTCTCCCTCTCCCTTTGCTCCCCTGCCCCCAACTCTTTCTCTCAAAAAAATAAATTTTAAAACTCATATGGAAACATACATGTCTTAGAATAGCTTGAACAAACAAAAACTGAACTAACACTACCTAAGTTCAACTTATTATCAAGTTACATTATAGCAGTCACCCCTTATCAGTGGTTCCAACTTCTACAGTTTCAGTTACCTGCAGTCAATATCCAGAAGCATATGACCCTCCTTCTGATCTACACCAGAAAGTCAACAGTAGCCTAAAGCTATGTCACAATGCCTAGCTCATTCACCATACTTCATCTCATCACATAGGCATTTTATTATCTCACATCACTTCAAGAATAAGAATGGTGGATACAATAAGATATTCTGAGAGAGACAGACAGACAGATAACTACGTTTATGTATTTATTACAGTACATTGTTCTACTTTATTATTATTGTTAATCTCGTATTGCGCCTAATTTATAAATGAAACTTTATCGTATGTATGTATGTATAGGAAAACATAATATTATACGTATATATATTATATATATATATATATATATATAATATATATATATGGCTCTTGGTACCATCCTCAGTTTCAGACACCCACTGATGGTCTTTGAATGTATTCCCCATGGATAAGGGAGGACGACTTTAATCAAGACAATGGTATAAAAATGAATAGATCAATGGTACAGCGCAAGGACATATACATGGGCATTTGATTTTTAACAAAGTACAAAGGCAGTTCAGTGTAGAAAGAATATTTCTTTTTCTTTTTTCTTAAGTTTATTTATTTATTTAAAAAATTTTTAATGTTTATTTATTTTTTAAAGAGAGAGAAAGACAGAGCACAAGTGAGGGAGGGGCAGAGAGAGAGGAGACACAGAATCCAAAACAGGCTCCAGGCTCTGAGCTCAGTCTGACACGGGGCTCAAACTCACAAAACTGAGATCATGACCTGAGCTGAAGTTGGACATTTAATTGACTGAGCCACCCAGGTGCCCCAAGTTTATTTATTTTTGAGAGAGAGAAAGAGAGAGAGAGAGAGAGAGAGAGAGAATCCTAAGTAGGCTCTGCACTGTCAGCATGAAGCCAGACTTGGGGCTCCATCAACGAACCGCTAGACCATGACCTGAGCCGAAATCAAGAGTTGGACACTTGACATACTAAGCCACCCAGGCATCCCGAAAGAATAATTATTTCAATAAGTGACCGTGGAACTATTTGAAATCACAGGCAAAAAAAACACCCCAAAACAAACAAAAAAAACAAAAACAAACAAACAAAAAAAACACCATAAAACTTCCAGATGAAAATATAATTTGAGTTTGGCAAATATTTCTTAACTATACACCAAAAAGCATGGTTCCTGAAAGAAAAACTAAAAATTGTACCTCATCAAAAGTAAAATATCTACTCTTACAAATTCATAGACTGGGGAAATATTTTCAAAAACATATTATCTGATAAATAATAAATGACTTGTATCTTGGTTTTCTAAACAACTCTTAGAATTCACTACCAAGAAAACAAAGAGTTCTGATGCTTTTTTAAAAAAATTGGGTGGAAATATTTTAAGAGACACTTCATCAAAAAAGTATGTGAAATGTAAAATCAGCTCACAAAGAGATTCTCAGGCTCCTTAGTCATTAGGAAGATTAAAATTAAATTAAACCCACAATGAATTGCCAGTACACACTTATTAGAAGGCACAGCTTTAAAAAAAAGATTGAGGGGAACCTGGGTGGTTCAGTCGGTTAAGCGTCTGACTCTTGATTTTGGATCAGGTCATGACCTTGTGGTTGTGAGATAGAGCCCCGTGTTGGGCTCTATGCTGAGCATGGAACCTGCTTTGAATTCTCTCTCTCTCTTCCTCTCTCTCTCTGCCCCTCCCTAACTGATGCACGCATGTTCATGCTCTCTCTTTCAAAGTAAATAAACATTTTTAAAAATGTTTAAAAATTAAAAAAAGATCAACCATATTAAGAGTGAGTGAGGATAGAGAACTAAAGTTCCCACAATGGAATGTGACTGAATCTCAAAATAACTAGGCACAGTGAAAGAGTCCCTACCCCCTACCCAACAGGCAAATCACAATCATAATCAGTACATAATGTATGATTCCATTTATATAAATTCTAGAAGATGTCAACTAATGTAGTTACAAATAGCACACCAGCCGTTACCTGGAGATGGAATGGGAAGAAGATAAAGGTCAGGAAATAAAAATTACAAAAGGTAAGAGGAAACTTGGGTTTGATGAACATGTTCGTTATCTTGCCTGTGGTGATGATTTCATGGGGATGTTTATATCAGACTTATCAAATTGTATGCTTTAAGTATATGAAATTTATCACATTATCGATTATACCTCAAGGAAGCTGTGAAGAAAAACAATCACACTCCTTTCACCAATAATGAATAACTAGCAAGTTTATAAAAACCTCTGTCAAATCTTCTCAGTAAAAAGCCTCCTTGGAGAATAGAAACTCTGAAGAGAAAATCAAAACATCTTGGTTCATTTTCGGGGCTGATCTCTTGTGCTTGAATCAGAGTTGCTTAGATCTAAAAAGGAGACCCAACTGCAGAAGTTACTGCATAAGCAACATTTGGAATGTTCGTAAGTCAAGCAGTTATGAGGCAATATTGTTCATTATATTTATTCTCAAAATACTTCACGAGTCAGCCAAATTGGCTTCTCTAGAATCAAACAAAAAAAATTAACGAAGTGTTACTGCAATTAATGAGAACCCAGACCAGGATGAGAATCTTAACTCTAATAAACAAGATGGCTACACTTTTCAATAAAAAGCTTGACAACTAAATACATGTTTTGTTACAAAATGCCCTTTCTCAAAAGGGCATTTTAGATTTAATTTTTCATAAGCTGTTATCATAACTTGAAGGAACCGTTCATCTTTCTTTTACAAGAAATCCTACCATATTTAATCTGATATTAATTTTTAAAGTTGAAAGAATCTAAATGCACCATCCAGGCATGGTATGTGATATGTTCATTAATACCAGTCATTTGGAGCAAACTTAGAAAAGAATATAACTACGAACTATATCTTCAGTCTTCTTCATATTTTGAAAGATTAAATGTAACAAGAGTCATTTTTTTTTCACCTAACAAGTGTTCAGTGGAGGCTGCGGCATGCTGGGCATGGCTCCACATTACTGAGAGGACACCAAGATAAATTAGATGTGGTTTCTGCCTTTGAGTTGCTAGGCAAATCCTCTAGCACTGCTCCTTGCCCAGATGTAAATGTTATGTGCCCAAAAGGACTAGTTCAGTCCACCTCTGTTACGTCCAGACCAACAGGCTGCCTCATGTTGCTGACTATAGATAGATGTCCCACATATGGGCTCAAACTACAGACCCCGGACCTCTGACACAGGAAAAAAGTACAAAGACTGGGTCACTGAAAAGCCATTTTGGGCCCTGGCAGTACAGTATAAAAGGGATTGTTCATCAATATTCTAGAAAGGTAGTGGAAACATTATTTTATGAAGGCGGTGATACTCCGGATGGCTAATAGGGCACAAGCTTGAGTCAGACAGAATCAAGGTAAAAATCCTGGCTCTGTCACGTAATAAACCTGCTGCCTTGATGGTTACTCAACCTTTGTAAGCCTCAGTTTTGTCTTTTAAGAAATGGCCATAAAAATAACAGTACCTACCTCTAAAGGTTTTTTCAAAATTAAATACAATAAGAGGTGCAAAGCAGTAAAACCAAGTGTCTTTGTGCCAACAAAGTCACATACCAAAAATAAAAGCTATTTTTAAGTCATGCAACAAACACCTACAATTATGTTGCCTAAAACCAAAATTGTTGTTTGAGCTCAAAGTTTACAAATAAAATATATAAAATATTATAGCTATATATTGTTATTAAAGTTCTGATCAAAGACTTTAATCCTTGACTAACTATTGACAATTTATTTAATAAGTTTTAATAAATACCTCTTTACAGTTCTTACTATGTGCTAGGAGTCATTCTTTACAAATGTTAACTCATTTAATATTCATGACAACTCGTGGGGAAGGTACTATAGCTGTCATAATTATCCCCATTGTATACATATTTGCAAAATATATATTTATGTATAGGAATTATATACATAAATTATATATATTAATATAAAAACATATATAATTATATATTTATATGTATATAAATAAATTTATATGTATATAAATATATATTTCCTTACATATAAACATATATTACATATAAATATATATTAGATTTATATACATATATTACATATTATACATATAATGTATATATTTATATATACATATAATATATATATTTATATATACATATATATATTATTATATGTGTAACATAATATATATATTACATATAAATATATATTTCCTTACATATAAATATATATTTATATGTATATAAATACATATTTCCTTAGGTTTGCCTAAGGAATGTGTTTTGTTTTATAGGGAGGATACCAAAACACTGAAATAAACAGTGCTAAGTTTTCCCAGAGCCAGGGCTGATTTTGGTATCAATAATACAATGATGGTGATGAGACTTTTATGGGAAGATGAAAAAGCGTTATTTTATTAGAATGGATTTCACTAAACTACTAGATGCCGGGTAAGTTGGAAATCAGCAGATGGAGAAAACATCATTACTTACTACCCCTTGCATACAATAAATAGTTCATTTAATGAAAAAAAAAATCACATCACCAAGATGGCGAAATTGGTCATTCCTGACTTCACAGGAAGAACAACTCATAAGAAGAACAACTGATAACTAACTACTCAAGAACAAGGCACCAATGAGAGAATCCTAGAACACAGGGGTCTGAAGCACCGCTGCACCACAGAGCCCAAGACAGGCTACCTAAGAAGGGTAAGAGAAGCAGCTGTAGTTGACTGCATTGCCCCTTCTCCAAGGCAGTGCAGCGCCACATGGAGAGGTCCCCTTGAGCTCCCAGTTCCTCCAGGGGGAAAAGAGAACCCAGAGGGACAACCATCACCACCTAGGTGTTATGGCCACTTTGAAGGAGCCCCTACTCTGATCTCACCCCACGGGGACTACAGGGGGATCTGTGGGACTCAACCACTGGCAATCTGACTATGACAGAGAGCAGGGGGAGGAGCTTGCAAAAACCAGTACACAGATCCTGGCAGACTTGAGTTCAGCCATGCCCAAGTAGCAGTCTCAACCAGCAGTTTTGCTCACTTAGAGAATCAAGTCAGAGGTGCACTCTGACCAGGGAACTCAGTGGGGTGCAGATCTGCTTGATATGGATCCTCAAAGGAAGAGTTTTGCTGGCCCTAGAGCCTAGTGTGCCCATGCTCATGCCAAGAGTGGATTTATAGCACCACCAATTGTGGAGTGTCTCCCAGCCTCGTTTCACCAGGAAGGCTGGCATAATTCTTGGAAGCTGTGATGCCCACAGGCGCTCGAGTCAAGAGAAGGGCAGGAAAAACTGAGTTTTCAAAACAAAGCTGGTCGGCCTGTTCAGAGAAACTAGGCTGTAGATTGACTTGGGACAAGAAAGAGTTTTACTGGCTTCAGAGCTGCTTTTCCAGCTGCATCTGGAGCAGAGAATCTAATTTGTAGCCCCACTCATCACTAAACAGCCTTCATCCTGTCTGCCCAGGGAACCTAACAGAGCACATGGGAATCTGGCTAGCCCATTTAATGGCCCTCTGTACAGCAGCACTTGAAGAGAAAGCAGAGTCCATGGCTTCCCCCAGTGGCAGAGCAAAATTAGTAGCTTCACGTGACGAAAGAATTTAGTGGACACTTGCTTGATTTGGGTCTCCAAACAATGATTTACATAGGCACCGAGTCCCAACTTGCTGCCCTGCCAGGGTAGGGGAGATAATTCATAGCCCCTTATACTACTAAATATAGTACGCAGTCCTGACCATCTAGTAAGCCTGACCAGAAAATCCAGGCAACTGCAGAGCCCATCCTACAGCCTTACTTAGGTAGAAAACCAAGTCAACAGTTTTATTTTACTGTTGTTAGCCAGAGGCACATGCCTACCATCCCCATCATCAGAGCTTGAACAATTATCTCACCTAAAAATAGACTACAAGGGCAGGTCCCACTTGCCCAAAGACATTATCAGCAGGCACACTCA
Source organism: Neofelis nebulosa (assembly GCF_028018385.1). NCBI lineage: Eukaryota > Metazoa > Chordata > Mammalia > Carnivora > Felidae > Neofelis > Neofelis nebulosa. The sequence continues at coordinate 61,535,221 of NC_080792.1, read as the reverse complement.
GAAAAACAAACAGCTGACTTGTGAAGAAGAGTCTCTTTCAAAGCAAACCTCTACAGTCTGAATAAGGTGGTCAACACCCAAATGAACAGATAACAACATAAGGAATCAAGGATCATAAAAAATCAGTTAAATAAGGCCATCAAAGGAAACTAATGAAGTTCCAGTAACTGACCCTAATGAAATGGAGATCATGAACTGTTGGACAAAGAATTCAGAATAATCCTCTTAAGGTAGTTTAATGAACTACAAGGAAACACAGAAAGGTAACTAAATGAAGTTAGGAAAACAGTGCATTAACAAAACAAGTTTGGCAAGGAAATAGCAACCATCAAACAAACCAACAAACAGGAGTCTTAGAGCTGATAAATATAATTGAAATAAAGAATTCAAAAAAGAATTTCAACAGTGGGCTCAACCATACAGAAAAAAGAATCAGCAACTTGGAGGATAGGACACTGGAAATACCCACTCAGAGGAACAAAAAGAAAAAAAAAAGAATGAAGAAAGTCTATGGGAATTATAGAATACAATAACAATAAGCAATATTTACATTATGGGAATTCCAGAAGAAAAATAGAAAAAAAGGGACAGAAAGTATATTTCAAGCTATAATGGCTGAAAACTTCCCAAACCTGGAGAAATGGACATTAGGTCCATGAGATGTCACCATCCAGGTGACATCTGCTTATAAGACTCTGGGCAGGTATTTCAACAGAAACTTTTTAAGCCAGGAGAGAATGGGATGACATATTCAAAGTACTGAAAGACAATAACTGTCAACCAAGAATTTTTTATCTGGCAAAGCTGTCCTTCAGAAATAAAGGAGGGATACAGACTTTCCTGAACAAACAAAAGCTAAGGAAGTTCATCATCACCAGACCGACCTTATAAGAAATGGTACAGGAAGTTCCTTGAATGGAAGTAAAAGAACACTAATTAACATCATAAAAATGTTAAAATTAGAAGGTAGTGTAAATTGTACCAGTAATGGTAAACATATGGTCATAGTTAGTTTTGCAGTATGGGATTGTGGTTCGTAACTCACTTATATCTCTAGCTTAAAAGGTAAAAACAAGTGGTAAAAATAACCACAATTGTAACTACTCTGTAACTATATGTACATTTGCATGTATAAAAACATGCAAACTGTAACAGCAATAACCTAAAGTGTGAATGGGGAGTAGAAGTGAAAGTGTAAAGTTTACAAATTCTATTGAATTTAAATCGTTATCAGTTTAAAATTGTTATAAGTTTAAGATATTTTATGTAAGTCTCATACTAACTACAAGGGAAAATTCTGTAGTCATCATACAAAAGAACATAATAAAGACGCCAAAGCATACTGATACCAAAAGACATCAACACACACACACACACACACACACACACACACACACAGACAACAGCATAAGAAGTAAGGAGCAATTATTCTACAACATAACCAGAAAACAACTAACGAAAAGGCAAATAGTAAGTCTTTACCTGTCAGTAATTACTTTAAACATAAACGGATTAATACTCCAATGAAAAGACACAGAATGGCTGAATAGATAAACAACAAGATCCAACAACGTGCTACCTACAGGACACTCACTTTAGCTTTAAGGACACTAGACTGAGAGTGAAAGGATGGAAAAAGGCATTTCAAACAAATGATAACCAAAAACCAACAGCAACAAAAAAGAAGGGTAGCTAAACTTACATCAGATAAAATACTTTAAAATAGTAAAAAGAGGCAAAGAAGATCATTATACAATGATAAAGTGGCCAATCCATCAAGAAGAATATATAAGGCACCTGGGTGGCTCAGTCAATTAAGTGTCTAACTTCGGCTCCCGTCATGATCTCATAGTTTGTGAACTCGAGCCCTGCATTAGGCTCCGTGCTGTGCATCAGGCTCCGTGCTGACGGTTCAGAGCCTGGAGCCTGCTTTGGATTCTGTGTCTCCCTCTCTCTCTGCCCCTCCCCCACTCATGCTCTGTCTCTCTGTCTCTCAAAAATAAATAAACATTAAAAAAATTAAAAAAGAATATACAATAATTGTAAATATTTAAGAGCCCAATTTAGAGCATCTAAATACATAACGCAAAAAACTAACAGAGCTAAAAGGAAAAATAAGCAGTAACACTATAATAGTTGGGGATTTTGATATCTCGTTCTCAATAACGGAGAGATCATCCAGTCAGAGACTCAATAAGGAAACAACAGGTTTGAACAATACCAGCGACCAAATGGACCTAACAGACATATACAGAACATTCTCTTCAACAAAAGCAGAATAAACATTTCCTTCAAGTGCACATGGAACATTTTCTAGGATAGACCATATGTTAGGCCATAAAACAAGTCTGAGAAAATTTAATAAGACTGAAATCATAACCAAGTATCTTCTCTGACCCGTGGCATAAAACTAGGAATCGGCAAGAGGAAAATTGGAAAATTCATGAATGCATGGAAAGAAAACAATACTCTCCTAAGCAACCAATGGATCAAAGAAGAAATTAAAGAAGAAATAAGAAAGTTTCTTAAAACAAATGAAAGTGTAAATTCAACATATACCAAAACTTATGAGTACAGCAAAAACAGTTCTAAGAGGGGAGTTCACAGCAATAAACACATACTTTGAGAAGTAAGAGAGGTCCCAAATAAACAATCTAACTTGACACCTTAAAGAACTGGGAAAAGAGGAACAAATGGATCTCAAAGTTAGCAGAAGAAAGAAACTAATAAAGATTAGAACAGATATAAATTAAAAATTGAAAAAACATAGAGAAAATGAACTAAACTAAAAGTTGGTTCTTTGAAAAGACAAACAAAATTGACAAACACTTAGTTAGACTAAACTAAACATGGAAAAAATAGAAAGGACCCAAATCAAACAAATTAGAAATGGAGAGAAGACATTACAACTAATAACACAGGAATTCAAAGAATCATAAGAGGCTACCACATACAACTACACACTAATGAACTGGACAACCTAGAAGAAATGTAAAAACTGTTAGAAACATACAAATTAACAAGATTGAATCAGGAAGAAATAAAAAATCTGAATAGATCTGGTAAGTGAATTGAATCAGCAATCAAAAATCTCCCAACAAACAAAAGTCCAGGAACAGATGGCTTCACTGGTGAATTTTACCAAATATTTAAAGAAGAATTAACAGCAATCCTTCTTAAGCTCTTCCAAAAAAAAAAAAAATCAAAGAGGAGGCAACACTTCCAAATTCATTTTGTGAAGCCAACATTATCCTGATACCAAAACCAGAAACAGACACTACTAGAGAGGAAAACTATCTATTATATTTGATAAAGATAGATGTAAAAATTCTCAATAAAATACTAGCTAACTGAATTTAGTAGCATGCTGAAGGGATCATTTAACCATGATCAAATGGGATTTCTCCCAGGGATGCAAGGACAATTCAACATATGCAAATCAATCAATGTGATACATCACACGAATAGAATGAAAGAAAATAACCACAGGACCATCTCAATAGACACAGAAAAAGCATTTGACAAAATTAAACATCCATTCATGATAAAAACTCTTACCAAATTAGGCATAGAAGGAACATATCTCAACATAATAAAGGGCATATATGACAAGCCCAGAGCTAATATCATACTCCATGGTGAAAGGTTGGAAGCTTTTCTTCTTAGATCAGGAACAAGGCAAGGTGCCCACCCTTACCATACCTATTTGACACTGTACCTGAAGTCCTAGCTACAGCAATCATGCAAGAAAAAGAAATAAAATGTATCAAAATTGATAAGGAAGAAGTAAAATTGTCTCTATTTACTATCTATATTATAGTAAATATAGAGAGAATCCTAAAGACTGATTTAGTTATTAGAGAAATCCTGAATACTCAATGAAAAAATTGTCAGATATAAACAATGAATTCAGTAAAGTTGCAGGACACAAATTAACATACAAAAATCAGCAACGTTTCTATATGCTAGCAACTAATTTTCTGAAAAAGAAATAAAGAATTGATCCCATTTACAATAGCATCAAAAATAATAAAATACTTAGGAACAAATTGAACTAAGGAGGTGTAAGATCTCTTGGTTGAAAACTAAGACATTGATGAAGGATACCAAAACAGACACAAATAAATGGAAAGGTATTATACATTCATGGATTGGAAGAATTAATAGTGTTAAAATGTCAATACTACTGAAAACCATCTATAGATTCAATGCAATCCCTATCAAGATTATCAGTGGCATTGTTTTTACAAAAGTAGATATAATGCTCATGAAATTTACATGGAACCAAAAGAACCCCCAAATAGCCAAAGGAATCTTAAGAAAGAAGAACAAAGCAGGAGGCACCACACTTCCTGATTTCAAGCTATACTTAAATCTATAGTCAACAGCATGGTAATGGCATAAAAATGGATAAACAGATCAAAGCAGCAAAACCGAGACCTAGAAATAAACCAAGTATGTACAGTCAACTAATATTTGAAAAGGGAGCCAGGAATACTCAATGGAGAAAAGACCGTCTCTTCAATAAATAGTGCTTGGAAAATGAATGAATGTTCATACATAAAAGAATGAAACCAGATGTATGTATTACACCACTCACAAAAATTAACTCAAAATGGATTAAATACTTAACTTTAAGCCCTGAAAACAGGGAACTCCTAGAAGAAACCTTAGGAACAAAGCTCTTTGTCATGAGAACTAGCAATCTTTTGGATATGACACCTAAAGCACGAGGAAGAAAATAAAAAATAAAAAATTGGGACTATAGCAAACTAAAAAGCTTCTGCACAGCAAAATACATCGTCAACAACATGAAAAGACAACCAATGGTATGTGAAAAAATGTTTGCAAACCATATATCTGGTAAGGGGTTAACATCCAAAATATATAAGAGACTACCACAAGTCTATGGCCATAAAAAATATAACCCAATTTCAAAATGGGCAAAGAACCTGAATAAACATTTCTTCAAAAAAAATATATATATATGAAAGGTCAATAGGTACAAGAAAAGATGCTCAACATCACTAGTCATTAGGGAAATGCAAATTAAAAACACAATGAGTTATCACCTCATGCTTGTTACAATGACCATCATTAAAAAAAAAGATAACAAATACTGGGGAGCACGTGGAGAAAGGGAAACTTTTGCGCACTGCGGATGGGATTGTGAATTGCTGCATCCACTGTGGAAAACAGTATGGAGGATCCTCAAAAAGTTAAAAATAGAACTATTGTATGAAGGGGGGTGGGAGGGAGAGGAGGGTGGGTAATGGGTATTGAGGAGGGCACCTTTTCGGATGAGCACTGGGTGTTGTATGGAAACCAATTTGACAATAAATTTCATATTTAAAAAAATAATTCCATTTCTGATAATATATTCAAAGGTAAAGAAAATGCTAACTGTAAAAGATATCTACACCCTCATACTCACAGAAGCTTTATTTACAATAACCAAGACATGGAAACAGACTAAGTGTCCATCAATTGATGAATGGATAAAGTTGTAGGATATATATATGCCACGGAATATTTTTCAGCCATAAAAACAAGGAAATCCTGTCATTTTTGACAACACAGATAGACCTTGAGAGCATTATGCTAAGTGAAATATGTCAGACATAGAGAGACAAATACTGTATGATCTTACTTACATGTGAAATCTAAAATCAACCAACCAACCAACAAAAAACCCCAAACTCAGAAAAGAATATCAGAATTATGGTTACCAGATGTGGGGAGGGGGAGGGGAACTGGAGGAAGGTGCTCAAAAGGTATAAAATTTCAATTCTAAAATAAATATTAGGGATGTAATGCACAACCTGACGACTGTAGCTAAGCCTGCTGTGTGATACATAGCAAAGTTGTTGAGAGTAAATTCCTAAGAGATCTCATCACAAAGAGAACATTTGTTTCCTTTTTTTCTTTACTTCTTTCTTTTCTGTTTATTGTATCCATATAGGAAGACGGATGTTAGTTGAATGTATTGTGTTAATCATTTCATAATATACATAAATCATACCACCACGCTGCATGCCTTGAACTTATGGTGATGCATGTCAAATATCTCTCATTAAAACTGAGAAGAAAACCGTACTGTGTATGCTTTCTACACAAAATACTACAGAGAAAAGTAGAACTAACATTTCTGAATCGCCTCTGGATTGCCGGGCTTGGGCAGACCTTTATTTGCATCTTCTCATCAATATTACCATGGCTCTCCTATTTTTAAAACAAAGTCTAGGGGAATTAAGAAACAAAAATCAAAGTCTCTCAACAAATAAGGGATAAACTGGATCCCCGAGAAACACTGAATGTGAACCGAAATCTCTAATTTCTTCAAAAGTGAAAGCTGCTTACTGCTTTAGCTGTGTTAACTTTAACCACCAGGGACAAAGCTATTTTTTAATTTTCTAAATAAATACATGTAAAAGTATCAGTTTTTTTCTCAAGCAAAAACTAAATATTTGCCAACACCACAAGTAAGGAGCCACATGTACTGTAGCCACCTTAGTTTTTCACTGAACTTGACATTCACAAACTGGGGACATGTACCACAGACCACAGCAGTGGGGCTACACTGGGTGCACTGAAAGTGACAGTGACCTTTCTGGGAAATAATTTTCCCATACATCTCATAAGCAGTGGTTCCATCTGTGGCTGGGAGTTCAGGAAAAGCCTAAACAAATTTTACCTCATTTTGGTGCACAAGGACACAAAATGCAAGGGGTACAGGAGACAGCGCACAAAACAGATTAAACAGGGATTTCCTGAAAACCATGTGATCAGCAGTGTTAGAGGCTGAGAGTCCCCAGGCCACCCAGACCAGAACCTAGCAGGGAGACACATTCATGGACACATCATTATGGTCTAGTGCAACAAATGGGAGGAACCAAGTTTGCATAGAGTAATTGCCCAGAAGATAATCCTTGTTCCTCACAGAAGGAAACCTGGAAGGTTCCAGAAGGAGGTGTATGTGCTAGGTTTTGAGGGAAGAGTAGGAGAGAGTGGGATGAGGAAGTAGAAGGACATTTCCAGGGAAGGAAACAGCACAAGGGGCAGAGTAGCTTAATGAGTTCAGGGAGCTGCGTATGAGATGCCAGATAAGGCTGCAATCACCAGACATGGGAAGTTAGTTTGAATAGGAAAAATATTTTATGTGTGTTAATATGATGTTTACAATAATAAAATCAGCTCCACATTGCCCAGCATTTGTTGACTCTTCTCCTGTTTGATACAATACTCTTCTCTGAGACAGGCAGTATTCTCATCCCTATTTCATAGATTAGGAAATACAAGCACAGAGCACTTGGTAATGTGGTGACCAGATTCTCTGTTTAGAAAGCAACAGGGCCACTCCTGAGCTGTTGGACTCCAGAGAATGGGTTTGCAAGCATCAGTGTAATCCTCTCAATATCACATTAGGAGAAAGTAGACCCCCCACTTTATCCTCGATAACAGGGCTAGCATTTGGGCAAAAAGGTCCTGCCCTGTTGCAGTGTGTGCGTGCGTGTGTGTGCGTGTGTGTGTGTGTGTGTGTGTGTGTGTGTATGCACGTGTGTGGTGAGCTGTTCTTGTACATATGAACCCAACAGAGTGAGACACAACTGTCAGGTCAATCACTGTAATCCTCACAGAGAATAGAGTAGATTTTCTATGAAAACGGAAAGGAGACCCCTCCTGAGAGATGCTCTCAGTAAGTAAAACATGAGCAGTTTGGTCCACAACATTTAATCAAGACTGAAATTCAGGAAAGCGATGTTGGGAAGTCTTAGGTCTCTAAGTTAGATAGACATCCTGTGCCAAGGCTTGTCCACCTGGTCAGAAGCAGTAGCTGCTTCACACGTAATATCAGGTGTCACAGCTGGGCAGGGCACCCCATTTCCCAGGGATCCGGGATCCACAACACACCATCCTAAGTGGCCATAAGGTTGTGCAAATTGCCCAGATGGACTCAGGGGTTCAAGTATTTGCATTCGACGGATTTCCCATTTCTCTGTGGAAAGTCAACTTCTCTTCTGGCTTCTATTGTTCACCTTTCAGACAAATGCAAGTGAACTCTGCCTGAGACCTTTGAACAAGTCACTTAACCACTAAGAATCTTTAAAAAACGAAACCCAGAGTCTGGTTATCATTATATCACCTACTAACTCTACAGTTCGATAGATACCTACCAGTGCCATCTTTCAGCAGGAAGGCAAAGGAAAAGGGTCAACTTCTTTGGGTGAATTTACATTTTTTACTGTGAAAATGGCCTGCTTTTACCTTTGTTTTTCCCCACATGCTGGACTGCTGTCAGATGAAATTCTTGCCAACTGGTCTCCATTGAAAACAATTTAGTCTTTCTGTGCTGTTTTTGTAACTAAACCTCAGATTACCCCAAAGCAAGACAGGCAGGCACAACATAGCCATCTGGGGCTGGGGTCCAAAAGTGCATTCTTTTAAATAACCTGAATTCTATAACAGTTTGCGAAGAAAACCACAGTCGACCCAACATAAAAACTGATTGTGCTGTTTCATTTTCTAAAGGACCCACTGGCTTTCTCCAAATGGGAGAGAAAGACATACAGCACTGGGACCTCAGAGGATCTGAGGCGGATTCTGTGCTGACAGTAGAGACCCCCACATGGGGGCTCGAACTCAAGAACTGACATTCCTACATGTTACTGACATTTTTATGACTAGCATAAAAATAGTATAAATGTAATTAATGAGATCGTACTCTTAATGTTGGTTTTTTAATGTTTTTCATAGAATAGTTTACTCATGATGTTGGAATTTTAGATTTTGCTTTTTCTTTTTTACATTGTTTTTACACTGAAATAAACATAGCTTTTCCTTCACTAAACATAACGCATTTTCTTATCATGATGATTTACTGAAATAGAACATAAAACGGATAACATGGGACAAGTCGTTGTGTATTTATTTTATACAGAATCCTACTTTCACAGAGAATGGCCTGAAACTCTCTCATTCCTTCCCCCTATTTCATATTCAAACTTCAGATCTTAAAGTGGAGAAGGCAACAAATGAACTCATTGAATTGGGCAAACAAGAGTCCAATGACTGCGGTCACTCCTGCGAATGTTCTTGAGAAAGTTCAGGACTTGGAATGAAAGCCAGTCAAAGTTCAAAAGAGACAATTTAAAGCATGGCCGAGGAATGCCTGGGTGGCTCAGTCAGTTAAGCATCTGACGTGGGCTCAGATCATGATCTCACAGTTCTTGAGTTCAAGCCCCACGTGGGGGTCTCTATTGTCAGCAGAATCTGCCTCGGATCCTCTGTCCTCTGTCTGCCCCTCCCCCACATGCGTCCTCTCTCAAAAATAAATAAAAATCCTAAATGAATAATAAACAAATAAACAAAAAAGAATGGCCTACTCACTCATCTCAATGCTTGACATACACAAAATGTTCATTAATGGGGTCGAAAATTCAATGTATGCATTCCAAGTGCTTCCATCATAATTAAGAAAAGAGTAGGCATTTAGTCTCCTGCCACATCTTCCACCCTGGTCTAAGTCAGAACTTTTACCTGTTCTATCCAGATAACTCAAGATTAAAAAACAGGGAACCCGGGGCACCTGGGTGGCCCAGTAAGTTAAGGGTCCGACTTCAGCTCTGGTCATGATCTTGCTGGTTAGTGAGTTTGAGCCCCGTGTCGGGCTCTGTGCCGACAGCTCAGGGCCTGGAGCCTGCTTTGGATTCTGTGTCTCCCTCTTTCTCTGCTCCTCCCCTGTTCACGCTCTGTCTCTGTCTGTCTCTCTCTCAAAAATAAACATAAAATTAAAAAAAAAAAACAGAAAAAAACCCTGCCCTTGGCCCCATCCCTACCCAGCACACCTTCTGCACTTTTAATACAGAAAACCTGCGGAGAAATGGTCTAAGACTCAAAGCTTCATAAATGTAGCCAGTCCTACAAGTAGAGAAACAGGTGAGGATAAACACATGTGCAACTGGAGAAATGTGAACACGAGCCCACCACCTTTACTCTTGCTTCGTCTTTCAAAACGGGAGGGGTTTGCTGTCTACAGAAATTCACCTGAGCCCTGGATGTTGTATGTAAGTGATGAATCACTGGGTTCTACTCCTAAAATCAATACTACGCTGTATGTTAGCTAAGTTGAATTTAAATAAATAAATTTAAAAAATTCACTTGAAAATACAAATCTCTTTGGAAGAGATTACACACTGCATTAGCCAAGCCAAATTTTGTGTAGCTCACCATTTGTGTTAGGGAGACCTTCTAGAAGAACAGCTGTCACAGGGCTCTGTTCTATTAAACACACTATGTTGACTGGTATATTCTCGATCTTATATAGTTTGTGGATTTGTTCTGAAGTTTTATTTTGCTGGATAAACTTCAGAAGTGTGATCACTAATGTTTTTATATGGTTATAATATGCTACAACATTTTAGATTTGAGAAATATAATCGTTTCAAATGCAGTGTCTTCACCTTTCCATAAGTACAATCATAACTATCAAATAATGAGCCCTGACTTTTGTTTCGGAAACATCTGGTCAAGTGGCTCCTATGTGAAAAAATGGAAGAGAATCACTAATTTTCCCCCTGAGGCAACATCACTCTCCTACTCTGCCTCCATGTGAACTTTGGTCTCCTGTCCATCCCATATGGCTGCTGGTCCCCACTCACCTTCTCAACACCCCTCCCTGGATAAACGTAATGGAAAAATTCCATCACAGGTTTGGATGGAGCTACAAGGAAGCTCATGATCGCTTGGTTGAAAGAAGAGCTCTCTCTAGAGAAAAATAAAACCCCAGATCTGTGCTACACCTAGGTATGGGATTTAAATGTACAATACCAGCCTGGTGAGGGAATCACAAACCAGTACGTTATCCTAACATTGGCCCAGGACCACTGAAACTTCCAGATCCCACAGCAGAGGTAAGCCCCAAACAGTCCTTCAGAGGCTCCTTCCCAACTGAGGGTACATGAGGTTGCACCTTGCTCATCAGGAGTTTTACTTAAATTTAGAAGTAATGTGGGTGCACACCACAGTTTTACTGAAGACGGCAAAAATGAAGAATGATCTAAAGCTACATGGTCAGTGAAATCATAAAAATCCAAGAAGAGAACACAGTCAGTAACCCCTCTGACAATGGCCATAGCTACTTCTTACAAGATATGCCTCCCGAGGCAAGGGAAACAAAAGCAAAAGTAAACTACTGAGACTGCATCAAAATAAAAAGCTTCTGCACAGTGAAAGAAACAAACAACAAAACTAAAAGGCAACCTACGGAATGGGAGAAGATACCTGCAAATGACATATCTGCTAAATGGTCAGTATCCAAAATATATAAAGAACTTACAAAACTCAACACCCAAAAAATGAATACTCTAATTACAAAACGAGCAGAAAACATGAAGAGACACTTTTCCAAAGAAGACATACAGATGACCGAAATACACATTGAAAAGATGCTCAACATCATTCATCATCAGGAAAATACAAATCAAAACTAAAACATTATGTCATCTCACACCTGTCAGAATGCCTAAAATCAGCAACACACAAGAGAAGCAACAGGCATTTGAGAGGGTGTAGAGAAAGGGGACCCCTCTTGCACTATTGGTGGGAATGCAAACACAGGCAGCCGCTCTGGAAAACAGTATGGAGTTTCTTCAAAAAGTTAAAAATAGAACTACCCTATGATCTAGTAATTGCACTACTAAGTATTTACCCAAAGAATACAAAAATACGAATTCAGAGGGATACATGTACTCTGATGTTTACAACACCATTTTCTACAATAGCCAAATTATGGAAATAGCCCACTTGCCCATCGACTGATGAATGGATAAAGAAGACGTGGCATATTTATACAAGAGAATATTATTCAGCCATAAAAAAAGAATGGAATCTTGCCATTTGCAATGACATGGATGGAGCTACAGGGTATTATTCTAAGTGAAGTAAGTCAGTCAGAGAAGGGCAAATACCGTACGATTTCACTCATATGTGGAATTTAAAACAAATGAGCAAAGGGGAAAAAAAGAGAAAGGCAAACCAAGAAACAGACTCTTAACCACAGAGAACAAACTGATGGTTACCAGAGGGGAGGTGGGTGGGGGGATGGGTGAAATAGGTGATGGGGATTAAGGAGGGCACTGGTTGTGAGCAGCACCTGGTACCATATGGAAGTGTTGAGTCATTATTACACTGTAAACCAATATTACACTGCATGTTAACTAACTGGAATTTAAGTAAAAACTTAAAAGCTTAAAAAAATAAAGTTAATGGAAAAATGGGGAAAAAATCTACATGGTCAGAAATCAGGGACTGACTATATCTACACATGCAAAGACTTCGCTGCCTATGGAAATCACATTTTAGAAGAATATTTCATAACATGGGAAAATGTAGAACTTGAATAAGGCAACTTATAAAAGAGTACTTGCCTTATGATTCAAAGTTTGTTTTAAAAAGGCACATATATGCCTGGGAAAAATTCTGGGAGAATACAGATCCTGAAATAAATAGTATTTATTTCTGGAAGTTAGGATTACATTTTTAAAAGGTGGTTCTCCTTATCCTTCATTACATTTTTCCAAATAATCACCAAAAAATATGTATTATCCTAATGATGAACAAATCAATTCAATTTTTCTAAAAATAAAGGTAATTCTGACCAGAGACGCATTTGAAAGCTTTTGAGAAGACAAAAATGGCTTGGATTGTTTTACGAACAGCCACATCCGAAGCTGGATATATGCGCTGGGGTCTCTGTGGTTATGAAATTTGTGACAAATGCCCACGCAAAATGAGTGTTTGTTTGCCACTTTCCAGTTTTTTCTTCTAACTCATAATTTGGGGTTAATAGCAATGCACTGGAATTGTGCCTTATGAAAAAGCTATTGTTTTAGAGATGTAAATTTCCAAGCTTTCTAGGACTAAAATGCAATGTCTTGTTATCACCAAGTTAACGGGGGGAGGGTGGGAATCTACAACATGGCAGTGTATCTATATCTATATCTATATCTATATCTATATCTATATCTATATCTATATCTATCTATATCTATATTTAATTGCTTAGCTCAAACTGTCTAGAGCCTGACAAGCAACTTAACTTTTAATGACTTAGCTCTATGAGATCATAGTAATGGACTTTTTAAAATGTTTAAACGGATCATCTACAAAATGTAATTATTAATTACAGGTAATATAATTATTATTACCTGTAATAAGTTATAATTATTTTGTTTGGGACAAGTCAAGTGAATAATCGACATGGTACGTTATTAGCCTATTGGGACTATTATTATCTACACCGTAGGTTGGCAAGCTCATTCACCACCTATTTGAGTACAGCTGGTGAGCCAACAATGGTTTTTATATTTTTGAGTGGCTGGAAAAAGGCAGAAGAAAAAGAATATTTCATGAAATGCGAAAGCTAATATGAAATCCAAATTTCAGTGTTCACGCAGTTTTACTGGAAGAGAACCACACTCATTCTTTTAAATCTGTCCGTGACTGCTTTTGCACTACAACGGCTTCTTGAAAGAAATGCGACAAAGTCTCAAATATTTGTTAGTTGATCCTTTACAGAAACTGATGCTTTCAAGGTGGTTCTGAATATTATTTGTATTTTCCATCATCAGTCTCTAGATGGCAGAAAAGATCCTTAAACTGGGGGTTACTGGCATATAGAATATTTTTATATTCCCAATTAACTCACCCCCTGAAAGTCACCCCTTCCGACAGCACAAAACATTTTTTCTATACCTGTTCAATAAGCCCCAAATTAAATGCCTCAAAGAAACCAAAGGGTTCATTTAGCCTAGAACGAATGTCTGTACTGAAATTTAGCGTTTATTCACTACTGCCTAAAATAAATAAATATTACATAAATCTGCACCATTAAAGAGGCTGACCGTATAGCTGACAAGTGAAATTGTAATATATTTAAAGTGTACAATGTGATGATTTGACATATGTGGACATTGTGAAATGATTACCTCAATCCAGTTAATTAACACATCAATGACCTCACCTAGTCATTTAAAAAAATTTTTTTTAAGATTGACTCTTTTAGCAAATTTCAAGCATACAATATACAATACAGTACTATGAGGTAGAGTGAGCCTGCTGTACGTTAGATCTTCACAATTTATTCACCTTATAATGTTCACCTTATAATCTTCAGAATTTATTAAACTTATTAATGAGTGTATACCCTTTTAGCATCCTCTCCCCATTCCTTTCAACACGCCACCATTGGCAACCACTTTTCTACTCTGTTTCTATCAGTTGACTCTTTTGCTCAGTTCCATATATACGTGGACAAATAGACAGCATTTGTCTTTCTCTAACTTATTTCAATAGCAGAAAGTCTTCAAATTTCATCCATGTTATCATCAATGGCAAGATTTCCTTCTTTTTTAAGACTGAATAATATTTCATCATGTGTATACACATACATACACACAGATACACACACACACACACACACACACACACACACACACACACTCCACATTTTCTTGATCCATTCACCTGTCGACCGGCACTTAGGTCGTTTCCATATTGTGGCTTCTTAGTTTTAATGTGTCTATAAAACATTCTTCTCTTTATAGACTGAATTACACTTGTTAAACCTCCACATTATGCCAATAGGTTTAGAATTAGTTACTCTGTGTGTGTATTGGGTACTAACTTGTTTTAACAGAATATAAGAGGTTTTAGGACTTGAATTTTCTCCTAGTGTTGGGTAGACATAGCTACAAACTAGACAGATTTTATTACATGAATCAGTAAGAGCAAGGTGAGTGGGTCTGCACACACACATCGCTGCTTCATATTTACTATCACATAAAAAACAGATGGGGATCCCTCAAAAGAAGGATGCAAATCTATACCATCAACATGATAGCATGACTCATGTTCTTTGAAATTCCAAGTTCCTCATTTCTCTGTTCACACACTGTTCACCCCCCTCACATTCCCTTCTGCCATTTCTGCCCCCGTTTACTTTTCCTGTAACTTCCAGGCATAAACTTTTCCACAGAAGTAGAGAAGTTAACACAGGACAATGGATACCCCAATGGCCAATCCCCTGGTTTAAGTAATTTTATTTGTCTCTCTTTCCTGCTTCTCTTTCCCTGCCTCTCCCTCCCTTTCTCTCTCCCTCTCTCATGTCTGTTGCTAAACCAGTAGAAAGTTGCAGACATCATGACACTTCACTCCTAAATAA
Organism: Neofelis nebulosa; assembly: GCF_028018385.1. NCBI lineage: Eukaryota > Metazoa > Chordata > Mammalia > Carnivora > Felidae > Neofelis > Neofelis nebulosa. The sequence continues at coordinate 61,520,001 of NC_080792.1, read as the reverse complement.
TTCACCACATATCTCCTAAAATAATAACATTTTCCTGTATGCCCACAATATAATCATACACATAAGAATTAACAATAGTTCTAGGGGTGCCTGGGTGGCTCAATCAGCTAAGCATCTGGCTCTTGATCTTGGCTCAGATCATGATCTCATGATTCATGTGATAGAGCCCCACATGGGGCTTTGCTTGGGATTCTTTCTCTCCCTCTCTCTCTGCCTCTTCCCAAGTGCTTACTCTCTATCTCTCAAAATAAATAAATTTAAAAATAGTTTAACAATAATTCTATACAATCAGCTAATAACCAGTGAATATTGAAATGTCTCCATTTAACCTTAAAATGTCTTTTAGAGATCTGCGGTTGACCAGGATGTAATGTAGAGTCAGGCTTCACATCTGGTTGCTGGGTTTCCCAAATTCTCCTTTAAAACTACAGGAGTCCCTGCCCCCACTGCCTCGACACACACTTCTTTTTATGATGCTGAGTTTTTTTAGAGACCAGATCATTTGCTTTATAGAATCCACATTCTGGATTTCTCTGATTGTTTTCCTCTGGAGTCATTTAAACTACTTTTCTTTAAACATTTTTTTTAATGTTTATTTATTTTTGAGAGAGAGAGAGAGAGTGTGCATGCGTGTGCACGTGAGTGGTGGGGGTGGGGGGCACAGAAAGAGAGGGAAACAGAATCTGTAGCAGGCTCCAAGCTCTGGGCTGTCACCACAGAGCCCGACGCGGGGCTCGAAACGTGGACTGTGAGATCATGACCTGAGCTGAAGTCGGACACTCAACCACCCAGGCGCCCTGCCCTTGTTATTATTTTTAATGCTCTATTTGGTGTGTGAGACCATCCTCCAGCTGGATGCTTTAACATGTTGTTATTATTCTTTGATGCAAAATGTTCTTCTGGGATCTTTTTCCACAGCTGAGACCAAACAGCAGCCTCCCCTCTCTTCCATGTCTCAGCAGCACCTCCATTTGAAGAGACCTCCCACTTCCTTTTGGACTTTGTCATTCAATAACTTGAAAGTGCTACATTGCTTCCCCCATCCCCACCGACTCTTTGCGGAACACATCAATGGGCATCAAGAGGAACCCTTGCAAATTCAAACAAGATCATAAAGGAGAGTGAGTTGTCCTTGAAATGTCTTAACGTTTTGTCTTACCTTGCATAGTAGTCATTGGGTGGAACTGCTTCTTGAAAGAATTGGAACTGGTATAAATAAAGTCCAATCAAGTGCCCCGCAGTGAAAATAGCCAGCAGCACACAGAGACAGCTGAACAGCAATGGATCAAACGTCCGGCACCAGGACCACCAGGTGCACAGACCCAAAAATACAAAGAAGTACACAGATGAGGTCAAAGATGGCAACATCATACCTAAGGAAGAAGAGATGTGATCATGAAAAATCGCATGGAACTGGGAAATCATTCACCGCTCAAAACATGTTCCTATTGGAGATGATGGACATTTCCTTCATATGCTTTCCGGTGTGGATCCAGTGATTAAAATGGGAATCCCACTTCATTTATAAAATCAGAGCTAATACTATTTTTGTTGTGCAAAAGATCACACATAAAGTGGTATTTGTTAATATAGGGAAACACAGGATGTTGCCAGAAATTCTTCCCGTGCTGTTTAGCAGAGCAAGTATCTACTTTTCATACAGTAAAGTTAGCACAGTTACTTGCCTGTTTCCATCTTTCTACTTCTCCCCCCAGTTTTTTCCGGGATACTTGTGTGCCCATTGCAACTTACCCTGATACCATTTTTAAAAATGTTTACTTATTTATTTTTGTGAGAGAGAGAGATTGAGAGAGTGCAGAAGGGGCAGAAGGAGTGACCGACAATCCCAAGCAGGCCCCGCACTCCCAGGGCAGAGCTTGACATGGGGCTTGATCTCACGAACCCTGAGATCATCACCTGAGCCAAAATCAAGAGTTGGAGGCTTAACCGACTGAGCCACCAGGAGCCCCTCCCTGATATCACTTTTTATAATAACTTACTTTTTTGGGGGTAAGTTGGATTCATAAAATTATTCCATCTATGGCAAAGTCTCACTAAAACTTTGCCCTACCCAATGAAATCTGATTCATACTATTACCAAAAGGGGACATGGAAAATGAGGGAATTTTTTTTTATAGGCATTTAAAAACCTTTGTAGGGGGCGTGTTGAAATGACTCTTCATTAAAATATTGGGATATTTCTTGAGAAATTCAATTCTCTTTTCCACTTTTTATTTTGCTATTTAAAAAACGGTCACATTGTTTCATCTTGTGCAATTTCAAGGAAGCGGTATGGACCCAACTTCCCAGTGGCTCTGGAGCAGCCGCCAGCAGCAAGATGGAAGGAGGGAGAAAATGGAGATAACATTATTATGGAACAAGCAGTCAGCAGCCAAGATTTAAAGGAAGTGAGTGTCTGTGCTGCAAGATTACAATCTAACCGAGGAAGAAAAATAGTATATCCTGGAGAGTTAAATTAAGACTCCTAATGACCCAGTGTAAACAGACGTGCTTTCAGAATGCACACATGTGGCTCTCTGGAGAGTATACTGACATTGTTCATCGTAGCTGATCGCCATTCACGGGCTCTGGGGGAGGAGAACGGTGGTCTTTCTGATCCACGTATAAAACATAACATCACCTAGATATGGAAAAAGATTGCTTTACGGAGGTTAATAGAAACGAACCAAGGGGCACCTGGGTGGCTCATTCGGTTAAGCATCTGACTTCAGCTCGGGTCATGATCTCGCGGTCCGTGAGTTCGAGTCCCGCGTCGGGCTCTGTGCTGACAGCTCAGAGTCTGGAGCCTGGTTCGGATTCTGTGTCTCCCTCTCTCTCTTTCTCTCTCTCTCTCTGCCCCTCCCCACTCTTGCACTCTCTCACTCTCAAAAATAAATAAACAGTAAAAAAAAAATAAATAAATTAAAAAAAAAGAAACCGACTAAAAACACAAACATGAGAACTGAACAGGAAAAATTATTTGTGTGTGTGGTGTGTACACGTGGCCAGTTTTACAAGTTATGGCTATGAGTCTGGTGTTCTGGAATGAGGCTGTTTCCTTCGGCATTTTCTCCTCAGCCTTGTCTTTCATGACTCGCCAAAGTGCTACCTGTGTTCCAACCCATACTGGAAACTCTCACCTGATGAACCGAGTAAAATGGTCACCACAACTTTTCCAGCAGTGGTTATCATGTTGCCGATAAACTCCTTAAGCTTGGAGGCCACCGAGGCGAGTCTGCGGAACATTTTTAACTTTGTGCTCTCTTCCACCTCGCCTTCCACACCGTTCCCTTCATCTAAATCCTCTTCGTAGATCAGTGCCTCTTCTGGATCTATTTTTTCTCCTCTGGCCTAAATAAAGGGGAAACAGAAAACACTGCAGTCCAGAACTCTGCCTACCACCCCGCAGATTATATGGTTTGTAATTTCTGGGTCAGTCAGTGAGGTGAGCTTCACAAACCAGGGGAAAAATGCAGACAACCACCGAAGTCCCCCCAGGTCTCTGCCAGTCCCTGTGTAAGCCCAAGTCACTTGGATCTTTCCTGAAGAAGTAAACAGGAAACATCACCAATCATAGAACCCATAACAACATGCTACTGAGCCACATGAACTCACTTTTTATAGTCAGAGGAAGAAACTGTCTGAGATGTCTATTAAAACCTTAGCTTTCATCAATCTTGGTTTTGGTTCCTCACATTTAAAGTGTTTGCCACCAGGGGGATAGGTAGTTTGATTAAAGTGTCCATGGCTTTACCCAAAATGGTGGATCAAATCTGTGCTTGTGCAATCCCTTTTCTTTCTGAAGTAAATTTTGTCCACTATGTTAGTATCTCCTGGTCAGAGGAGGGTGAGTGCTCTTAGGTCACCTGACTAGATATACAGTCACTTCCTAATTTATCCTTTGACAGAATGATATACTGGTTTGATCCTGGGTGATTCGGCACCTCAGTAACATCCTCATAGATGTAGGGAAGAAATACAGGGGTAGAACATACAATTTTTTATATATTATTTTAAACTGGGTATACTGATGTGTTTTGTCTGTTTTGTTTTTAGAGACTACGTAGAAATATTTTTTTTTGGCTAATTATAGTCTTTCCCTAGAAGTCTTAGGATTTTTTTTTAAGTTGTTAGAAATATAAACCATCACCTAAGGACTAAAGGTTGTTTTAGGTGCTCAGACTCTCTTTGCTTTTGCCCCTAGGCTGGCAGATTTCTTTTTTTTAATTAATTAAAAAAATTTTTTTAATGTTTTTATTTATTTTTGAGACAGAGAGAGGCAGAGCATGAGCAGGGGAGGGGCAGAGAGAGAGGGAGACACAGAATCCGAAGCAGGCTCCAGGCTCCGAGCTGTCAGCACAGAGCCCGACGCGAGGCTTGAACCCACGGGCTGTGAGATCATGCATGACCTGAGCCGAAGCAAGGACGCTCAACCGACTGAGCCACCCAGGTACCCCTTTTTTAATTAATTTTTAAAAATATGTTTATTTGTTTTTAAGCTAGACAGAGCATGAGTGGGGGAGGGACAGAGAGAGGAGACAGAATCTGAAACAAGCTCCGGACTCTGAGCTGTCAGCACAGAGCCTGACATGGGGCTCAAACTCTGAACAGTGAAATCATGACCTGAGCGGAAGTCAGACGCTTAACCAACCGAGCCACGCAGGCACCCCTAGGCTGGCAGACTTCTTTTAGCGCAATTGAAAAGACCACACTGGCTGCGGAGCCAGAAGGGTCTTTTAGGCCCAGTTCAGACACCCATTTAAGGCCTAAAGAGTACATCCCAGCCTCTCTATTTTCCCACTTAAAGGTTTCTTTCCCAGCCAAGCCTCTCCATTTTCCTATTTTAAAGGTTGGTTTTTTGTTTTTTTTTACCTTGATACACTTAGCTCAGATATTCACATGATATTCACCGCTGGTAACTGAACCTCTAACTATGCCCTTGGGCATGAAAGGAAGCCTGCAGAGAATGGTATTAAAGCTCAAGTTAGTGCCCAGTGGCCTTGAGAACTCAGACATCTTCCTTTGCCTAGGAAGATACAGGCTGCTTGTGACAAGCTATCTATCCATAAAGCCAAGGGTGTAGGATGTACCCTTACCCTCTACAACGCACCCTCCCACACACAGATTTAATCTAGGGCCTATTCAAGTCTAAATACCCAAACTGGGTTCTCTTCTCTTCTATCATGACACATTTGTATTTTTCCCTGAAAGAAAAGAAATGCCTCATGCTTCTTCATGAAGACTTCTCTCGCTGTTCAGGGCCTAGTAGGTGCTAATATCTCATAGGAGATACAGTGATAAACATGTAAACAAGTAGAAAATTAACAAGTTGAATCTCTTGCAGTAACAAATGCCAGTCAGGGAATGAAAATAGGGGGATATGACTGTGAATGGCAGGGTGACTGTTTTAGATTCCGAGGTCAGGGAGAGCCTCTCTGAGGAGGTGACATTTAAGCCCAGATGTCACAAAGTCATCAGCCATATGAAAATCCTCTTCAAGAACATCCCAGATGGAGGGAAGGGCAGGTCACAGAGTCCATGGTATCTTCAGAAATAAGGCATGTGTTCCCTGACACATTGCCTCTTCTACTAATTCACCCTCCTCCTTGTCATTTGTCAGTCAGCTGATGAGCCTACTTCCTACTTCACTGAGAGAAGGGGGGAGAGCACCCCACCAGCATGACAGGGAGCCAAAGACATGCTGAGGACAAAGTACAAGCTAACAATTGTCTCCCCCCCCCCCCCCCCCCCCCCCCCCCCCCCCGCAAAGTGACATTCCTCAGACACTCCTGGCTGTCCAAGAACAAAGGAAGGGGGGGAAAAGGGGAAAACAAATGGTTAACTGATAGAAATCAGTTTGCAAATGTCTTAGTAAGTGACAAAAAAAGGCAATGTTATAATAACAGCCAGACTTCCAGAAATCCACAGACTCAGTTACCTGGAGCCCTAACATCACCTTCCCTTCCTTAGTGATGTGCAGAACAAAGGCAGGAAGAAAATGTAAATAACGTTAAATTTCTTTATAACCTGCAGCCCGTTGACAAATACTTGAGGCAAATACAGAGTATAACATTCCTCCAGGAACCCCCTACTGTCTTAATGTTAACACTTTGCTAGAGGGAAAATCAACCAGCTCAACAATAGCAAGGACTCAGTATCTTATGAGTCCTCTTGAGCATATGAAAGTCCTTTTGGAAACCTCCCTTTTTCCTTACCTGGCCCCCCAATTCTGTAGTATATAATCAGTCACTCTTCACAACCCCAGTGCAGCTCTTTCTACCCACAGGTCCTGTCCCACTGCTTCAATAAAATCACCTTTTTGCACCAAAGGTGTCTCAAGAACTCTTTCATGGCTGTTGGCTCTGGACCCCCACCACCAGTCCAAAACCACATCAAGCACATTAGCCTACAGACCTAGAGCTAACCTGTGCAGTGGGCACTCGTATTCCCTGTCCTGTGACTGTGGATGAGTCGTATGCCCTGGGAGACCAGGGAGAAGGGCAATCCTTCTCTTTCCCCTGCGTCACCTCCTGCTCCCTTCTGCCCGTATCTCCCCATCAACAAACAAATACGCCTCACCGATTCCAACCCACATGGCCTCCAAACCACATTTGCCTCTCAAAGTGACTCTCCCAAGAGTTGGGCTAAAAACATGGCACCACTTCCCCTATGCCTAACTTCTCTTGAATTCACTCTAAAGGGAGTTTGATCACCAACCATTCCACCTAGTGGGGGCTCTCATGTGGTCTGTTTCACATGGTGATGCCAAGGCAGACTGCAGCTAAGAGGCTATTGCTGTGGTCAAGGAGACAGGAACTCACAGAGCTGAAGGGAGGTTCACGTCTTCGCAGTTTGTCTTAAAGGTCAAGTCAGCAGGACTTGCTGGTAAATTTGATGTGGAGGGTGGAGGGACAGAGGAGAAGCAAAGAAAGTTCCTGTATTTCTGTCATTATTGAGGAGACAGGGATAACCAGGGGTGGAGAGGGTTGGGGGAAATCCAGTTCTGAGATGCCCTTCAAGCATTCTTGTTGGAGGGGTTATATGGGTAGCCAGGATAGGAATCTGGAATGCTGGAGGGAGGTGGAAAACTGGAGAGGTCTATTTGAAGTTCAGGGACATAGAGATGGTTTTAAAGTCAGGGGTCTGGTGAGATTACCTAGAGAGAATACAGAGGTTGACTACCCCTCAGATGCTACCACAAGTAGAACCAGTCTGTCTCTCCAGGCTTATTCTCATTTCTGTCTAGAAGCACCCTGGGAAAGCAGGCATATGGAGAATCCAGAATCCACACTCTTGGCCTTGGAATACACATGGAATATGATCCTCTCTCCATCTCCTAAGCCTTTCTATCTACTCCAGCTCCCCCAAGCAGAGTTTCTATGGGGATCTGCCCAGTGAGACTGCTGATATGGGGCTGACACTGCTGTCTATATACAAACCATGCACTCATGGGGCACGTGTTGCTTAATATCCCCCTCACAACAAGGCGACCCATAAAAATCCTCCTTGAGGAAGAAAGTTTGGCCAAAACCTTCAGTCACTGTACTTGAAAAAGGAGACATGGAGAGAGAACACAGCCAGTGCTGCCTGGGTCCCAGTCAGAAACACACTCCTAACTTTCATAATAAATGACTTGTTATTCAATTGCAGAACTGCTACGGATATAGATTAAATCAAATACGATTCTCTGGTCAAGACTTTGTGAGGTTAGACAAATGCATTTCCTTGACCTCTCTCGGGTGGGACCGGGGCCCCTGTGACTTTTATAAACATACCACTGTACTGGAGGGTTTTCAGCATTTTTGTACCGGAATCCCTGGGGACCTCAGTTGGAAATGCTTTCTAAACCTGCCAAGCTGAGAGAGGGCCGAAAGAGAGCCAGGTTGGCCTCCGTGAGCCCTCACTGTCCAGGCTGGGGCCAGAACAGCCATTAGTCATGGCAGGTCTGCCTATTAATGGGCAGGCTTTCTCCTCCTAAATGATTCCTCTGCTGAAGTATAAACACCGATCCTCTGGAACAGCATCCACTTGCTTAACCGTATTTACTAATAAGCACCCTTGTTTGGGGGAGCCATAATTTGTCCCGGCGTTAAGGAGTAGCTGTAAATGAAGACTTAATCCCCCTGGTTCCAGAGCTGTCTTAGAAATTAAAGACAAAGAGAACCCTTTACAGTTCAGAAAGGCATATAAAATATTCCATATCATTACCGCCCATGTCAACATCTAAAACTTATTGGAAGACATGTAAATCCTTTAACTTGCCTTTGCTGAAAGTTCCTGACTTCGAATGTTCCAGCACATATTACGATAGACTCTCTCATTTCACAAGAGGAAGCTCTCACTGCTCTGGGACCAAATGCATGCAAGGTCATGCTTTTACCAAGCAGCCACCCCCTTCTCAACCCGCAGCTGCTTCCCACCACAGCCACATCCACACTTAGCACAGCGTCAGCAGCCATTTCCACTCAAATGGGACAGGGAAGTGCCTCAGGGTGGAGCACAAACATCCATTTTTCTGTAGCTCTGAGCACTCCATGATTCATCCTGGGTTGGGGTAAGTCCTGGAGATCACCTGGGAACGCTTAAAGGGACGGGTATCAAGCCTCACCTCAAACTTCCTAAATCAGAAATTCTGGGAGTGAATCTCAGGAATCTGTACAATCAAAGAGCTGCCGTACGTGATTTTGAAGCAGCCGATCTAGAATCCATGCACAGGCTACATTTGCAACCCCCAATTGATTCCACACTCGGCAGACTAGATCACACTGCAGATATTTTGTTGGACTCAGACGCTGGGCAGACTCCTTTAACTGGAAAATACATGGAAGTAATTTATCTGTGCGACCTCCTTCCGGTTTCAGGCAACCTTTGCGCGTTAGCCCAGAACTTCTCGTTAGATGAATCCGCTTTCTTCTTTGTGGCTACAAGCAGGCTATTAAAAACATTTCAATGGGGGTGTATCAAAGTCACAAACAATGAGCCAAGGATCTGGGAGGCAAAGGGAACATTTTTCTAAAGTGTCACAAGTTGTTTATTGTTTATTATTGAAAATTAACAATTTATCTTTACAGAATGGGCTCATCTCAACAGAAGAGCCCAAGAAAGGAAGAAGCAAGTGTGGTGTCTCATTGCAGAAGACAGACAGACGCTGTAGGCACAGCGCTGCCTATGAAGTGAGCAGAGAGAATCTTGTCTCTATGATGTCATGTATGTTACTCAAGCCTACTGTGAGAACATCATGCAGATGAAGCAAATATTTCATTCTGTTGCTACCCTTGTTCTAGAAAGGCGATTTTTCCAAACTTGTGAGAGCAGTGGAGCCTGGGGCCACCATGCCCATTTCTCGGCCTCCCAGACACTTTGATTCCATAGGTCTGGGATGGGCCTTGCATCAGAACCTTCATAAACTTCCCAGGTCAAGTCCCCAAGTTAGAAATTGCAACAGTCTTTGAGAATCACCTGAACGTCATTAGAAAGGGAAATGAACAAAAATGGAGAGGAGCCAAATGGGACTGACCATTATTTTAAAGGTGTGTATCTTTTAAAGGACCTGCCAAGTCCTCTTTAAGGTTTATTTAAAAAAAAAATCACTTAGTGGAACACTGTAAAACTAAGTCAGTATTAAAATACACATACACACACACACACACACACACACACACACACCCTGATATCATCTACTCAGTTTGTCTTTGGTTGTAGAGATTATTCCTGACCCTGAACCACCCATTTTCTCTTATAAGAAGCAGCTGAGTTTAGCTCTTCTAACAGACACACCCGGTGCTCCCTCTAGAAATAAAGAATTCAGGGAGTGATAACAAAGCAGCATTTTGAGGGCACACAACCTGTCCGGTTCCTGAATCTTTCAGAATTCCTTCTGTAGAATTCCTTCTGATGGACTAAGATGCAAATAAAATGCATGCTTTTGTTATTAAAACCTTACAAGGCTGAACAGTGCTACAGCTGCCCTGGGATCCACAGTATTCCTTCTTCATCCTCCCTTCCTGTTCCTCCCTCCTCTCAGAACTTTTCCTGACCCTGAGCTCTGCTCTGAGCACTGTGCAAGATCTAGAGAGGTTTGCACTCACTCAGAGGAAATAAACCAGGTGTATACGACTGTTTCTAAGATGTGACTATAAGATCCTAAGAACATTGAGAGGGAAAGGGAGGTTGCAACTGACCACAGGGATTTGGAATGCCCAATACCAGTTATTCCGAAAGCAAACATGATAGAAAAAAAAGAGCAAGTGTCTTGGAAAGCAAAGAAAAAAAACTAAAGAACAGTCCCTCTTAGATATTAGTTTCTGCCCATCCTGGCACATAGCAGATACTGAATAAAAAAGCATGCCCATGGATAAATACACATCCTTTGGTGCAGTCACAGCAAGGAGAGACCACTCAAGACAGGCGTGTGGATTTTTCTGATAGTTTGTGGTAGAAGCAGCTCTTTGCAAACAACCCTCGCCCAGGACTGACACTTTACACTTTGTTCCTTTAGTTCTACACTTTGGATTGCATTGTGCAAGCCTCCATATTAATCAACCAGTGCTTAACCAATTAACCTGATAAGTATTTGAGTATTACCATGTGTACAATTTCAGATCACTTTGCTAACTTAGGATTTGCTGCAACAAAGAACAAGACAGATGTGATCCTCTCCCTCAGAGAGCTTATAGTTTACTGAGGGAGACAGAAAGTAAATAACAAAAAAAGCATTATGCAGAATAATTACAGATTATGATAAATGTTATGGGTACAACAAGGTGGATACAGAGATGGGGAATAATCTGGGAGGTTAGTCAGCAAAGGCATCTATGCGAAAGAGCTCGCCTGATGATGGAGGAGGAATCAGCCATGCAATGAGCAGGGAGTGAATCGCATGGCAGAAGGGAAAGAGCTGGCCGGTGCTGGGCACAGAGAGGGGGGCAGTGTGGGCACAGCACAGAGTGGGAGTGGGGCAGGGCACAGGGTGAGGATGTAAAGGCAGGAAGTGCCATAGCCCTCAGCGTTAGGAGCCCGAATTTTGTTCTCCTTTCATGAGAATCCAATGACGTGTTTTACCTAAGGAAGTGACACAGTTCGATTTATAATTTTACAAGGATAATCCAGATGCTATGCGTGGTATCCGTGGGGTAGGGTAAGAACGGAAGTTGGAAGTGAGGGGGTCTGGTAGGAGGTTACTCAGTGGTCTAGTTGAGAGGTGGGAGAAGGATCGTGGCAGTAGAGACAGAAAAGTGAACAGTTTAGACACAATGTGAAGGGAGGACCCATGGGACTTTTTGATGGTAATGGATAAGCGGCCCAAGGGACCCAGTGTTGTACCAGGGCTTGGGGCTCCAGTGACAGTGAACGGTGCTCCTGTTAACTGGGTGGGCAGTCAGCAGGCAGGCTGGTGGGGGCAGGGCTGGGAGGTCTTGGGAAGTCTTGCTCCTGCCCTCAAACACACCACCAATACTTTGAAAGAAACCTGGGCAGCACATGAAAAGATGCTCAACGTCGCTCCTCATCAGGGAAATACAAATCAAAACCACACTCAGATATCACCTCACGCCAGTCAGAGTGGCCAAAATGAACAAATCAGGAGACTATAGATGCTGGAGAGGATGTGGAGAAATGGGAACCCTCTTGCACTGTTGGTGGGAATGCAAATTGGTGCAGCCGCTCTGGAAAACAGTGTGGAGGTTCCTCAAAAAATTAAAAATAGACCTACCCTATGACCCAGCAATAGCACTGCTAGGAATTTACCCAAGGGATACAGGAGTATTGATGCATAAGGGCACTTGTACCCCAATGTTTATAGCAGCACTCTCAACAATAGCCAAATTATGGAAAGATCCTAAATGTCCATCAACTGATGAATGGATAAAGAAATTGTGGTTTATACACAATGGAGTACTACATGGCAATGAGAAAGAATGAAATATGGCCCTTTGTAGCAACGTGGATGGAACTGGAGAGTGTGATGCTAAGTGAAATAAGCCATACAGAGAAAGACAGATACCATACGTTTTCACTCTTATGTGGATCCTGAGAAACTTAACAGAAACCCATGGGGGAGGGGAAGGAAAAAAAAAAGAGGTTAGAGTGGGAGAGAGCCAAAGCATAAGAGACTCTTAAAAACTGAGAACAAACTGAGGGTTGATGGGGGGTGGGAGGGAGGGGTGGGTGGGGGATGGGTATTGAGGAGGGCACCTTGTGGGATGAGCACTGGGTGTTGTATGGAAACCAACTTGACAATAAACTTCATGTATTAAAAAAAAAAAAAAAGAAACCTGGGCAGTTCAATGAAACCAAGTTGGTGACAACTCCATGTCAGGGGTATTTGCAGCTGAGAGAAGGATGGAGAACATGACCACCCTGGAAGGAGTGAGGGTGACGCGGAGCCTCTGGAGCAGGAGCAGGTGGCAGGATTGGGGCACGTGGGTTCCTCCCATCACATGTGTGCCTGACCACACGCCCTCACTGGAGGGACACCAGGCCCTGCAACTTCCCCACGCCAGTTTCCCTTGGGACCGTTTTGTTGTTATTTGCACTTCAGATGCACAAAATCACCTATCAAATATTCCAAACACGGAACAAAATATGCCGAGAATTTCTAAAAACATTGATCAAGACATACTGTTTAAGGGTAAAAGTTTACCTTGAAGCTTTGATTTTTTTTTAATGTTTATTTATTTCTGAGAGACAGAGTGTGAGCAGGGCAGAGGCGGAGACAGAGGGAGACACAGAATCAGAAGCAGGCTCCAGGCTCTGAGCAGTCAGCACAGAGCCCGAGGCGTGGCTCGAACCCACAAACCGTGAGACCATGACCTAAGCCGAAGTTGGATGCTTAACAGAGCCACCCAGGCGCCCCTGAAGCTTTGATTTCTTTAAAAAAAGCAGAGATTAGCCACACACTGTTAAATGTTGTCAAATGAACAAATGGGTGAGAGAAATGAAGATGTATTTAATTTGAAATCATTTTACTTTAATAATTTAAAAATATTTGAGCTCTCTTCCTAACTGATGCTGCTTCTTTTATTTTTACTATCAGTCACTTATTCAAGTCCAGTCTAGACAAAGTTCACTCAATTAACATACTGTCAATAATAGAATGTCCCTGCCTTTCTATGTGATAAGGACGCCTCTGACTGTCACATGGGTATGCTCCTCACGTGTGTTTCTATCAGAGGAAAGGATGAGAGGGACCTCATGCTCTCACCTGGTGTCCAGGAAGATGTATCTGGAAGACAGTGGGGGGTAAATTTAGTCAGGGATCTGAAGTTAACTTGTCCCTGTGATACTTTGTTGCTCAGACTGTAATACTGAGCTCTCCTGGAGCTTTCTGAAGACAACAGGCCAATGGTTTCCTCCAGTTAAAAACTTTCTCTTTATTTAAATGAATGGCATCTAAAATCACCACCATTAAGGTTCCCCCAAGTTGTAAATGTGTTTAACCCAGAGAAGGCAGACCAAACAGGTTGCATTTTGGAGGGGGGGGGCAGTTGTCCCCACTTGCTAACATTCCAAATGCCACTGGAAAGACCTGAAAAGACAGTGATCTGTCTTAAATCTGATCACTTAAAGCAAGTGATTTTGGACTACATCTCAGGGGAGATGCTGAATGCTTATTGAGAAGGTGACAACAAAACGATGGGTTTCTTTCATTCTTTTTTGTTGTTGTTGTTGTTCTTCCAAAAAAAAAATAGTAACTTGAACCTCAAAGCTGAAACTTGAGGCATAGCCCCATTGGTCATTTTATGTGCCAGAATGTGGATGCCACAGGAGCCTGGTTCACGTTAGATTTTAGAAAGGAGGGCACAGGTTTTGAGGTTCAGAATGAATTTCCAGATAACGTTAGCAGGATCCAAATGTTGAATCCCCAAATTTTTAACAGATGGCGGATGACTTACACTGAAATATTCTTTTTTTAAAAATTATATTAAAAAAAAAAGCTGTTTTAGAGACAGAGCACGCAAGCAGGAGAGAGGGGCAGAGGAAGAGAGAGAGACAATCTCAAGCAGTCTCCACGCTTGCATGGAGCCCAGTGCAAGGCTTGATCCCATGACCCTGGGATCATGACCTGAGCAGAAATCAAGAGTCAGATGTTCAACCAACTGAACCACACAGGTGCCCCTGAAATATTCTTTTTTATGCTTCACATTTGATTTGCAGACTATTTAACCAGACCAAGTCATGACTAAAATTCCTATTTGAATAAACATTTAGTTTATCATAAATTTGTTTTCATAATATATTAAAATACTATTTGTTTCCCAAAAAAATAAAGCCTGAAATCTCATTAAATAGAAAGAGCTAGTTTTACAGAAATACACAAGGTAATAGCAATTTGGTGAAATTACGAAGTGTTTGAGCAGGAAGCCCTTTTCTACACAATTTAATTTTCATAACGTAACTTTTTTTTTTAAGATTTAAGATTAGGAATCTTTCTTCCAGTTAGGATTTGTAGATGTGCTTCTGAGTTACAATGAACAGGTAAACAAGTCCACAGATGTGTCAGTTAAAGAGAACCTTCCTGGTACTTGAGGAGTTGGCTCCCTTACTGAGGTCTGTTCTCTGTACAATGCAAAAGCGAAACAGGTTCTCCCACTCACTGACTTCCCCTGGGGATTTCTGGGGGGAATTCTGGGATTTGCAATGCACTTTAAAACACCAAACTTGAGCCTCACTATCCAGTCGAGGAAGGTTACAAAAGACGCAGGAGTCTTCTCCAGAGATTAGTTGCTAGTTTAAAACAATGCTGGATTTGAAAAAAAAAGTCTCTCAGGCACCAATGGATTAATCTCGCCGTTTCTCTATTGAGATAAATGAAAGGAGAAGAAATGCCCACAAACACTATTCTTTCAAAGGATCCTCAAAAAACAAACATTCTATGGTGCAAATGTCAAGATTTATAAAAGGGAAGAAATATGTTGGGACCTTCCAAAACAAAATAACTTCCCTACTTATTTTGGCTGTGTGTTTCTATTCTTTTCAGACTTGAGCAAGATTGTTCACATGTTAGAAAAATTTCTTTGTGGATTTGTCTCAGAAGATTCACACACCAGCCTGCTTCTCCCTGGCCACCTGGTGGGCTGGAATGTGCTAAGAGGATGGAAATTAATATCTAAAGGAGGCCAAAACAAATGTAAATGAGAAAGAAATCGACCTCATAATAATATTTAGTATTTTCAAATCCCCAAATAAATAATATAGAATGTCTATCAATTTATTGTTATTTTAAATTTTTTAATATTTATTATTTATTTTTGAGAGAGAGAGAGAGAGAGAGAGAGCACAGGGGAGGGGCAGAGAGAGACAGAGACACAGAATCTGAAGCAGGCTCCAGGCTCTGAGCTGTCAGCACAGAGCCCGACGCGGGGCTTGAACTCACAGAGAGTGAGATCATGACCTGAGCCGAAGTCGGACGCTTAACCGACTGAGCCACCCAGGTGCCCCAATTTATTGTAATTTTTTAATAATGTGATTGATAATATAGGGAGTACAGATATTTAAACAAATTTTAAACAGGAGAGAGGTATCTTGAGTGTATCTTTGAGAGCTGTGAGAAATCAGGAAGGAAACATGATTTTAGAATTAATCCATGTGATGGTTTTGTGTTCTCTTCTTCACCAGATGTGTGACCTCAACCATAACCTGATATCCATGACCTTCCATCAGTCAATGTAGGCTTTTAGTCTTATGGCAAGAGAGCGTTTGTCCTCGGTGACAGAAGTTCTTTTCCTAAGAAGCTTTGTGATTCATTTATGGCTCAGTGACGAATAAGAGACTCTTACTGAGTAGGTTGGCCTCAAACGCACCGCCCAGCTTAACTTTCTATCATTCTAAGAGGACTCTGAATTTGAAACTGCTCCAGTAACTTTCCAATTGGAGAAGAGCAGGATGCGGAGAGCAAGTAGCATCTTATTAAGCAGCCCAATGAGCAGGCGCTGCCCTAGGTGTGTTTTATTTGACATTTCATTTAGTGGTTGCAGCAACTCTACGACGTAGGATTATGATCATCCTCATTTTGCAGAAGAAAGAGAATAAACACATTTCTCGACATCACACCAACACTGTTACGTAGCTTCCAAGTCTGCCTTCTGAGTCCAGTCAATTTGCAATAAGCATCCTTTACCCTCTATCCGTAATATGAGGATGACAGAAAACCAGTCTTGCTTTTATAAATAATAGTAATGAAAAATCCTAAGTCTGGAGAGCTCAAGTTCCTGGGTTTACTTTCACCAAACTTGGACAATTTTGGGCAGTAATTATCAAAGCCAGATTATTTTCAAAACTGTAACTATTGTAAATAAAATTCAAATGTAAAACTAGAAATTAAAATTTAAGTTCTGCTTTAAAATTGTGAAGCCAACAAGAAGAAAAGGCACTTTCATAGTTTTACCCATTTTTAAGACACTGATAAGTCCTACAGAGTTTGTAGACATAAATGAAAGATAAGGTTAGTTGCTATCTTGCTATAATAGCTTTTTACACCAAGTACTTGTTAACGTCTGCCTTTAAAAAAGCAGAATATTGATATACAATGTGATCATTTATTTTTTACCCATAATGATTTTAGGTAGTAATATCATTTCTAGTCTGTATGGATTTATTGAATTATATCCTCGCTTTCTTTATTGTTTTTTTAATAACTATACAAGGCAATTTGCTACCTATTTTTGAGGCACATAAGTAAGTCATTTGCTATAACTGAGAATTGTCTTCCCTGATGCCTTTGTGATTACCATTCTCAAAATAACTGATTTCAATTCACCCCAGTTTTGCAGGTGAAAGTTCTTGCCCAACTTCTGAGTAAAAACATTTGCTAGTTGTGTCTCTTGTGTCAAATGTCCAGAGTAAGTCTTTTCATTATTTTTTCCTTTGCAAATTTCATCTTTCAATTACCAAATCAATTGCTTTTTAAATCAACGTCACTGAAACTCACATAACAAAGTACAGTGGTTAGAACAGAGCAACATTCTGAAACAGATCTGGGGACAGTGATGAGCTGTCTAACTTGCTCTCATACATGGAGTGAGATCTGATGTGCTCCCTGCTGCTCCTGAAACTCTTTCTACTAAAACACATAGATAAAAATTAACATACATTTTCCTCATTATTTTTACCTTTTTCCAATTCTTATACTTTTCCAAAGGTGTGTGTGTGTGTGTGTGTGTGTGTGTGTGTGTATTCCCCACCCCCCCCGATTGCTTTAAAATAATGATCAAAGCATGCTCTGAACATAATTCTTCTCTGAAGAGCAAAGTACACAGACCAGAAAGCTTCCCTTCAGGAAGGAATTACTTTTTTTCTCCTAAAACTACCAGGTGCTACTTCTCTAAATATTTTGTATTGACTAAGGTATCTAGACAACGGGCCACAATATAATGAATTTAAAAGGTTAACCATCAGAGATAATATTAGATGAGAGTAAAAAGAACACTGGGTTGGGGTGAATGCCTCACGAATGGCAGTGTTCACACTCCTTGAACTGTCTCCTGGTGGCCAAGGTGTGGAGGAGACTGCCTACCCATCAGAACTACACCGGGGGAGGGAGGGTTGTGCAAAGTAACTGTGAACATTTAAGCCAAGCTCTGCAGAGCCTAAGTGCTATCCACATTTCACTTCTCCACAACTTAGTAAGGGTCAAGGCTCTCAGAAATGAAAGAAGGAAGAGGGATGCAGGACGTCAGATTTACCAATTCTTCATTTTCAAACTCCGAGTTATACTGTGCTCCTTCTTCGGTCACGGGTTTCTGAACGATGTTCCTGCAGACGAGCCAGATGGTCAGACTAGCAATGAACATCCCGATATCAGGCACAAACACTCTGATCCCATTGCCGGCATCAGCTCCCTTTAAGCTACAGAGGGAAAAAAAAGAGGGAGGAAATTTAGTTGTTTTTCTATTTCTATGGTTACACTATCTTAAAGTATTTCTGAATCTTCTTAATGAGTTTTAAAAAAGGGATCCTCAGTTTCTGCCTAGAAGGGACTGGAAAGCTTTCCCTCCATCTCAGAATCTTATATAATGTACTAAGATTCAGGAATGTTCCACGATTTCACTGGAGTTTCTGAAATACTATAAAGGATCCTAACCCAATTCTCACTCCTAAAACATGCTAATGATCCATATTGTTATTAAATAAGCCACATGTGCAGCACAGATACAGGTGTCTGCAATCTAGCTGAAGCACATACTAGCAGCTGGGAGATAGTTTACCTTAGACGTAAATCAAAGCTAGAGAAAAATAGAGAAAATGTTAAAGCAGTCCTTGAATGCAAGACCTCTTCATTATTTTGAATACTTAGTTGATTTTGTTTTCCATACTGTTCCAAGAAAGGTAGATCTAATATGTTTCTTCCTTCAACCTTGGAGAATGGACAGTGAACTTAGAATTGGAAGATTTGAGTTCAAGTGTAAAGCCTGACACTGACAAGCTGTATTCACTGGGGGGTTTCCCATGGCCATGCATTCCTTCTCCATGTCAAAGAGATACTACTCTTTGCCTTCTTTATAGAAGTCAAATGAAAATGATTCAATGTTTATCAGAGATAAACTCGTTTAGGAACTAAGTACATGATCAAATACATACTGTATTCATTTATATTGTATGCATTATATATTTTGATAAAAACATAAAATGTGGGGCGCCTGCGTGGCTCAGTTGGTTAAGTGTCTGACTTTGGCTCAGATCATGATCTCACAGTTCATTTGTTCGAGCCCCACATCAGGCTCTGTGCTGACAGCTCAGACCCTGGAGCCTGCTTCGGATTCTGTGTCTCCCTCTCTCTCTGCCCCTCCCCCACTCATGCTCTGTTTCTCTCTCTCTCAAAAATAGACATTAAAAAAAACATAAAATATAATAAAAAGCAACACCCCCATTGCCTAGAAATGATCGTTGTTAACATTTTGGTAAATGAAAGCATTGTTAATAATATCTACTACAACTGAGCAATTGCTCTGTATTAAGAGCTTGGTATATAGTATTTCATCCAACCAACCACCATATGGAGATAGGTATTATTATTTATCCTCCTTTTACATATGAAAACAACAACAACAACAACAACAACAACTAAGTCTCCAAAAGGTAAACATACTTCCCTCAAGTCAACACAGATAGAGAGAGAACAGAAGTATACTCAAGCTCCCTTTAGGACCAGATTTTATGTTCTCAACTACTGGGTTCTCGCATGTATATCTGCGTGGCTTTTCCTTCCAGTTTTCCTCTGTTTCTAGACATACATAGTGACGGTTTACAACACTAAGCTCATACTATGTTTTGAAAATGATTAGCTCCTGTAATAGATCATTAATAGTTTTTCAACTCACTGATTATTTAAAAATTTTTTTTTTTAACATTTATTTATTTTTGACACAGAGAGAGACAGAGCATGAACGGGGGGAGGGTAAGAGAGAGAGAGGGAGACAGAGAATCTGAAACAGGCTCCAGGCTCCGAGCTGTCAGCACAGAGACCGACACGGGGCTTGACCTCATGGACCGCGAGATCATGACCTGAGCCGAAGTCGGATGCTTAAATGACTGATCCACCCAGGCGCCCATCAACTCACTGATTATTTTTAAACATCACCATGTTCATGATCTGACAGCACTTAACTATTCCACTACTGCTGTACATTTAGAATGTTTCCATTTATTTGTCACTATAGCATATGTAAAAGTTAAGTGTTAATTACCTAAAGAATCTTCCCATCTAGGATCTCCCAGGAAAAAAAAAAAAAATCCTCACATCTTCTTTTTAAAGAATGGTCCGGAATAGGGCATGCCCCACATAAACTTCTTTTTTTTATACATGGCTCTAAACCCTTCTGAATAGAGAAGCATGAGTAGTTAAGAGATCTCTTTACCTCCATAAATGAAACAGACATGATTGTGGCAGAGGTATTTAAAAATGGCAAATCCCTTTCATTTGGGGGAAAGGTAAGAGGATTTAATTAAGAAAACTTCACCCCAAACGAAACTTACAGCATGAGATCTAATGATTGATTTTATCTCAGGAAAAAGGGAGAGGTTTGTTGTATACTTTAAAAGTGATCAAACAGTGCAAACAAGCATAAGAATAAAAAGAAAGAAGAAAGAAGGAGAAAGAAGGGGTCCAGGGGAGAGACCAGGAAACAAGGCCAGGATCCAGCGGCTGTTTGGTGCTGTGTGGGGCTAAGTTCCAGAGACCCACCAGTCCTAATCAGGGGGGTTTGGGGGAATAGATTATTATAGCTCTTTCCCGGGAAACACGTTGACTGTGGCATTTTATGAAGAGCACCAACCAAGCGGAGTTGAGAGGAAAAGAATTCTTAAAGGAAAGGTAACAAGGATTCTAGGTCTGGCCTCAGCTGCTTCTTGCCTCACAGCACAGAGACCGGGAAGCCAGAGCAGAGCCTTATGCCTTTCCCACCTGTGGACTGCATTAAGTTCCCAGTCTGCAGTCACTTTGAGGCAACAGTCTCAGCTTTGTGTTTCTTGGTCCCCAAAGACACATTTCATAGCATACATACATCACGGGAGGAGATGAATGCTGTTTGCAAAAGCAATCACTCCACTCACTGTGATAGAATTCAGCTACTGGATCCAGGATTGGGCTGTGATCCCGATTTGCAATGAAATCATTCAGCCACAGAGGTGCTAACCTATTAACTACTACTCTTGGCTTGCTGAGTTAACAAAGCAGTGCATTCATACAACCGTTGAAGAAACAATGAAACTTCTGAAGAATCTGAAGAGCATATACAACGAACAGGTCACAGTCTAATTGATATGTCATTTGGGGATCGTCTCATCAATCAAGTTTCCTTCTTCATTGTTTGGACAATGTAGTGGACCAGTGTCTACTAAAGTACGCTAATCAGAATGTTAGTCCCCAGAAATGCTGTGAATTGAATATAATAAGACGAAATAAAAGAAAACAAAGTGGTCAAATAAGTGTCAGAAAATCACAGTGCATATTACTGTAGTAGAGAACTTGATAAGTTATGTAGCAAAACAAGAAATTTGAATTTACCTCCTTCTCTGTTTTTATCTTATTTTATTTTTCCTTCCTTTCCTCTATGTTCATCTGTTTTGTTTCTTAAATTCCACATATCAGTGAAATCAGAGTGTATTCGTCTTTCTTTGACTGACTTATTTCAAATGAGCACAATACATTCTAGTTCCATCTACATGGTTGCAAATGGAAAGACTTCATTATTTTTGATGGCTGAGTAATATTCCATTGTATTGCTGAAATCAATACTACACTATATGTTAACTAACTTGAATTTAAATAAAACCTTGGAAGAAAAAAATTGATTTAGTTAAGACTCTGTTTCCCAAGTTTATTTGACCAAAAATCATTTCTTGAAAGTTTTATCTAATACCTATTACATTTTACTGAGCTGGTGTTCATGGAACAGGTCTTAGGAAATGTTGGGTTACAGTCTGCTTATTGGTCTAGATTTTTGGTTGAAATTAATAGATACTTTGGAAGCTACCCTAATGCGTAGCTAATCCTTATAAATTCGATTTTTAATAGGTCTCAAATGAGTTTAGAAGTCAGTGGCATCTCAGTCCCTTCTCGCATCCAATTGTCTGACCAACCATCCATTGACTCCGTAAGTCATTGAAATTATGCAGCTGGAAGATAACTAGAAATAGTCCAGTCCTCCTCATCTTACAGACTGGAAGCCAACAAGGGGAAAGGTTAAATGACTGGCTCAACTTCTTACCTAGGGGCAGAGCACTTCTGTTCCAAGCTGTCTGGTGAGTACAGCCACCCCTCACTGCACTTGTCCTTGCTCGGATAGTCCGGCACCTGTCTTCCACCTAGTGCAACAGGCTCCTTTCTCCACACTGCTCAGAAAACGCCCTGTCGAGGGTCACCAGTGATCTCCCAGCTATAAGGCCCAAATGACCCATTCTAATTCTTATCCTACTCCACCTCTGCGCTGCACTTGGCAAGCAAGATCAGCTCTTGCTGCCCTCAAATCTACTCGGTGTTCTCGCCTCTCTTTTCCAGTTACCTACCTACCCATGGATGTTCTTGAAATCTCACTCTGCTGGGAAATCCCACTCAGAAACACGGGATGGGTTGTGCCCACCAGACTCTTCTTTTCTGCTCAAATATTGATGAGTCTGCACGGTTCTACTCTTCAATTATTTCTCTTTTAACTCTACATGGTAGACCTGGATGATGTATCTATTCCCCAGGCTCCAGTTGGCACCAACATGATGACTTACAAATCTACATACTCAGTCCTAACATGTCCCCTGAGACACACAAACAGATACCCATTTTCCTACCAGATATCTCCACTTCTACAGCTTTTAAAACTAAATGCTATCTTTATTCCAAAATCTGTCCTTCCAGTGATATTCCTCACCTTGAAAAAGGGTGCTGTTATCCATCCAGCAGCCAAGAGAGAACCTGGACCCTACCACTCTCTCACTGAAAACCTGGAGGTTCTGTCTCCATACTGTCTCTCTTACTGCCATTTTATTCCCACAGCTCAGTTCTGCTCCTCGATTACTGGAATAGCATCCTTACTATTTTGTTTCAGGTTGTCCTCTCTGCCAGTCAGGTCTCCATATTGCTACCAGAGCTTAATTTTTAGAAGCATAAGGTCGAGCATGTCAACTGTGATGCCTAAAGGAAAGGTCCATATCGCTGAGTGTGACATATGAGGCCTTCTGTGTTCCGGGCCTGGCTGCCCTAACTCTTGCTATGATTTCCTTGTATCTCAAATTCCATCCATCTTGAAGGCAAGCACCAGAATCTGCAAGTGTTTTCCCCTATGAGCTACTGTGCAATCTTTTCCCACAGGCAACAGTGGTCTTTCTCCCATGACACTTTTATATTCTGTTCATCTCTCAAACCCACTTCCCACATCTCCACTGTGAACCCCTTCCATCTCCCTTCCTTGACCACTCCCTCCTTTAGAAGCCTGCCATACCTTGCACATACTCAATCATAAAATGTTTAACATTTTATGTCACTCGATTATTTACCAAAGGAGGGCTTCCTATCTACTTCCTCTCTGTATCTATATATAGAGATACATATATATCTATACATACATATACATACATATACATATATATGTATATATATGCATGCATGTGTGTATATATATATGTATAGGTATGTATGTGCATATATGCATGAATGTATCTATGTATCTATATATACATATGTATCTATATCTATATCTATACATACATACATATACATATGTATCTATATATATACATATATATCTATATATGTACATATCTATCTATCTATATACATATATACATATACTCTCTCTCTATATATACATATGCATATATATGGTACAATGTACACACTGAATAAAAGCTGGCAGAATAAATGTTATCTCCAAATATTTACACTTTGCTTTGTACCACAGCGGTTTGTGCAAAGTACCGCTGAGGCATTAGATGAGATATTTTAGTTCATTTAGATAATTTCACTCAGGAAAAATAAAATACAAACCCAGACAGGAAGAAATGTCTCTTTGTCTGGGACTAGCTGGAGATCAGAAGCCCATGAGTAGTCTCAGTTACTTGGACACAAAGATGTAATTGTCAAAACTGGAAAATATAAGCCATGAAATATATACATGTGGTTTCGTCCAATACAAACGTTGGAGAAAACATTTCTAGAACAAGAGATAAGAAGTGCATCTAATGAACGTTAAATGGCTCAGTTTGGCAGAATTTGTCATTTGTTCATTTAAAAAAATATTTTTTAAGCATCTATCATGTGCCAAGTACTAGCCTGGCAATTGACTGTTGGTTTTATGAAGGTAGGTAAGGGGCATGATAAAGTCAGAGAGATGGGTTAAGGCTGGGCCCAAGGCTTGGACTTTTGGTAAAGAACCCACATAACCGGAACTACTGAAGGATTTAGAACAAAGGAGGAACATAATCACCAAGGAAACTGAGAGATCGCAGGAGAGATTGTGATTTGGTTGCAGGAAGTGGGACATGGAAGCCGTGTTTTCATGGCGGGTGTGATGTGTAGTGCAGAGGCGATATTTCATGCTGGAAGTCCCATGAAATTTGTGCCTGAGAGAGAAATCATGGCTGAAGGGATAGTTTTGAGAGTTTTCTTCCATGTGTGTTGGCTAAAGGCAATAGAATAAATTAGGTTGTCCACGGATGGGGCATTGTATAGAATACATTTTTGTATAAGGCTCTCTAAACTAATTATAAGTATACATACAGGGCATGTAACAAAAAAGCAAATTGTATTTCAAATAAATTCTACATTTGAAATCAGGCTAACCATGTTTTGTGTAGAACCATTTTAATAAATTAACGAGATGAATAGATACATTTCCCTATAAAATGTTATCTTAGATAGTGTTGCTTTCCGGGCATACAATGATACTTTTCATATAAAAAGGCATACACTAGACTGCTTAAAACACCATATTCTCTTAAAAAGGCAAACATTTTCTTTCCAATCGTGCTATAGTCACATTGATCTTATTTGTTGAGAATGATTTTACCTCTTGACAAGGAATTGAGGGGGCGCCTGGGTGGCTCAGTCAGTTAAGTGTCCGACTTCAGCTCAGATCATGATCTTGTGAGTTCGAGCCCCGTGTCAGGCTCTGCGCTGACAGCTCAGAGCCCGGAGCCTGCTTCGGTTTCCGTATCTCCCTCTCTCTCTACCCTTCTGCCACTCACACTCTGTCTCTGTCTCTCAAACCAAACCAAAACAAACCAAAACACGTTAAAAAAAAGTTTTAAAAAAAGAAAAGCAAAGGAATTGAGGAAGCTGAAAATTGGGAATAACCTGCATATCCTTCAAGAGGAAAATGAATTGGTTAAATTAGTATGCCTCCACAAAATAAAATACAATAAATGAATAAACTAGAGCAAAAGTGTGTGTGACAGATCTAAATAGGGATATATCATCCCACAAACATAATGTGGAACAAAAAAGAAGAAGCAAAAGTAGAGAATCCAGATCACTTAGGGATCCGTGCATAAAGAATGACATGAAAATGACAAATACTTATTTCTGGGCAGGTAAGAGGGGTATCATAAGCTATTATATAAATACCAATAATAAAATATTGGTAATGCTCAAGGTCTTAAACTGGTTGAAAGCTAGTTGGTAGGTACAAAAGTTTATCTTTAATTCTTCACATTATTTTTCAAAGTTGGAATAGTCATACTGCCTAAAATTCCTTGTGTAGAACATATGTGAAAAACATGAAGGCAATTACCTTGGCTGGAAAAGATAATGACTTTTATTGAGGTAAAACTGCCACATAACATATTAATTTCAGGTGTACAATAAGTTGATATTTGTACATACTACAAAGTGATGACAGTAAGTCTAGTTACCATCCATCATCATACAGTTGACCCCTCTTTATCCTTTTTGTCCACCTCCGAACCTCCTTCCCCTCTGATAACTACCAATCTGTTCTCTGTATCTATGAGTTTTGTTTTGTCTTGATTGTTCATTTGTCTTGTGTGTTCATTTGTTTCGTTTTTTTAAGATGCCACATGCAAGTGAAATCATATGATATTTGTCTTTCTCTGTCTGACCTATCTCACTTGGCACAATATCCTCAAGGTCCATCCATGTTGTCACAACTGGCAACATTTCCTTCTTTTTTATGGCCAAAAAGTAATCCATTATGTGTGTGTGCATGTGTGTGTGTGTGTGTGTGTGTGTGTGCGTGTGTGTCGTATTTTTATCCATTCAACTATCCATGAATGCTTATTTCCTTACTGTTGGCAATGAACACAGGGGTGCATATGTATCTTTTTAAATGAGTGTTTTCATTTTCTTTGGATAAATACCCCAAAGTGGATTAGCTATATCTAGATCGTATGGTAGACCTATTTTTAATTTTTCGAGGAGCCTCCATACTGGCTTTTACAGCGGCTTTACCAATTTACTTTCCTACCGACAGTGTAGGAGGGGTCCCTTTTCTCTAAAACCTCTTCAACACTTGTTATTTCTTGTCTTTTTGATAATAGCCATTCTAACAGGAGTGAGGTGGTATCTAACTGTGATTTTGATCTGTATTTCCCTGACGATAAGTGATACTGAACATGTTTTCATGTGCCTGTTGGCCATCTGCGTGTCTATTTTGGAAAAATGTCTTTTTAGATCCTCTGCCCATTTTTAAAAATTGGATTGTTTGGGTTTTTGCTATTGAGTTATTTGAGTTTTATGTGTTTTGGATATTAGCCCCTTAACAGATATATGATTTGCAAATATCTTCTCCTATTTAGTGAACTGACTTCATTTTGTTGATGGTTTCCTTTGCTGTGCAGAAGTTTTTTTGTTTTGTTTTGTTTTGTTTTGTTTTGTTTTCCGATGAAGTCCAACTTGTTTAGTTTTGCTTTTGTTACCTTTGCTTTTGGAGTCAGATCCCAAAATTCAACAATAAGATGGAAGGAGCTCATGTCCTATTTTTTCTCCCTAGGAGTTTTATGATTTCAGGGAATAGTGACCAATTGATGCTGTAATGACCATGATTGTATTTGGTCTGACTCATTAATCAAATTTAATCGCCATCCTTCCCATCAAGGTGCAGAGAAATAGTGCAGCATGTGGGTATTTCCATGGGCACATGGAAATTTTTCTAAGTTTCAGATTTTCTCATCTACGAAATGATTTTTCAGGGTCTTCCGAACTCTAAAATTTCATTCCAACTAGAAAAATCCAAAATAAAGAGGCAGTGGAATTGAGATGGGACTGGGAAAGAAGAAAAATGGTGAAGTTTCAGTATTGCTGAGAAGAAACATCCAGATACAAAAGCAACCACAGTCACCTCCAGAAGTTCAAGAAGAATAATTTAATTTGTGCAACTCCTTTGGGGAGGCAAGTCCTTCGGTTCAGAGTTCGTAGAAAGGTCAGCTTCAATTGAATTCCAATAGATGATTAAAATATCAGATGAGCATTATTTAAATGAATACAAGCTATAAATACGGTTTACCTTGTTCTCTAGTGGCCTCTGAAGTTCACACGCTAGCAGTCAGACTTTTTTGATTTTCTTAAGCTCAAGTACTCTGACGTCCATCAGTCTCTCAGATTTAGTAAACCACTTTAAGAACAGAGTGAATGTATATCTAATAGTAAAACCTTAATGTGAAATATAAAACTCTGATTTCAATGGTTTCCCACATATGTCTTGAAAATATGGATGGAGGCTATCTCTTTATTGAATATATGATTTCATACAGCAAGTCACATAAACCAAAACCAATAGAGTTGATGTCAATGAATCAAGGTATAGATGAGAAACTCTAGAAAGAAATGTACCACTTTTTGAGAATCACTTTCAGT
This sequence comes from Neofelis nebulosa, assembly GCF_028018385.1. Classification (NCBI taxonomy): domain Eukaryota; kingdom Metazoa; phylum Chordata; class Mammalia; order Carnivora; family Felidae; genus Neofelis; species Neofelis nebulosa. Next base: position 61,492,703 of record NC_080792.1, on the reverse strand, counting down.
ATCCAAATCAAGGAATTCAAATAGAATTCCACAGTTGTTGATGACTGGAGAATCCAAATAGCTCATTTCTGTGAACTTTGAAACCTTTTCTACCCTAAAATAGCAATTGCATACCAATTTCTAATATCCTAAAGGTATGAGCTGATGCTGGATTTTCAGGATTTTTTTTTTTTATTAGTGGCAAGATTTTTGTGAGCACCTTAAAGGTGAAACAGTACTCGAATATTTTGATCCACTTATCTGACAAGTTGCTACTTTCTATTTGGAACACACACACTTCCCTCTCATGTAAGTGTGCGGATGGCTTTTCACTTCTGTTATTTATGAGGCAGAAGGTCAGTTAAGAGAATCCTAAGGTTCTTGCTTTGATGGAGGGCATTCACAAAAGGGTAGGGAAGGAAGGGTAGGGTTAGGTGACTGTCAAATCATTTGCCCTTATGTACTTAGCTGTTCAGGAGTGTGCTGGAGCTGGCTGGTTCCAGCTGTGTTCAGTGACGATGTATTACTGGCTTGAAACTGACTACAGTATGAGTATTTACATCATGGAAGTTGGCAAATGCTGCCAATAGTGCACTTTTCCCCCAGAGAGCTGGTTGTTCCACATTTACCGGCACACCACTGCTGCTATCTAAACACTAATAGGTATTTACCCAAAGAATACAAAAACACTAACTCAAAGGGATACAGGCACCCGGTGTTTCTAGTAGCATTATCTACAATACCCAAATTATGGGAAGATCCCAAATGTCCATCGGCTGATGAATGGATAAAGAAGATGTGATATATATATATACATATATATATATATACGTATATATATATATAAATACATAATATTAGTACATAATAACAGTTAATACATTAATATATAATATTAATAATGCATGATATATAATAACATATTATATAATATATAAATATATTAATATAATAATATATTATTCTATAATAAAATCATATTTATATAGAGTTATTATTCTGTATAAAATTATTTAATTATAAATCTTTTAAATTTCATTTAAATTTAATTTTTGTAATAATTAAAATTTATTTATAAAATCATATAAATAATATATAAATTATGTAATATATTAATATAATATAATATATATTATATAATTTATAATTAAATAAATTATAATAATTATAATTAAATAATTAAATTATACAATGATATATAATTAAGTTTAGATAAATAAATTATATAACTGAATATAGTATTAATATAATATATTATGTAATAATACATATTATTACATAATATATTATATAAATATGTCATAATATATTATATTAGTAAGTTATATTAATATATCGTATTATATTAATATATTATATTATATTATATTATATTACATTATATACTGTATAATACTATGTTATTTTAATATATATTGTATTAATACACTAATATATATTACATTAATATGTATTATATATAATGGAATATTACTCAGCCATAAAAAGGAATGAAATCTTGCTATTTGCAACCACATGGATGTAGCTAAGTGAAATGAGTCAGAGAAAGACAAACCATATGATTTCACTCATGTGGAATTTAAGGAAAAAAAAATGACCAGCAGGGGAAAAAGAGAGAGGCAAATCAAGAAACAGACTTCTAACTATAGAGAACTGATGGTTACCAGGAGGGAGGTGGGTGGGGGTGATGGGTTAAATAGGAGATGGGGATTAAGGAGGGCACTAGCTGTGATGAGCACCTGGTGTTGAAACACTAACCTGTATGCCTGAAACTAATATTACACGGTATGTTAACTAAGTGGAATTCAAATAAAAGCAAAAACACTACAACAAAATCCAAAATAAAACAACCCCCCAAAACAGACAATAAAATGCACTCCTTTTGCCACATGACTCTCATGGACAATATTCTAAAAACTACCCTAAAACTTAGCATCAAATCCAAAATCCTCTCTGTGAAGTTCAAGTTTCCCTATCTTTAATCTGATTTCTGGTTCCTCCTGAACTTGTGACCTTCCTCGAGGGGTCTCACCATCCTATGACAAGGACATATTTCTTCCAACTTCTGGACCTTCGCTGATGCAGTTTCTATCAGCGTGAATTTTCACCCGCATCTTCTGCACTTGTTCCAATCAAAACTCACGTGTGTGCTCTTTTGACCTTGTTGATAGAAGCCTCTGTGTAACTGATCATACATTCTATCCACTGGTCTCACTTCCTGTCCACTTCTCCATGCATTTGAGAGCTCCTCATATGCCTCCTGTTTATTGATTTTGTGGCCACAAAAAGGCTACCACCAAGGCAAGGTCCTGGTGAAACCCCCTCAGAAATCATTTCTTATGGTTTATCAAAAATATTGATAAAAATGCAGTGACCAAGAACTTCCTCCAGCTGTCCTCTATTCCTTGCTGGGGAACTGCCTATGCCCGCCTCTTGGATTTGTCTTCTTCTTACTTACTTTCTCTGAGCCCTCAGAGGATAGTCTGTCCACCACCACTAAATCCTATAGATCACTGTTTGGAGTCTCCACGTCATGTATTCATAACAAAGGAGAAAACTCCGTCATAACATTCACAAAAACCAGAACTGCACCACCTGGAGCATATCCCAAAGTGGCGTGCCTTCCAAGTTGAAAACAAAGCACTGGTCACACTGTCCAGCTGGTGAGCTACCAGGTTCTGGTGGAGGTGGGGCTACAAGGATAATATTAAAAACAATCAGAGGTCTTCATCCTGAAACCACACTGGCAGTAAACACAACGTGCCACATCAGAGGTTCCCCTTTGTTTGAATTCCCGTGTTGAACAGCTTGGGGAAAATGAACTACAATTAATTTTGTTGGAAAGAAAGTAAGACATGCGATGCGTGGCTGCAACCAAGTAGCTCATTTATCGTCTTGATAAACACTGGATCCAAAAAAAGCAAAAGGCTTTGTGTGTCACTACGGAAAGCTAACACGGAATAAAGAAAGCAGCATGAACTTTGGACTTAAAGACCTTGAAGTGAACCCCATTCCTGTTAATTTAATTCAACAAATATGTATGAGTATGTATCAGCTCACAGGCATTTTGCCAGGCCCTAGGCAGACGGTGCAGAGAAAGACCCTGTGCCTGGCTGTAGCAAGTAAGAAAGGCCGGTAGGAGGCCAATAAACTCCTAAAGATGGGTGAAGTCAATATTATCAATATTACCCATGTGTAGAAGTGTCAGCAAAAAGAGGGAACGATGGGTGAGCTCTATTTGTCAAGGAGGCAACAGGGGCTGCTCCCTCGGTTGAACGTCTGAGATGGGTTTCAAAGGATGTCTCAATTAGTATGGTGTGTCTGGGGAATTCCAAGAAAATTCATTTTGTTGTGATCTAAAAGATGAGAATGAATGGTGGGAGAAGGTCTTGAAAGGTAGCAGGATCCAGGCCAGGAATGACCTTGAATGTCATTTGGACGTTCATATGTCAATGCCAAGGCATGTGCCGAGGTTATTGGTCAATATTTATAAGCCACTTGCTTTTTAATGTTTATTTATTTTTGAGACAGAGAGAGACAGAGCATGAACGGGGGAGGGTCAGAGAGAGAGGGAGACACAGAATCTGAAGCAGGCTCCAGACTCTGAGCTGTCAGCGCAGAGCTCAACTCGGGGCTCAAACTCATGGACCGCGAGATCGTGATCTGAGCCAAAGTCGGACGCTTAACTGACTGAGCCACCCAGGCGCCTAAGCCACTTGTTTTTATATGTACATATAGGCAAGTTGTTTAATTTCTCCGTTTCCTAAGTTATAAAAGAAGAGAACCGGATATCTCCATCTGTGTCACCCCTTCTCTCTGCTCCACTGAATACTTCACCCAAATGAGGGCTCTCTCCCGCGTTACCACCATGCATTCTTCCCATGCAGAAATCAGCACCGACATGCCACTATCCAATGACCACCCCGTTCTTATTCCACCAAATGTCCTGACAGTGCCTTGTCTTCCTCTGAGGCCAGGACCCTCCCCAGGCACGGGAAGTGCATGTAGCTGTCATGTCTCCTCAGTTTCCTCCCATTTGGAACAACTTCTCGATGTCATTCTTAGTCTTTCATGATCTCGACAGTGGATGAGTACAGTCTTCATTATGTAGGATAACCCTCAATCTGTCTCATGCTTCTTGTGAAAAGTACCACAGAGATGATGCTATCTGGTCTCTGTGTACCAGGTGGGGGGCACGTGATTCCACCATATCCCACCTGAGTCATTTGGTTGGGTCACTGTTGCCATTTTCCCTTTTGTACTCGACTCGTATTTTGTGGGCAGATATTCCAAAATTACACAAACCCCATTCCTTGTCAAACCTCCATATCCCAACCTCAACCCTCATCAACATCTCCTGCCAGGATCAACTACCATTATGATGGCTGCCAAAGCTGGTTAGCTGCGCCTGTACTTAATTGCCATTCCGCTCCAAGCAAGCCCTCCCCCCTTATCCCCAATTAATTAATTACTTAGCCAACTGACATCAGAGTGGACCCAAGAATTCCACATTGTATTTTGAAACTACCATTATTTATTTTGAGGCTCAGACTGCCCCTGAGCTGGAGAGTCCCTGGAAGCCGGCCCCTGTGACGTCCTTATCGTCCATGAAGCATTTTCCAACTTTCTGACACAGTGAGGTTTCAGGCCCGTCCCCTATTTCCTCTTCTTCCACCCTTTCTACTCTCTGGTCCCCAGAGAGCCCTGTTTTCTCTTAGTGGAACATGGTATTCAGAACTGGGTTCTCAGATGTCTGGGTGCTTGGCCATTGTTTCTGGGCTATCCCACTCGACAGGGTAGGAAACAGGTGTATTTAACACACAAAAATGTACATTGATTATGATTTCTACATCTTTCTGTGCATATACATTCTTAAAAGACTTGAATCCATTCTGATACGTTCCCTTTCAATTTCACACCTCGGGATGTTTTCTAGTCTCTGCCTTCCCTGTTTCATATTTTTTTCATGTTTATTTATTTTTGAGAGAGAAGGAGAGACAGAGCATGAGCAGGGGAGGGGCAGAGAGAGAGGGAGACACAGAATCCAAAGCAGGCTCCAGGCTCTGAGCTGTCAGCACAGAGCCCGATGGGCTCGAACCCACGAACCACGAGATCATGACCTGAGTGGAAGTCAGACGCTTAGCCGACTGAGCCACCCAAGTGCCCCTTCCCTGTTTATAAGTCTTTGCTCAGATAGTGAGAAATCTGGCTCTCAGTGCGCTTTATATGTTTAGTTATATGCTCAATCATTTTGTTGTTATTGTTGTTGTTTAATGGAACTAATTTCCAAACCACACCAGCTGCCTCATCCACCTGCAGCTATGTAATCCCTGGTACAGGGTCACTTTTTTATACTGGGGACACTCCCTCCAGTACCTCCATACAACCTGCTCCCCAGGTCCTGGCTTGCCCACACCCACACTCCAGCAGTTAGCACTTCAAGGCAGCCCTTCACCCCTAAGGGCACACTCTGTGGCAGTAACATTTAAATGCTTGATTGCAAAGGGGGAGAAGGAAAGATGGGGAGGCCGGGAAAGACGGGAAAGGACCCTGCTGATTCCTGATATGGGGCAGATTTAAGAAAAGACAACAGGGAGGAGAGAAGTGAAATGCATCTGGGGCAGCACCTATGCACATAGGTACTTCTGTTGGGCAATGCCCTGGGTTCCAATCTAGCTCCCATGTTCTTTCAGTTTCCCCCACCCCCTAATCTGAGCTTTGCCTACTGAATAAAGTACCACTGAGCAATGTTTGAGGAAAACAGCAGCAAATTATTCTAAGCCACAGCCTATTAATAGAGTAGTTTGGTTAGGTCAGACTGAGAAATCTTTGTGTTTTGATAATGAATTGTTTTCAGGCTTTGGACCAAATGCTTGACCCCTCTGAGCAATCAAATATGACTGTAATGTCTCTGTAGACTGGAGACATTAATGATGAACATTAACAGTATGGTTTCCGAAGACCACAGTTAAAGGTATTTAGAATAACAATCTGCAGTTTAGGGTAACCTCCTAGCTGCTGGGTTGTGCTGCCTCAACTTGGTTAAGGTGGGGCTGTTTCTGGAATCCTGACCCTTCAGAGTTTTGAATCAGAAATGTCCCAGGAGATACCTGTGTGTGAGCTGGAGAGTACAAGAGAAGCAGGGCCGCTGTGTCCCAGGGCTTCTCACAGTTGGATGAGGTGACAGACGAGCAGAGAGGTGTCATGCAGGAGTCCTTCGCCCTGGCTCTCCTCCACTCCACACCCAGCCCTTCCTCCTGGAAATTGGCCCCTCAGGTCAAGCAGACCAGGCCCAGCACAGACTGTGGCTGCACAGACAGAGCTTCCCATAGGCCTTTCCAGAAGCTTCCCACCAGGTCCCACTTCCAGTCCTGGATGTGCCCACTCCTCAGACGCACTGGCTCACCTCCATCTTTCCCGTCAGAACTTCGCTTCCCTGGCTCCGCCCACAACTTATACAGTCTCGTTCCTGGAACAAATTCTCTGTCGTATCACAGAGCAGCTCTGGTGCCCCACAAAAGCCCTGAGTGGCACATTCCTGCTATAATTCTCTCGTGGGCTTGCAAAGCTCTCTTGAGTTACTGCAAAATGGGGACCAGGCAAAATCTACTCTGGAGGTCAGGGATTCACTCTACATTATTGGAGGATCCACAGCCTTGGGGTCTCCATTTGCTTGATCTCAGGTGTGAGGATGGAGCATCTCATCCACATTTCTGAGGCAGGGCGACTCTCATTCGTCAGTGTGACACTCTTCAAATGCCATGAGGTACAAGCATTTGTCACTGTTGTAATGTCTCCCAGTAAGCAGCTAAAAGAGGGATTAACTTCCACTAATTTGCTGCCAGCTTTCTGTATATCATGCTGGGCCTCACCCTCCAGCTCAGTGTTGTGTTTTGCTTTGTTTCGTTTCCAACTGTAGGTCGTGACTAATTCATTTATTAGCAAATACACTGAGTGGTCATCAATCAGCATTTTCTTTTTCGTGAAGCAGAAGAACGAAACGGAACAAAAATATAGGAGTGTACCGCATGGGGTAAGAGCGGCCATTGTTTTTTGAAATTTCATATATTTGCGTTGTATTGTACCATTGGCATAAGGGTACTAGCGTGGTCACAGGAGAAGAAGGATTCTCTAGCACATTCCGTCAAACAGGTGGGGCGGTTGTATAGGGCACAGCACAGATAAAGATGATACCCAGGTAGAGAACAGATGAAAATAACACAAATCCTCTCTCCAAATCTCTTGGAGCCAAATGTATTTCGAAATTCATACTGTTCCAGACTTAAGAGAGGCCCCTCTTACTGTATGATTTAGTGCTGGCAGCCGGCACTGGGGCTGTGGCCCGATCCAAACACACACGCCTGGGACAAGCCACACTAACTGCAGTGGTCTCCCCTTGGCTACCAGGTGCGTTCAGGTCAGGTTAGGCTTTCCCATCAACAAATTAGACTCAAACGTTAAGTTCCCAGGCATTTTTGAATTTGAGGTTGCAGGTAAGGGCTGCGGATCTGTACTCTACCAAATTAAAGCAAACTAGGAGTACTAAGCTGTAAAACAAATCAAAATTGTTCCAGGTAATCACGTGAGTTTAAAAAAAAAAAGAAAGAAACTTTGAAGTTTTAACTGTCAAAAAAGTGTACCCATATAGATTCAAAAACATGAAAATATAAATCTATAAAGCAAAGATTAGAGCGTGCTGGTCTACCGCAAATAGAATTGCCGAAGAGTATCTCTAAATATACTTCCCCATGCAGTTAAAATGTGATTTAGTTTTCAAAAGTTTGTTCAGTAAGCATTTTGAGTAATGCAGAATTCATTAACTGGCAGGCATACTGAAGGCAAAATAGACAATTTAGAGACTCCCGGAATAAGAGAAGCAAAAATATATAGTCACACAAAGACCTAGATGCAAATGTTTTTAACAGCTTCATTCATAATCACCCCAAACTAAAAACAACCCAAACACCCACCAACTGGTCAATAGATACTTCTGATTTATGCAACGATCTATACAATGGAATGCAATTAGCAATAAAAGAGAATGAAGTACAGATACTTTCAACTCTGTGGATGAACCAAAAAAAGCATTATGCTAAGTGAAAGAAGCAGACAGGAGGCCACGTGCTCCATGAGTCCATTCATAGGCCAATGTGGAAAAGATAAAACCACAGAAAGAAAAATCAGATCAGCAGTTGAGCAGGGAGATGGCTGACTACAAAGGGGGCAGAAGGAGACTTTCCTGAGATGACAGAGATGTTTTGTATCTTGAATGTGGTGGTGGGTACATGATGTATCTGTTTGTGAAAGTCACAGAACTATACCCTGAAAGGGGGGGTGAATCTCACTGAATGTAAATTATACCTCAGTAAACCCAATAAGAGAGAGAAGAGGAGGGAGAGAGATTGAGACTGACAGAGAGCGTGAGAGCAAGCTGGACTAATCCAGTATGAAATGACAAAGGCAATCTAGAATGACCTATGAGGACTCAAGAGGAAAACCAACATCTGAGACAAAGGAAAGGAAGAAACACTGCAACCAAACTAAGAAAGCACTCGGTACAACTGGCATTTTTTAAACAAGCTGCATCTGTAAATCTGTTAACTGAATGACACAGAAAATGTACTGAATGGTAGCCATTGCTCTGTGACGTCTCAACATTCAACAAGAAAGATGGTCCCAAAGGTCCTTGAGCATTTGGCTACTGTACTTCCACAGAAGCTGTTCATCGGCTGCTTCTCCCAGGGGGTTTCCCTAATAGAAAAATTTATGGCAAGGATAAAATTAACACTGCTGGATGCAGAGGAAATGGTTTCTTTTGTGAATCCCTTTGCTCGAAATTCTGGGAAATTATGTTCAAACAGTCCGAGACCTATTACCAAATCCCCGGTTTATGGGATTACAGCTGGGTTATTGAAAGACTTTCTCCTAAACAAAGATTTAGTATTCTTATAAATAAATAAAATCAACACTCTTCAAGTGACCTGTGGCCATTTGTAAACCTACAAATCTGAACACCGGGTGCTTCTCTCCTGTTTTCAGGATACTAGTCTTCTGCCCCAGCCAAGCCAGACTTCTCAGCAGTGCTCATACAGGTCACGCCTACCCCATCCTTGTTGCTGTCACTGCCCCTCCCAGACTCTCCCTTCACCCCCTGCAACTACTAACTAACCCCCATGATTCATCAAGATGTAACCAGCGTTCCACGTTAGGTCTCTTCCTTTGAGTCCAGACCCATGGTGTCTCCACTTGGGTTCCTTGATACGAATGCAAAAGCTGTCCTGTTGATATTGTCCAACGGTCAACTTTGGGGCAGCTATTTGAGAATGAGTGAACAGTTCAGAATGAGGCCATTTCTTATGTTTCTTTCCTACCCTCTTCATGCCTGCCTCAAGGCTGGGTATGAAGTATTTATTTAATTAACACCTTTATCACACTGTACAAGAAATCATCATTTTTTAGAGTTGATAACTTTGGTGGGACTGGATGTTCAATAACAGGTCATTGTTTATGCTGTAATGAAGTTCTCATTTTACCATGCAATTCAACAAGCACTTCAATTCAGTATTTTTGAGTGCTGAGCCACTGTGATGGCTCTAGAGCGTCCTTCTAGAGCGTGTTTTAATATTATGTGTCTACAGATTTCAGTATCCCTTCCTTACTGAGAATAAATTCTTTTTTTTTAATGTTTATTCATTTTTGAGAGACATAGAGAGACAGAGCCAGGAGGGGCAGAGAGCCTGACACAGGGCTCGAAACCACGAACCGGGAGATCACGACTTGAGCCAAAGTCAGACACTTAACTGACTGAGCCACCCAGCGCCCCAAGAAGAAATTCTCTAATAGAGAAAAGCATTTGGCTCATGCTTTGACCTGCTTCTTCCTCTCCTGCAGCCTTCATGGACTATCATTTGCCCAGAGAACGTCTGTCTTTCAGGTGCTTCCTAGCCACCAGCACTGGGCTACTCCTGGCTTGCTTCGTAGAGAAAGCCAATGACCCTGGGAAACTACTTGGCCCCCACACCAGAGCCACCAACAGAACACATGGCTTGGGGGATGGTGCTATTGGTCAGATAGTGGGCAGTGTCAGGGCCTGAGAGGGACTGGTGACCATGGGGTGCCTAATTCAGACAGAGCCAGAAACAAACTTTAGCTTACCCACTGGAATGAGTATACTCGCTTTGACACACGAGTTTTATCTCTACCTGATGGCTCTCTGCAACAGATGGCCTGGGTCTTTGTTTTTTGTTTGTTTGCTTGTTTTGGCTTTTTTATTTTTCTGCCCTAATAGTAACTTAGAGCAAACGTGTGGATAATTTGTAAACCATACGAGCATCCCTTGGGTGGAAGAGGTGGAGACCAACACGAGCCACTCAACCACTCAGCAGATGTATCCTAGTAACAATGGATGAGCCGAGCAGAACGACATTCACACCTCACCGTCAAGAAGTTAGGCACCTGTTTCCTGGAAAGTGCTGGTGACTACCCAATAATTGAGGGCAAAGCCTGAGCATTTGGTTTGGGATTTCTAGGGACAAGGACATCCTATTCCTCCGGACAATGGTCTACATCCATTAGTGTTCTAATACAAAAGACACACATTCCCTGAAATGGTATTCATTCCAGTGCGGAATTCAAGTATCTGTGTGGATTTCTAAGTAAATACATTTCACTAGTCAGATCAGAGTGCAGAGAAGATTTCAAACCCTAACAGTTCTCATGATGACCAAGTGAAAACAATTTTCTCTCTGTTTATGAGAAACAGGTCAATGAACAGCATCCAGTAGAATCCATTTGGAGCCATATCTATGGCTTCTCTGACTTGTCTCATATTTTTAAAAAAATTAACATTTATTTATTTTTGAGAGAGGGAAATAGAGCACAAGCAGGGGAGGGGCAGAGAGAGAGGGAGACACAGAATCCGAAGCAGGCTCCAGGCTCTGAGCTGTCAACAGAGAGCCTGAGGTGGGGCTTGAACTCACGTACTGTAAGATCATGACCTGAGCCCAAGCCGGATGCTTAACTGACCGAGTCACCCAGTCAGCCCTGACTTCTCTCATTTAATGTCGATACTTCTCTGTGCTACTGACTTGTTCGTTGTTCAGCATTCTCCATTTGCTTTGTGAATACTATGCTCCCAGGCTTTTTATTGTTCACAGCTTATGAGATGAGGGCAGAAATGCATGGTATTGGTTAACTGCTCCACTGTGGGAGTCTGTCACTGCCTGTTTCCATCTCTTGTTTGAAGAGCAGGTTTGTGAGTCTGTTTCTCCTCACCACCGACTGTACCATTAAGAGTTGTGGGGGTAGAGGTCCAGAACTATTTCCTTCTCAGGTAATGGCCTTCAACACAATTTCTGCACAAGAAAAAATCGCTTAGGCTCTCATTGCCGCAACAGAGTGATGCAGTATTGATTCCCAAGTCCGAAGACCGTCATGTGAAAAACTAAAAATACCAAATAGCGCTGCTCCTTCCTATAGCCATGACCACTGACATGCACAAATATTCATGATTTTTCCCATTTCCAATGGCTTTAAACATATGTTGCAATGGACGAGACCATACTCTTAGAGTCAAAGGAAAATACAATCTGTGTTGCCAACAAATTGTAATTATTTTATATGATCCTTTTGAAATAAGGACCGCAACTAACTCTTTTGGTAATACAATGACTTAAGGATTTCTAAAGTACTTTTCCTTCTCCACTGGAAGAGCAGATGACACATCTTCATATAATAGTCTGTATTTATTTATTTATATTTATAAATGTTTGTTTATTTTTTTTTTAATTTTTTTTAAACGTTTATTTCTTTTTGAGACAGAGAGAGACAGAGCATGAACGGGGGAGGGTCAGAGAGAGGGAGACACAGAATCTGAAACAAGCTCCAGGCTCTGAGCTGTCAGCACAGAGCCTGACGTGGGGCTCGAACCCACGGACTGCGAGATCATGACCTGAGCTGAAGTTGGCCGCTCAACCCACTGAGCCACCCAGGCGCCCCAATGTTTGTTTATTTTTGAGAGAAAGAGCGTGAGCAAAGGAGGGGCAGAGAGAGGGAGACACAGAATCTGAAGTAGGCTCCAGGCTCTGAGCTGTCAGCACAGAGCCTGACGTGGGGCTTGAACTCACGGAGCCTGAGATCATGAAGGGAAATCTAACCGAATGAGCCACCAGGTGCCCCTAATACTCTGTCTTTAAAGCTTTCCCTGCTGTGAAATGATATTCACATGGGCAGATGCAAACACTGCAAATTCTTATTAATTATGCAGAGGAAACATTGATTTAGATAAAGTTCTAGCTTACCAATTGTCTCTGAGATTCAGTGCAACAAATGTTATTTTGTATCTGCTTTGCATTTGGTATCCGGCTGAGCACTCAGCCATGAATATGGTTGTCTGTTTGGCAAGGATGCTATCTGAAGTAAAAGTTTTATGAAGAGAAACTATATCACATGGAAACTCAGGACGGGGAGTGGGGGGGTGCTGCCCAGAAAGAGGTGAGGTGACATAAGGGAAATGTCTCCAAGATGGCAAGATTTTGATAACAAAGCACGAAGCAAAGGGTGTTCCAGATAGAAACAGAGTCTAGAAAGTATGGGGTGGATTCTGACTCCAATCTTCAGAAAACCTGAGTTATGTGTGTAGAAGGAAGTACTGGGAGACAATTTGGAAATGTGGGTGGGTCCCCAATTTGGGAAAATGTAGAAAATTAAGGTTGAGGAGAGACATTAATTCAGTGGGCAAATGAATAATTTCATTATATCTGTTTTAGTAAAAACAACTTAGTTTTCCTGTCTTGAAGCAAGGGGATATGGAAAAATTGGAACACGGCAGGAAGGTAAGACAGAGAAGGTCATTTCACATTCCCAAGGAGGAGTAAGGTGGGCCTAAACTGAAGTAATGACAATAGGAAGTGTATGGCAAGGAGGAAATGAACCTCAGAGCCTTTTCAGATGTTGGGAAGCGTTCCTCGAATGTGTGTAAATCCGTGCAGTGCAGGAGTGAGGTGAGAAGAGGGATGCAATCACTTGAGACCAGGAAAGCATAAAGAACACAACCAGCGACATTTACACCATCACCACTCTGGCGGCGGGATTCCCCCTGACGGGTTCCACCCGGATCCACATCTGAGAGGCTAGCAAAGAAGTATGCAGGCTTGCCGATCAGAGAGACCTAACTGCCACTTGCTCGTGTGAAAAGAAGTTACTTCACTCTTCACTCACAGGTCACTATGGAAATGAAATGACCAAGCTATAGAAAATGGTGCAAAACTGTAATTGTGTGCCACTTCACATATCTTGTGTGCAGACGCATTTATGTGCCTACGGGCATGTGTAAAGATAGATCAGGAAAAAGAAGAGTCAGAAGGAACTGTTTCCACTTTGGTGATCCAGGATGATGCATTTCTAAGGGTCCGATGGAACACTCAAACAGTTCCTATGACATACACTTAACACAAACTGCAACTTTCCACAAGCAATAATGGCTTGGCCTCTAGCTAAGGTGTTTAACTGGAAAAGACATTTCAGAGTAGTTTGAGCTATGAAAGAGCTGATTTCAGAATTGCAAGTAAGACGTAGAGCAAATAAGAAATCTGAACCCCATGCCTGTATCGGACTATTAGCATAAGTCTCCAAAACATTCCATTTTTATAGACTCAACATCCAAATTCTACGTCCATATCAAACAGCACCAATTTCCTATTATTCATCATGCTGTCTACACCAAGACTTGAAACCTTTAAGTGATATATTACACAGTTCATTTGTTCATGTTACTAATGAAATCTAAAACATTCCTTCTGGTACCTCTAATTTTGTATGGAACAAGGCGCCAAGGTAACCACCTGAGAATTTAGGTTTTTAGTTCAAGACTGCATCATTTTCCATAGGACCTGATCTTTATCACTCATTAACTCAGACTGTTTATATTAGTCTCAATGACCTGATTTAGTGAAAATGGGGATTACAAATCAGAAAATCTTTTTTTCCAGCCATATTTTAAGAGAGAGATAAATTTCAATGAAGGATTACATCTTTTTTTTTCTAGAAGAAAAATTGATCTGTTCACCAAATACTTACTGACTGATGTCACTATACTTGAATTTAAAGTCATTTTCTAAGTTGTGAGCCAAATTCCTATGGTAAAGCTTTCAATAACGTAAGAAATGCAAATCACCTATTTTTGTGATACACACACATACACACACACCTATGTACATATATTAGTCTGTGGCTTTTAATTTGTTTCAAGTATACACAAGATATTTTGGCAGATCAAAGAAAACAGCAAATCTGATCAATTGCAAAAGAAATGTTAATGCATTTCTATATGTTATATGTTATATATAACTATATGTAACTATATGTTATATATATGTAACTATATGTTATATAGAGACGTAAAGCCTCAGACGTAAAGCCTCAGATCTTCTGGCTTTTCTTCCAATTGTGTGGGAATTACAGGCACTTGTTATGCACTGAATGTGTCCTCTCAAAATTCATGAGATCCTAACCAGCAATGTGATGGTATTAAAAGGGGTGCCTTAGGGAGGTGATGAGGTCATGAGTGCAGAGCCCCCATGAATGGGATTAATACCCTAATAAAAGAGTCCCCAGCGAGCTCTCCTGCTCTCTTTGTGCCATGTGAGGACACAGTGAAAAAAATGCTGTCTCTGAACCAGGAAGCAATTCTTCTGGCAGATACTGAATCTGCCGGCGTCATGATTTTGGTCTTCCCAGCCCCCAGAACCATGAGAAATAAAAGTTTGTTGCTTAAGCCACCCAGTCTGCAGTATTCTGTGACAGTAGCTTGAATGGACTAAGGCAACACTGAGTAAGTGCTTATAATAAGAATGAATGGGACCTCTATCTACTATCTTATGCTGAAATGTGGCTATCTCATGACAGGGAGTTTAAAGAAAAGCTAAGACTGAGTTCCCTCATCTTACAGGACTTTAGACCAAGATAAAATTATGCAGTCGGTCTTAGAACATAGTGGTCTTCTCTCAAGGTGCCTAGGGGGACTGCTACTCACCACAGCCTTGCAAATCTCTGATGTACACATTCTGCTCCCAAATAGTAACATCCTGCTAAGCCAGGCTGGGGGTGTGAAGATGGTCACCCTGGCACAGTCCACAGTCCCCTTGGGAATGGGAAACAGAGGCAGGTGTGCTTCTAGTCCCCCTCCACACCCAGGGCAGATATCTCTGCCCGCCAATGGCACTCATTTTTGCCTAAAAACTTTTAAGTTGAGTGTTTCAGTCAGCCACTGGCAATGAATCTGAGTTCCCTGGTTACATGGTTATAGAAAATAATATTCCTTGTTTTGTTTATTTATTTATTTTGAGAGAGAGAGAGAGAGAGCATGTGAGTGAGTGGGGGAGGGGCAGAGAGAGAGGGAGACAGAGAATCCCAAGCAGGCTCCGCTCTGTCAGCACAGACTCCAACGTGAGGCTCGATCCCACGACCTTGGGATCATGACGTGAGCCGAGATCAAAAGTTGGACACTTAACTGACTGAGACACCCAGGATCCCCAAAACAACATCCTTACTTAGTCCTGTGCTTGATTCTTTAAAGATAAATTTTTGAAAGGAAAGGATAAAGGGAGAGTTAGAAAATATTTATTAAACAAAACTGTTACTGACAGAGACTATTTGATATATGCATACTACCTCATCTGAGAGAACTGATATCCTGTGACTTTAACGAAACCTCAGCCAATGTCGGAGATTGATGGTGAGACGCAGGGAGAATCAACCTGATTCTCTGGTGTTTTTTCCACGCTTGCCACATTGTTTCCAGGCAAAAGGAGCCTAGCTGTTTGTTTTATTCTATAGGCGGAGTATATCAATAGATTCCCGTGAATGTTTCACCATGAAGGCCCTTCTTTGACCCTTGGGGCTCTTGGTTTAGCCTTTCTAACGGTGTGATAAGAATTCTGGACTGTGTATCAGCGGTAGGTGGGTCTGAAGCAGGAAAGGTAAGTCACTTGCTTTTCTTAATACATGCTTGCACACATGCACACATGCACACACGCACACGCACGCACACACACCACACACACACACACACACACACACCCATCCAGCAGGGCACATGAAGAGTGAAGGTCAACACAGTTATTTTTGGCAACTCTCATTGAGACCTAAAGCAAGAAAGTAGGTTGAGTGGTGGTGTTCAGAGACTAAATCCATTGTCTGCTGCTTCCGAGCCACGTGGCCACTGAGGGGAGGGGCTCTGCGTCTTGGTTTCTATACGCATAAACTGGCTTGGTGCTATCAGCCACTGCAGGAGACTGTGTGCGGGTGATGCACACACAGTGATGTCTAGAGCGCTTGGCTGAATATTATTACTTGGCTGAATAATGACATAATTAGTCTTAGTAAATGGTGGCAAAATAATTTCATTAGTAATAAAATTCCATTTCACGGAGTTTTATGAAATGATCTGGATCTGGACACAGATCTGGGCTTTGACCAATCTTGAGTTTAAAAGCTGATTTCTAGCTCTCCTGCTTAATTTCTCTATGCCTAAATGTAACCATGTGCAAAAGAAGGGAGAAGGGTCCTCTGGGGTCTCTGGAGTCTCAAACGGCATGATTCTAGGACCCCAATTTAACTCCTATTGGCCTGTACCTCTGGGTAATTGAGGGAGGAGAATAAACATTTGCAGATTCTATACACTGAGAAAGAAATACAATGATGTCTTCATCTAAAACAGGGCTTTTTAGCTGAGGTTCATTTACTGCGTTGTGCTTCTAAGGCTCTTTGAATCCCCTGAATCTTCAGCACGTAAAATGTTCTGTTTATGTGAGTATGTGCATTTTTCTGGAAAGTAAGCCTGTTACTTTCAGCAGATTTTCTAGCAATCTATGACATGTCACCACCTATGTCCCCCAAAAATTTAAACCAAAGATTGCTAATGGTTCATAATTTTTTCATTAAAATAATAATATGACAGGGGTGCCTGGGTGGTCCAGTCGGTTGAGCGTCCGACTTAGGCTCAGGTCATGATCTCACGGTTCGTGTATTCAAAGCCCGCACTGGGTTCTGTGCTGACAGCTCAGAGCCTGGAGCCTGCTTCGGATTCTGTGTCTCCTTCTCTCTGTCCCGCCCCCAGTTGCCCTGTCTCTCTCTCGTAAAATAAATACACATTAAAAAATTTTTTACATACTATTACAAATAATAATAGCGCTATTTTGTACTCACAAAATAAATCAATACCAAAGATAAAATTGGAATCTAAGTTTTTTTTTAGTTTAGTGTCAATTAAGATAGTTTAGCACTGGTATCTTATTTCAGGTCTTCCAAAAGCCCGCCTGGAGTGGAAGCCCTGGGTGCAGGTGGTTTATTTGGGAAGTCTTCTGGAAATTGCAAGAATGTGACAGGGATGGATGGAGAAAGAGAAGCCCACAAGGGCGTGCCGTTGACAGGTCACTTCCTAGGAAGCTTTTGCACACTCCAAGCGATGCCTTCTGGATTCTCCACGGCAGCTGCAGCACCTATATCCCTATATCCACTTATTTCTTCTGCTCACCGATGTTTCCGGGCCTTTCACTGCAGGCCCTTCCGGGCTGCCCTGCCTGTGGATGGAGCAAATTTCCTAAAGGCTAGAGAAAGCCCCAGGGCAGAGAAGCAGAGTGTTGCAGGCACTAGATGGAGAGACAGCAGCCAGAGAGTGGAATCAGCCAACTGGACGTGGCCCGTTTCAGAATTCTTCTCTCACACACCACATCCAATCACCCACTGAGTTGTAACTTCCCATTTTAAAGCCTAAAACACATTTGGCACACATCCTCTCTATCATATTCAGTTGCCCCTGCCTCAGTTCAGGCAGGAGTAATCGCTCCCCTGAACTACTGCAGTGTTTTCCAGTTCATCTTGCTCGCCTAAGCTATCCTCTGGTCCATGTCACTGCCCACAGGATCCTTCTAGAAGTACATCTAACAGTACCTTCCCTGGGTTTCACACTCTTCAGTGGCTCCCAATACTGTCAAAGATTATCCTGATGGGGACAGCAGAGAATCTCTTGCTACAGAGATCAAGGGACTAAGGAACAGTCACGAGGAGCTGAAAAACGCTTTAAACGAAATGCAAAACAAAATGGAAACCACGACGGCTCGGATTGAAGAGGCAGAGGAGAGAATAGGTGAACTAGAAGATAAAGTTATGGAGAAAGAGGAAGCTGAAAGAAAGAGAGATAAAAAAATCCAGGAGTATGAGGGGAAAATTAGAGAACTAAGTGATACACTAAAAAGAAATAATATACGCATAATTGGTATCCCAGAGGAGGAAGAGAGAGGGAAAGGTGCTGAAGGGGTACTTGAAGAAATTATAGCTGAGAACTTCCCTGAACTGGGGAAGGAAAAAGGCATTGAAATCCAAGAGGCACAGAGAACTCCCTTCAGACGTAACTTGAATCGATCTTCTGCACGACATATCATAGTGAAACTGGCAAAATACAAGGATAAAGAGAAAATTCTGAAAGCAGCAAGGGATAAACGTGCCCTCACATATAAAGGGAGACCTATAAGACTCGTGACTGATCTCTCCTTTGAAACTTGGCAGGCCAGAAAGGCTTGGCACGATATCTTCAGTGTGCTAAACAGAAAAAATATGCAGCCGAGAATCCTTTATCCAGCAAGTCTGTCATTTAGAATAGAAGGAGAGATAAAGGTCTTCCCAAACAAACAAAAACTGAAGGAATTTGTCACCACGAAACCAGCCCTACAAGAGATCCTAAGGGGGATCCTGTGAGACAAAGTACCAGAGACATCACTACAAGCATAAAACATACAGACATCACAATGACTCTAAACCCGTATCTTTCTATAATAACACTGAATGTAAATGGATTAAATGTGCCAACCAAAAGACATAGGGTATCAGAATGGATAAAAAAACAAGACCCATCTATTTGCTGTCTACAAGAGACTCATTTTAGATCTGAGGACACCTTTAGATTGAGAGTGAGGGGATGGAGAACTATTTATCATGCTACTGGAAGCCAAAAGAAAGCTGGAGTAGCCATACTTATATCAGACAAACTAGACTTTAAATTAAAGGCTGTAACAAGAGATGAAGAAGGGCATTATATAATAATTACAGGGTCTATCCATCAGGAAGAGCTAACAATTATAAATGTCTATGCGCCAAATACCGGAGCCCCCAGATATATAAAACAGTTACTCATAAACATAAGCAACCTTATTGATAAGAATGTGGTCATTGCAGGGGACTTTAACACACCACTTACAGAAATGGATAGATCATCTAAACACACAGTCAATAAAGAAACAAGGGCCCTGAATGATACATTGGATCAGATGGACTTGACAGATATATTTAGAACTCTGCATCCCAAAGCAACAGAATATACTTTCTTCTCGAGTGCACATGGAACATTCTCCAAGATAGATCATATACTGGGTCACAAAACAGCCCTTCATAAGTTTACAAGAATTGAAATTATACCATGCATACTTTCAGACCACAATGCTATGAAGCTTGAAATCAACCACAGGAAAAAGTCTGGAAAACCTCCAAAAGCATGGAGGTTAAAGAACACCCTACTAACGAATGAGTGGGTCAACCAGGCAATTAGAGAAGAAATTAAAAAATACATGGAAACAAACGAAAATGAAAATACAACAATCCAAACGCTTTGGGATGCAGCGAAGGCAGTCCTGAGAGGAAAATACATTGCAATCCAGGCCTATCTCAAGAAACAAGAAAAATCCCAAATACAAAATCTAACAGCATACCTAAAGGAAATAGAAGCAGAACAGCAAAGGCAGCCTAAACCCAGCAGAAGAAGAGAAATCATAAAGATCAGAGCAGAAATAAACAATATAGAATCTAAAAAAACTGTAGAGCAGATCAACGAAACCAAGAGTTGGTTTTTTGAAAAAATAAACAAAATTGACAAACCTCTAGCCAGGCTTCTCAAAAAGAAAAGAGAGATGATCCAAATAGATAAAATCATGAATGAAAATGGAATTATTACAACCAATCCCTCAGAGATACAAACAATTATCAGGGAATACTATGAAAAATTATATGCCAACAAATTGGACAACCTGGAAGAAATGGACAAATTCCTAAACACCCACACTCTTCCAAAACTCAATCAGGAGGAAATAGAAAGCTTGAACAGACCCATAACCAGCGAAGAAATTGAATCGGTTATCAAAAATCTCCCAACAAATAAGAGTCCAGGACCAGATGGCTTCCCAGGGGAGTTCTACCAGACGTTTAAAGCAGAGATAATACCTATCCTTCTCAAGCTATTCCAAGAAATAGAAAGGGAAGGAAAACTTCCAGACTCATTCTATGAAGCCAGTATTACTTTGATTCCTAAACCAGACAGAGACCCAGTAAAAAAAGAGAACTACAGGCCAATATCCCTGATGAATATGGATGCAAAAATTCTCAATAAGATACTAGCAAATCGAATTCAACAGCATATAAAAAGAATTATTCACCATGATCAAGTGGGATTCATTCCTGGGATGCAGGGCTGGTTCAACATTCGCAAATCGATCAACGTGATACATCACATTAACAAAAAAAAAGAGAAGAACCATATGATCCTGTCAATCGATGCAGAAAAGGCCTTTGACAAAATCCAGCACCCTTTCTTAATAAAAACCCTTGAGAAAGTCGGGATAGAAGGAACATACTTAAAGATCATAAAAGCCATTTATGAAAAGCCCACAGCTAACATCATCCTCAATGGGGAAAAACTGAGAGCTTTTTCCCTGAGATCAGGAACACGACAGGGATGCCCACTCTCACCGCTGCTGTTTAATATAGTGCTGGAAGTTCTAGCATCAGCAATCAGACAACAAAAGGAAATCAAAGGCATCCAAATTGGCAAAGATGAAGTCAAGCTTTCGCTTTTTGCAGATGACATGATATTATACATGGAAAATCCGATAGACTCCACCAAAAGTCTGCTAGAACTGATACATGAATTCAGCAAAGTTGCCGGATACAAAATCAATGTACAGAAATCAGTTGCATTCTTATACACGAACAATGAAGCAACAGAAAGACAAATAAAGAAACTGATCCCATTCACAATTGCACCAAGAAGCATAAAATACCTAGGAATAAATCTAACCAAAGATGTAAAAGATCTGTATGCTGAAAACTATAGAAAGCTTATGCAGGTAATTGAAGAAGATATAAAGAAATGGAAAGACATTCCCTGCTCATGGATTGGAAGAATAAATATTGTCAAAATGTCAATACTACCCAAAGCTATCTACACATTCAATGCAATCCCAATCAAAATTGCACCAGCATTCTTCTCGAAACTAGAACAAGCAATCCTAAAATTCATATGGAACCACAAAAGGCCCCGAATAGCCAAAGTAATTTTGAAGAAGAAGACCAAAGCAGGAGGCATCACAATCCCAGACTTTAGCCTCTACTACAAAGCTGTCATCATCAAGACAGCATGTTATTGGCATAAAAACAGACACATAGACCAATGGAATCGAATAGAAACCCCAGAACTAGACCCACAAACGTATGGCCAACTCATTTTTGACAAAGCAGGAAAGAACATCCAATGGAAAAAAGACAGTCTCTTTAACAAATGGTGCTGGGAGAACTGGACAGCAACATGCAGAAGGTTGAAACTAGACCACTTTCTCACACCATTCACAAAAATAAACTCAAAATGGATAAAGGACCTGAATGTGAGACAGGAAACCATCAAAACCTTAGAGGAGAAAGCAGGAAAAGACCTCTCTGACCTCAGCCGTAGCAATCTCTTACTCGGCACATCCCCAAAGGCAAGGGAATTAAAAGCAAAAGTGAATTACTGGGACCTTATGAAGATAAAAAGCTTCTGCACAGCAAAGGAAACAACCAACAAAACTAAAAGGCAACCAACGGAATGGGAAAAGATATTTGCAAATGACACATCGGACAAAGGGCTAGTATCCAAAATCTATAAAGAGCTCATCAAACTCCACACCCGAAAAACAAATAACCCAGTGAAGAAATGGGCAGAAAACATGAATAGACACTTCTCTAAAGAAGACATCCGGATGGCCAACAGGCACATGAAAAGATGTTCAACGTCGCTCCTCATCAGGGAAATACAAATCAAAACCACACTCAGATACCACCTCACGCCAGTCAGAGTGGCCAAAATGAAGAAATCAGGAGACTATAGATGCTGGAGAGGATGTGGAGAGACGGGAACCCTCTTGCACTGTTGGTGGGAATGCAAATTGGTGCAGCCGCTCTGGAAAGCAGTGTGGAGGTTCCTCAGAAAATTAAAAATAGACCTACCCTATGACCCAGCAATAGCACTGCTAGGAATTTATCCAAGGGATACAGGAGTACTGATGCATAGGGGCACTTGTACCCCAATGTTTATAGCAGCACTCTCAACAATCGCCAAATTATGGAAAGAGCCTAAATGTCCATCAACTGATGAATGGATAAAGAAATTGTGGTTTATATACACAATGGAATACTACGTGGCAATGAGAAAGAATGAAATATGGCCTTTTGTAGCAACGTGGATGGAACTGGAGAGTGTGATGCTAAGTGAAATAAGCCATACAGAGAAAGACAGATACCATATGGTTTCACTCTTATGTGGATCCTGAGAAACGTAACAGAAACCCATGGGGGAGGGGAAGGGAAAAAAAAAAAAAGAGGTTAGAGTGGGAGAGAGCCAAAGCATAAAAGACTGTTAAAAACTGAGAACAAACTGAGGGTTGATGGGGGGTGGGAGGGAGGGCAGGGTGGGTGATGGGTATTGAGGAGGGCACCTTTTGGGATGAGCACTGGGTGTTGTATGGAAACCAATTTGACAGTAAATTTCATATATTAAAAAAAAAAAAGATTATCCTGATGGGTTTCCCACCCGTTCTCAGTTTCATTTCTGTCTTCATTTGTGCCCTTTGTGCTCTGTCTCTAACATCTGATGGTTGGTCTCCAAAAAAATCGCCCTTGTAAACCCCGCTGGGGCAGTTGCTGCAGTGACGTTTCAGAAACCACTCTTCCCTGCCTCTCAACTAGGCAGCCAGGCCTCTGCTCATGCCCCCGCAAGCAGACACATTGCCCCATTTGTCTCTACTCCATTCTGTAATTATTTGCATCATTATTGTCATACCTGGTACATAGTAGCCCCTCAAACACATTTTCAAACGGCTACACTAAACAGTAGCACATAATCGCTGCGTTATAGTTTATATTTACATATTGGTGTCTTCTAGAAGACCAAGACCGTGTTCTTCCATCCCCTCCCCTCCCGCCCACCCCCCCCCCCCCCAGCCCTCAGCATAGCAAGAATAATGTGTGTTCAACCAATGCTTGTCAGCATGAAGCATCATAAATGCTGGCACGGTAGAATGTGAAAGTCCCGAAGGTAGAGTCACATAAAAGTGAGTTCATATCTTGTCTTTGACACTCACTAGCTGTGTGGTCTTGAGCAAATTACTTAACCACTCTGATATTGCTTTGCTCATTTACTAAATGCGGGTGGCATACTCTGGTAGATTATATAACTTCTTCCAACGGGACACTCTCCTTTCCTGAAACAGTAGTATACACTCCTGACCATTCCCGTGTGACTTATAGTGCACCTCTGCAGGAGGAGTGTGCTGCTTTGCCTACAGACTGTCACTTGGCCACGGGACCTGCCTGAGCAACTAAAAGTAAGCGGAAGTGGCTCATCTCCCATTTGAGCAAACACTGGAAGAGCCACCGCTTGCCTTGGCCATAGCTATTTTCCTCAGCCACAAGAAGGGCATGTGCCAAATGAAGGCTTGGTTTCAGCCTGGATCCCAGAATGAAAAAGGCTTTTGGAGAAGAGCCACAGTTGGTCCACAGCCTCTGAAACCAACACCTAATATGAGCAAGAAATAAACCCCTGGTCTTGTAAGTCACTGGGATATGAGGTTGTTAGCTAGCCTAGCATAAGTCAGTAGAATCCAACTCCTGAATGTTGTAAGAATTCAATAAATCAGATACGCAAAGTGTTTCTCAGACAGGCAACCATTCGATAGGTCTTTGAAAAATCTAACTCCCTTACCCTGTCATGTTCCTCTGAAAACCCAAATCTATCCCAGAGGTGGGCATAAAGCAGAGGTTTGAAAATGTTCAAATTGTCAAATAAATGAATAAATGCATATGTTGGGCTTAATTTTAAATACCAAAATACAGACACATCTTTTTCATCTAGTCATTTCCTGTGTATAAATGACTTTGGCAGGGTGCCTATGTGGCTCAGTTGGTTAAGCGTCCAGCTTCTTGATTTTGGCTCAGGTCATGATCTCATGGTTCATGAGACCGAGCCCCGTGTAGGGCTCTGTGCAGACAGCGCAGAGCTCACTTGGGATTCTCTCTCTCCCTCTTTCTGCCGCTCCCCCACTCCTGCTTTCTCTCTCTCTCTCTCTCAAAATAAATAAAAAACATTAAGAAATTACTTTGACAAATATTTTAGATCGTAATTTCAAAACAGCTTGCTAAAGCTTCCAGGAATATTTACATGGGGTCTAAAGGAATTCAAGAACTCAGTAGCTCATCTTTCAGAAAACCAAAACAGGGCAAATCATTTAATTGAGAAACATTTATTGTGCACCTACATCTATATGCAAAAATACCATTGGCTTAAATGCTGTGAGTGTGAAAACACATTGCTAAAGCCCAGCTATGATTTCCCTTGATTTACTCCATAGACCACAAGACTATAACAATGCTGTGATTTGAATTTAATGTGTTTTCCTTCTGTAGGCTTCTCTGAAAGGCAATATAAGGAAATACTTGTCTTGATCTAAATGAATAGGTATTCAAAATCATCCATTTTATCCCACAGACTTATGACCTTAAACAATTAAGAAACATAAATAGTGACTCTAGACATTGATATCTTTGTTTCTGTCAAAATTGATTTCCCTTAACCATCACATTTCTTGGATGCAAGTTTTCATATGGAAAAGCACATCATAGATCCATCATTGGAGTGCACCTTTCCATTATTTTCCACATTTTATAGAGCATTATCTGCAGAAACAGCATTAATTTCAATAGCACAGCTAGTGAGTTACACATAAAGCAGGAGGATTGAAAAGAATTTGAAAATTTGCCTTAAATTTCTCAAGGAATCAGTTAATTCTCCGAAGCCAAAAGAAACTAAAATTTATCAGGACAAGCAGATTCCACGGGGCTGGGCCAACAGAGAAATGCCATACTAATATTTATTTGCAAGGCCATTTATCGAACACTTATTAAATGCCTGTATTTGCCAATGTGTGGGCCAGCACTAGAGGCCATAAGATGGTGAGACAGAGGTCCTGCCCTCAGAAGGATAGGTCTAGTCTGACCTGATATGCACTGATAAGTACATATAAGATTATGAACATACCTGGTGGCTTTGTTCTAACAGAAGAGCAGGAGGGGTTGAGAGGACAGGAGAGGACCCTGAGGGTGGTGCTCAGTGGGGCGAAGGGAAGGTTCTGGGAGGAGGTGGGGGCTGGGCACAAACAACCGTGAGTGTCCTGAAAGGCACCAGAGGCAGGAATGGGGGAAAGCCAATGAAACGCGGTACAAAGAGTCTGCTAAGCCCTCCCCTGGTTCTGTTGCCAGAATCAGGTCCTCACTCCTACCTTCCTTTATCCAACCACTTCACGAAGTGAGTTAGGTGCAAGGTGTCTCAGTTAACAAGACAGACACAGCTCCTGCCTTCGTGGAACTCTCAGTCCTATCAGAGGGAATTCTATGCTGGGAGGCAGTGGGTGCCAAACCCGGTGCATGAGACTCAGTAGTTCGAGAAGAGAGACTCGGGATGCTCCGTGTTAATACGAAGGTCAGCGAATTAAGTAATTGCTCACACTGACACAGAGAATAAAGCCACATCCTCCTCCCGATGCTCTCAGGGATGAGCTGGCTCCGGCTGCAGGCTCCTCCTACAGGCCACCACAGTGCAGGATAAAGGAGATGCTGGGACCCTGCTCTCCTGCCTCCTAAGAAGCGCACTCTTGTACAGTCCCTTTCCACCTAACCCCTGAGCTCCTCGCCACAGAGGACTCAGTTCTGTACTCAACACACAACACGCGTCTGCTGAGCTAGCACATTGTGAGAGTGTCCTGGGCACCAGGGTATCAAGGCAGTTCCATCCTTCACACACTCACAGACTTCAAGGTCCAAAGGGAGAGAAACACAGGAAGTAAGGTTCAATACAAAGTGTCCATGTATACACCATATGAGGTAACTGATCAACTATGCCCACATTTCATCCAATAAGGTATGGTACTAATACGGCAGAGTAGAAGAATGCATGAGGTATGATGGAAGAGGTGGGGCCCTGGGAGGAAGCCATCAGGAAAGGTTTTGCAAAAACAATAATATTTAAAATTAGAATGGTGGGTAGATGGTCTTCACGGGCTAGATGCGAGGGAGGAGGCTGACAACAGACAGGCAGCTGGTAGGAGGCTGGTGAACCCCCCGAAGACAAAGCCATGTTCTTTGAATTATGTCTACATTGGCAAAAAAAAATCCTTGGAATATTTGTGTTTCATCACAGCAGGCTCTTTTAGGGTGATTTATATTTGAAAATAATCTTTGAAGGGGAAAGATACTTCATTCCACAATTCAAGTAGAGCATCAAATAAAGTCACATGCAATACTGTTACTAATAATCTAATTTGAGGTACCGTGCTGATTATACAGATTCATTAAGAATAGGCTCTCTGCTTTTTAAGTGAAAAAAAAAAAAGGGTGGAATATCAGTACAAGATTGTTATTTTAAAATAGGCAGCAATAAGACTTCCCAGAAAGTAGGAACTTTTATTTCTTTTGGCAAGTTACTTTGCAGGAACCTATTTACTTGCTAAAAAAGTTTCTTTTTTTTTTTTCTTTTTTTGCTCAGATGAAAAGTGCAGCTTTGGAAAGAGAAAGCCATTTCAGACCTTGCTCAGAGCTTATTGTGACAGATATTACAAGTGCCTTCTACCTCTGTCACAGTGACACCTCTTCTTTCCCCTAAATTATTAGCAAGGTGATTCTCTTTGGGCCCCAAACTGTGAGTCACAGTGACAAATGCCACTTCCAGGTGGAAACATTTAAGGGCCAGTATGCATTGCTGCAAGCTCTCCTTCCAGGCTTAAGCAAACTCAGAAGCGTCCTGTTGAGGCATAAGTGCCCCAAGATTGAAGCCGGAGAATGGCAGGCCATGTACAAGGCAAGCTGCCCTCTAGATCAATCTGGCCTCCTCATTAGACTTTGCCTGAGTGAGAAAGAAACATTTGTTGAAGCCCCTGAAAATGTGGGCCATTCCCTAGCTGATACATTTGCTTAGAACATGTGGAGTATCAGTGAATTTCCAAAGCCCCACCCATATGCATCACTTGAACAGAGATTAATGAAGGACTGTGTTTTGGAAACATTTACAATCATTAATTTAGACGATCTGCACAGGAAGCTGAGCTTCAGACTGAAGTCAAACTGTTAGGCACAGATTTTTTTTTTTTTATAATAACAACAAAAAACCCTATGTCTGCTTTTGTTATGCAAATATCAATATTGTAGCAGGGCTGAGAAGGCGGTAACGAAGGTCAGATCCAAGACATATGAACCTATACCTTTTGTACATTACAACACACTCCTATGCTGAAATCCTAAAATAAACTCTTGATATCCTCCACAGAGGGGCAATGTGGTTGTCTGCAAGGTGAAAATACACATTGTCACGAATTCAACCACATAAACTGTGACGATGTGTATTTACTCTGAGATAATGTATATAATCACACAGATTCCAGAAAGGAAATGGCTAAACACCATCTCACAGGCAAGTGTTCCTGCAAGGAGAGCAGGCAGGGCAGATCCCTTAGGTCTTGCTTTCGGTTACAAAACGTACAACAAAGGGCGTCTTAGCTTTCTTGTTCTTGGAGAAAACTTTGAAGCTTTAGCTGACTTAGTCACTTTTCTTTAGATGTGGCCACTTTAAAATAATCTGCTAGCAAATAGATTGATGGACAAACTTCAAAGGACACAGCTATGAAAAGATCAATATCTCTACACAATTTCTCTAAAGAACAAGATCGCTTCATTTAAGATATAATTGGAATTACCTTTAAGAGAAAGAAGAGGTTAAACTCCAGAAGAAAAAAGCACAGCCACATTTAACAGCACTGCTCGACAGTCTTTGCAACTGTAAATGCACAATAACCTCCAAAATCAATATTTGTTCTATATTTTAAAATGCTTGATGCGGGGTGCCTGGGTGGCTCAGTCAGTAAAGCGTCCAACTTCGGCTCAGGTCATGATCTCAGGGTTCATGAGTTCAAGCCCTGTGTCGGGCTCTGTGCTCACAGCTCAGAGCCTGCTTCAGATTCTGCGTCTCCCTCTCTCTCTGCCCCTCCACAGCTCGTACTCTGTCTCTCTCTCAAGAATAAATAAAACATTAAAAATTTTTTTAAATGCTTCCTGCAATGCAGAGAATACTCCCTGTGCATAAATGAGAAAACATAGGATAACATAGGAAAACACAAGATGACATTTTAAGGTGACACCTAAAGATCAGGATGATCACCCAGCTGAGATTACACGTTAAACAATAAAGTATCGTGCTTGATATATTCCTTAACAATATTTTTATCTGCACATTTGTTTGGAAGTATAACAATTTTAAGGAGGCATTGCAGCATGAACTTTATACTGCCTAGTTTTATTCAGATAAGAATATCCAATAAGATGGTGACTGGAGATTATATCCCCAGAGCTATAAGGACATGAAAAATAAAACAACACAACACAAAAGAGACCTATAATGAAGAATTTAGGGTGTTTTGGTGTAAAAATCCTCATCCTTGGAACCAGGCAAACCTGGAAATGAATATAGGTGAGTACTAATGCAAGTCAATGGCCATGACTATATGGGTAATTACTGGATTTCTTGAGTTTCTTTACCTGTGAGATGGCAACCACAGTCTATGGTGGGGGGATGGGTGTCAATAAATAATGGCCAGTTGCCTGTTTTTGTAAATAAAGTATTATTGGAATATAGCCATAATCACTGTCTGCGGCTGCTTTCTGCTAGAAGGCAAAATTTAGAGGTAACAGAAACTGTATGGCCTGTAAAATCTGCAATATTTACTATGTGTCCTTTATAGTAACCATTTGCCAATCTCTGGTCTGTGTGGTTGCTATATGGACTAGAAATTATTTAACATAGTGCTTGGTACACAGTAGCTGTTTCTTTAGATCATTATTCAAGTAAGGAGGGAAAGGTTAAGGTCATACAAATGTGTATGACAGAAACACGCAGAAAATGTTTCAACTGCCAAATCCTGTTGATCAGTGAATCCTTAATCATCTGAGAAGAAGCTCTTGCCCAAAGTGCTCTTGCTTCATGTAGTTGACAGCAAAGATCTTAACCTGTTCTTTACTCTTATGGGAAAATGATGCAGGATAAATGCAAATTAAATGGGCAGTGAGATGCCATTTCTCACCTATCAGACTGGCAAAAATCTCAAGTTTGACAGCATGTTCTGTTGATGAGGCACTGGGGAAATAATTACTCTCCTGCATTGCTAGTGGGAGTGCAAACTGTCAAAAGTCGAGAGAGTGAAACTTGGCAAAATTAGCAAAATTCCATATAAATTTACCCTTTGATTGTCCTTGGGAATCTAATCCCTAAGATAATCTGGCAAAAGCACAAGTGTGCACAGGGTTATTCATTACAGAGTTCTTTTGGAAGAGCAAAAGACTGGAAATAGCCTGAAGGTCCACCCACAGAGTACTGGCAAAGAAGGAGCTGAAGCAAGTTGCTTGTGATCCATTTTCTCCTGAATACGAAGGAGATACTGGGGTTGAGGGAAGAAGGTAAGTGACCTGGTTTAGGTTCTGTGTAAACATATTAACTAGATCACCGGGCAAACAGATTAATTAATTAGTTTTTCTTTCGCTAGGAAGAGAGTCCTCATCAATGGAATGTGTCAAGCAGGAAAGCCCTGGTTCAAGATGTTACAATAAACAAATCTTCAATCCATAGATGGATGAGTTATGACTCTTTGGAGAAGGTCACATTTCTTAGGCATAAAACTAGACATGTTGCAAAATCAAATGCTTCCTCCTACATGAGGGGCTTACAAATCTCATTAGAAACCTCAACTATCACTCTGGGTCAAAGGGGATAGAGCCGGTATGAAAAAGGACCTGAGGAGTCACATGGGCTATCCTGGATTTCTCCTTACATTACCAGTGTCCTTTGGTCATTTGAATCCCTGAAATGATTAGTAAAGCTTGATACTGGATAAGATCCCAGTCTCATCCTTTCTGCTGGCTCATCCACACAAAGGAGTGCCACCGGCAGGTTCATGGAGTGATGAATACCTATCGACATTGATGGGGAATGATCTCCACAATATACTCTCAAAGTGTAGAATAATGGGTATAATATGCCACTCTTCATGCAAGATAGGGCAAGGATACAGATACACACGAGGACTGGCTTGCACGTGTGAAAATAAACACCAAAAGGTTAAACCAAAAGCTAATAAACATGGTAATTGTAGAAGGAGGAAGGCGTGGGGCACAGGGGAAGAAGATGCATGTGACATTTCTCTGCAAACATGTTATACATATAAAAACAATATAATTGGTACATGGAGATATATACATGCGATGTATTCAAAAATGAAATGTTAAGGGGCGCCTGGGTGGCGCAGTCAGTTAAGCGTCCGACTTCAGCCAGGTCACGATCTCGCGGTCCGTGAGTTCGAGCCCCGCGTCGGGCTCCGGGCTGATGGCTCGGAGCCTGGAGCCTGTTTCCGATTCTGTGTCTCCCTCTCTCTCTGCCCCTCCCCCGTTCATGCTCTGTCTCTCTCTGTCCCAAAAATAAATTAAAAAAAAAAAAAAAAAACATTGAAAAAAAAAAATGAAATGTTAAAAATCCATTGACATTAAAAAGGTTCTGAAACAAATGAGCCAAGTTATATATAAAAAGTTAGACTACAATCACATAGAAAAAAACCTTAAGCAACTTTACTTTTACTTTTCATTCTTTGATTGCACATCCTTAATGTAATACAGAGTTAAGACAATGAAAATTTAATTAATTAATTAATTAATTTAATGTATTTATTTTACATTTTTGTTTTTTTGGAGAGAGGGAGAGAGCATGAGCACGAGCAGGGTGGGGGGAAAGACAGAGAGGGAGAGGGAGAGAGAGAGAGAATCTTAATCAGACTCCATGCCCAACACAGAGTCCAAGCCAGAGCTGGATCTCACAATCCTGAGATCATGACCTGAGTCAAAATCAAGAGTTGGACATTTAATCAACTAAACCGCCCAGGCACCCCAAGACAATGCAAGTTTTAAAGACTTCATTTAACATTCTTAGTATGAATTGTAATATTAGTGTATTATTTTAAAATTATTTTATATAATATTTTATATATACTATATATTATATATATATATACATTAAAATGAAATAAGTTTTGTTAAGAACCAAACAAAACTTTATTTTTCAGTGAAAAATAAAATAAATACAAATATAGTACCAGAGAAGTTAAAAATTCTGTAAGGCTACATTTGATCTGGAAATAATGTATGAATTTAGGGTATTTTTTTAATTAAAAAAAAAGTATTTTCTATCTCTAACATGTATTGAATAAACTGCCCGGAAACAATGATAGTCTAGAAATGATGGGCATCCCAAGTATTTAGATTGTGATTTCAAAATACCACTCTCCACAAAGAAAGTAGGGCTCCTTGGAAGAATGCGTGACTCCGGGTCCGGAATACCAGATGGGGTTGTACATAGAACTGTACTAGGAACATGGAAACTATAAAAGACTGATGGTCCTGTGTCAAAAGGACAAAAAGCCAAGGTGAAGTTGTTCCCAGTGAGTGAAAGGGAACATGCTGAATTGACATGAAATAGAATGAATAGAGACACAATCCCACAAACAGACAAATCCAGAACGTGAGACATTCTTCAAGACAACTGACCTAGTTTCTTGATAAGTCAATGACATGAAGAAAACAAAATGAAGTTGGTAGGGAATTGTTGTCTGTGATGTAACAACAAACAGGAATGTGTGTGCTTCAATAGCACCCTGATTCAAACCAGTACCTTTAAGATGGCATTTTTGAGATCATCAGGAAATGGAAGCGTTGATACCAAGGGCTTTTTTTTTTTTAAGTTTATTTATTTTTGAAAGAGAGAGAGAGAGTATGAGCTGGGGAGGAGCAGAGAGAGAGGAGACAGAGAATCCCAAGCAGGCTCTGTGCTGTCAGTGCAGAGCCCAATTCGGGGCTAGAACTCATGAATCCCAAGATCATGACCCGAGCCGGAAGTCAATTAACCAACTGAGTCACCCAGGCTTCCCGCCATGGACTTAGTGTTATTTGCATTTGGTATGATGGTATTATGATTCTGGAAGAAAACACCCATTTTTTTTTTCAGAGATGTATCCTCAACTTATGTAGGGAAAAAGTGACACGATGTCCGAGGTTTTCCCTAAAATAGACAAGAAAAAGAAAACAGACAAAAGAAGTATCCAGCTTCCCACTGAAGCTGGATAATGACTTTCAATTTATTATTTTCACCCCTTTGCTTATGTTTGCTGTTTGCCATTAACATGAAAGAAGAATCAAGAGAGAGAAAGATACTTTGGGAAAAGACTTCACACAAAATGAAAGAATGATAGGATTTTCCATTCTCTGTTTTAAGTTGGCCCATGATATTTGCCTATCTCAAGCCAACCTCGTGCAATAACCTTCAGAATAAACCACAAAGATTTACGGGGAGACCAACAGCGATGGTGCTGATTTTTGGTGGAAGTTTAAGTGGAGAGAGAAATAAATCTCTAAATCAAATAACAAATGATACAGGAAATGCCACCATAGTTAGCCTGGCGAGGAGCTATTCTTATTGTCTCTTGTTAACGGAGAAATGCATTTTAAAGTATTTTATTATTTCTCTAAGCATTCTGGCAGCTTGATTAATACACCTAAAAACACATTTCCAATGTGATAAAAAGAACTAGTCAAAATCTGCTTTTAGAGTAAAAAATAAAATAAAGTCACTTTCCTCTATTCCAATAAGTTGTACCGACCTGGGAAGCTCCATAATAGACACCAAATGAGAGACATCTGTCACACAAGCTGCCCCTCAGTTCCAAGGCAGGTTGGTTAGCAACCTTATTAACCCTACCTCTACTTTGATGGTATAATAAGTCCATTTTGTTTTCTTTTGCGGAGATGCTGGTGTGGGAGTGCTTTTAGCTAGGAGAGACATGATCTCAGCTTCTAACTTGCAGCGACTAAGATCTAACAGTTGTGATGATTGGAAAGGTGTCAATATCAATGTACATTTCTTTGTGCTAAAACTGTACAACTAATGGGACACGAGCGGTGATAAAGGTAGAAAAGAGCAAACGACTTCCCATAATTCTCCAATTCGACAACTCACGTTTGATGCTGTTTCCTGATTTAAGAGACATTTTCATATAAATTCCTCCATCTGATCTCCATGTTCACCCTGCAGGCTGGCAGGAATTTTATCATTCAAAGGGCTACTTTACAAGGAAACAGAGGCTCTGGGGGCAAAATGATGACTTCCTCATGGGCATAGAGTCCCTACAGCAGTGGTGACGAGACCACTGATCTATCATCAGTAAATTACTTAGAGTGAAATAGGACAGGAGAACCGAAAAGTGAAGCCATGCTAAATGCTGCTTACCTTTCAAAGCCAATCTGCCGAAATGTCTTTTCCCATGTTGAGCCTGTAAACGAGACGAAAGAACATAATTAACTGATGTACCTCAAGCATGCAGTTAGTTTTGTCCTCTTTTTGCACACCCTGGTAGATACTTGGCTTTACAGTTACATGGGATGAGTTTTCCCTCAAACGCATCGTTCCCACCGCCAGTCCCCAAATGGCCCTTTTAGAGAACATTCCACACAATGAACAAGTGACAAAGCTCTACCTCCCTTTCCTCTGGTTATACTGTAGGCCACAAAATCACACTCTAAGAGTCCGAATGCATCAGAATAACAGGAGTAAAACTCTTCTGTCTAAATTAACGCAACAGCATCTTGTAAGTTGTAGTCTCTAAAATTCAACTTTTAATTTCATGTGGCACATGGAAAGCAAGATGGCGCCCTCAAGGTCTAATTCATTAAACATCAGGCCTTTATCTCACCAGTGTTGAAGCACAAGGATGAACAGTTCTTTCTTTTTAAAGCTAAACATTTAAATCAGAAGTCTCTTGCATGCAAAACATACTGTTTCCAGTGACATGATTTAAAGAGTAGTATATCCAAATCCATAAAAGAACAGCTGGGCTTTAAAAAAAGATTTTCTATAATATTTTTCATGTAATAATTCTTCCCTACCTTATAGGTATAATAATTTCCTGAGAACCTGATAGACAGAAGAGTGCTAAATTTTTTGTTTTTTATCAAAGACCACTTTAATAAAAACTGCATTAATAGAAGTTCAGGGTTTGTACTAACTCATGGTTTGACGATTTACATGAGTCAGTGGCAAATACATTTTGAGTTCAGCACTCACTCACTTAGCCCTAAATTCGTGAGTTATGCTTTGCATTAGCTTGTTAATCACAGCAGATAATCACTGCCCTTCTGTACAACTGATTTCTGCAAACAGGAAATGGGAGATTCAGCACTGGGTCTCCAGAGGCAGATAAAGTCTACCCTGTTTGTTTTCCCCCAAGTCACAGCGAACTACGATAGTGCTGTATCTCTTTCTGGAGAATTCGGCTTCAGATGCTTTACTGTCTGGTGGCAACTCAGCGTCTCCTAGGGTTAGGCTTCCTGGAAAGGCAGGGGATTATACAGTGGTTTCCCTGGGCCCTCTCTGAAGACTGAGTCCCAAGAGAGCATGAATATGATGTTTGCCTTCGGTTCATATACTTGGTTATGATGAAGCATTTTAAACAAGTATTCTACATAATAAAGGACTACATTTTTGTTATGAATTATGAGCACACATGCACACACACACACACACACACACACACACACAAAGATTTAAAGCAGATTCAGGCTTATCTCTTTGGATGAAGTCACTCTTATCCAATTGAATTCCAGTATGCTTTGTGGAGTAAAAGTAGGAGTCGTGGAATTTTAGTTAACCAGCCCAGGAATGTCCATGGCTCCTCATCCAGGGGAGTGGGCCCATATGAATGTCATCTGTCCTGTGAGTCACAGGCAATTCAAAATCCCTATCTCAGGAATTCTTGGAAGACAATTATCCTGCCCCTGAGATACTAGCAATTAAGACCCTGGCAAAACATAACAGAACCTGAGTCAGAAACCACACTGTATTCAAAGACAGCTGGCAACAGCCTGGCCCAAACAGAGAAGTGGGAGAGATTAAGAGTCTCCTGCCAAGTGAGAACCAGACAGTCTGAGCTCAGACCGAGTGGCAAGGGTCTAGGGGAGGCTGAAGGGATTCATGAGAGGGTCCGGACGCTATTCTCGTTGACCTGCTTCCGGTGAGAAACAAAGCACCTCTACATTTTTTTGTACATTTTCATTTTTTTTGCCCAGATCTGCTGCGTGCATCCCTAAACTCATTTTTTAAATACATTTTTAAGAAAACTCCCCTTTTTAATAGATCTATTATCTATTATCAGGCTCTATTATCTATTATCAGGCTCTTAAAACATGAAACTTTAGTTAAGAAATAGGTTCCAGGGGCGCCTGGGTGGCTCAGTGAGTTAAGTGTCCATCTTTGTCTCGGGTCAGGATCTCGCAGTCCGTGAGTTCAAGCCCCGTGTCGGGCTCTGTGTTGACAGCTCAGAGCCTGGAGCCTGCTTCGGATTCTGTGTCTCCCTCTCTCTCTGCCCCTCCCTCCCCCAAAAAAATAAACTTAAAAAAGAAAGAAATAGGTTCCCTCTTCACATTTCTTAGTAAACTCACTCAAATAAGCAGAACAAGATAAAAGTTTTTGGTGCAAGACTCCCAGCACTCCTTGGAATAAGTTTTCTTCAGCCACTCAACCAAGCACAATAGAGATGGTTGAAAAACGACTTCCTTCTAGTGGCTAGATACTAACTTAATTGATACTTTGAGCATCTTACCTACAACTGGCATTCATCATTGTTTGCTGTGGATACTCTACTAATCATCTTACTGTGTTCGTTATACGACCGAATATATTAAAATACGGTTTCTGCCCTCCAACACCACATACCCTGGAGGTTTGGGTTTTTATGTCTTTTGTGAGCACTTAGTCATGATGAAATGAGAAACACACAATAAATGAAACAGACATATCCAGATCCCTCTGGCACCAGGAATATTTTTGGCAGCTCATTATTCAGTTGTTGGGGAATTCTTTTAAAGCCATTAACCATGTTTTACATGGTAAGGTAATATTATTCTCCTTTGCTGGAGCGGTCCAACAGGGAGAGAGAAAAGTAGG
This sequence comes from Neofelis nebulosa, assembly GCF_028018385.1. NCBI lineage: Eukaryota > Metazoa > Chordata > Mammalia > Carnivora > Felidae > Neofelis > Neofelis nebulosa. Next base: position 61,456,294 of record NC_080792.1, on the reverse strand, counting down.
GAAAACAAAAGTAGCTGGCAGACTTCCTTGATTCAACACTTTTCAAATGAGATTTATAATATGGAGAAGTCTAAAACATGTTCCATTCTTCAAGGGAAAGCAAAGGACAGCAACAACAAAAAGAAAAATATATGGCGTAGAATATCAGATACAAAGCCTAGGGGCATTTTTCCTTTCTGATTGTAGATGGAGTCAGAAATAATGAATTAGGATTCTTTAGTTCTAAAAATCGCCCTTGATAGCACCAACATCCAACAGCAGAACTGAAGTCTGGAATGGGGTATGACAGCGTCCAGAAGCTGCAAACAAACCAAGACTCAAGGCCATTCAGTCTGTACAGCAAGTTCCCGAATCTATGCTGTGTGTGCCCAAGGTTAACAAAATGCCCTGTAGCATCCTGCAGCACAGACTCTCCAAGGGAGGCACCACCATGCAGAGAAGTGCAGGACATTTCCTCCTTGAAGAAATGAATCAACCATTGCTCCTTTACAGAACAAACAAAACACTATCCATTCTCTCTCTCCCTCTCACCCCCATTTTCCAATTGGCATCTGAAGATCCAAGTTCCCGTTCGTTCCATAAGAGAAAGAAGTTATGGAAACTTCTTTTCTTGGGAACCATCTTCCCCAAGCCAAATGGGTGGGTTCTGCTGGGGCTCCCTGGCCCAGGAGGCAGGGAAATCTAGATTTGGGGCCACAGGGTCAACGTTCTGAACTTCCTCACTAATTGCTTTGTCATCCTGTCTTCTTGCCTTTCCATCCTTCTTCACCTTCCTTTCCTTACTCTCCTTGCTATCATTTGTCTCTCACCCTGATCTGGCCTCAGTATGGAATTCAAAACAATTTTTTAATTTTACAAAGTTTTCTGTGTCTGGTTATTAATTTCAGAAGCATGTGAGAGCCTCCAGTAGAAGATATATCATCAAACACCTTCCCGTATGATCTTTCATCTAGGACCTGTGAGTTTCCAAAACTATGTTAATTCTGTTTAGCACTCAGCATGACCCCTAGGAGTGCGATTTATACAAATATACATAGACAGAAGGCCACACGCCAAAATGTAACCTGAAGATGATGGGACGGGGTCGATTAATTTTGACGTCTTCAAATTTGTTTATTAGTAGTAGTGTAAAATCGCAGGGCTGGGCCTGTTGTTTGAAACCAGCCATTCAAGTTCCAGGGTGTCCAACAGGTCCCTTTCAGTTCGTAATTTTCTGTTTTTCATAGACGTCAATTTACGTCCTTCTGTCATAAATTGGTCACTCGCTTTATTATGTTTCCTCAGCGATTACTTTTATCAGTCATTCTTTCAATCTGTTGCTCAATTTCTAATACAAAAAGAAAGTAACATGATTTTTCCTACAGGCTTCATAATGCACTGGTAGACCTGGTGGCCATATGGGGCAGAGATTTTCTTCCAACTGAACAGTTTTAGCCCAAGTATGTCTCAGATGTTGAGAGCCACTTGAACTTGGACCTACACCTCTGCTTTTTTTTTTCCAAAATAATTAGCAGAAAAGGACTAATAATTCATAGAAGTGGTAGATGTTTGCCAGCACATTCCTATAAAAATGGAAGTACTTTTTATATATCGCAGGGGCCGCCAGGCAGCTGAACGTGTGGCCTGGCACAGAATTCGGTGATCAAACACAAATACCAGGAAATTAGACCGCTTACAAGTTTTCTGGTGGAAGCTTCATTTACGTTATTTTTAACTCCTGAGAGATGTTCACATCTATGCCACAAGTCAAGATTGTACCATGCATCTAACGTTGAACATAATGTGAAATTCTAGGAGAAAAATAGATTCTTCTCAGTTGGCCAGCAGTGACAGTTCACTTTGCAAATATGAAGATGCTCTTGGGTTGAACTGTAGCTAAAAATCTCTTAAACCACAGAAATGGCTGTTATAATGAATGATATGAACCCAAGTAATGCAATTTTCCCAGCCACTGAGCATGCCTGTAGCACTCTGGGTTACATGGTGAGAGATCCGTCAAATTTTCGGCATCCTAACTCCCAGATGAGATTTGCTATTAATTGGTTAAAAGTCATTGTAAAAGATAAAGAAAAAAAATTCTTCACCATCCCTTATTTAATAATTTTCATATTAAATGACATGTATTTTCTAAAATATCATTTTCCCCTCCACCTAATACTCTTGTAATGCCCATCATGTCCTGCTCTGTCGTGTAAATAGGTGACACACCACTTTATGTACACAGTAAGTGTCATTTAGTTGCATACTTTGGTTTTTATTACATTTACCCTTTGTCAGTTCTTTTCGTAATAAGTCTTTTTTTTTAATTTAAAAGAAATTTATTTTTAAGAGAGGGGGAGAGACAGAGTGAGAGCAGGGGAGGGGCAGAGAGAGAGGGAGACAGAATCTGAAGCAGGCTCCAGGCTCTGAGCAGTCAGCAGAGAGCCCGATGCGGGGCTCGAACCCACGAGGTGCGAGATCATGACCTGAGCCAAAGTCGGACACTCAACTGACTGAGCCACCCAGGCACCCCCATAATAGGTCTTAATTTTCCATCATCTAGAGATGATCACTCATGAGTGGTAAGGGTCAGAATTCATAATTCTCACGAACAATATGGTGGCATATATAGAACACATCATCAACAGTATGTTTTTCAAAATAAGTGACTTTATTTTTTCCCTTATTTGTAAAATAATATATAGTTGACCCTTGAACAATGTGCGGGTTAGGGGTGCTGACCCACGTGCATTTGAAAATCCACATATAACTTTTGACTTCCCAGTAACCTAGCCACTAATAACCTATTACTGACCAGAAGCCTTACTGATGACATTAACACCTATTTTGTATGTTACCTGTGTTCTATGTTGTGTTCTTACAATAAAGTAAGCTAGAGAAAAGAAAATGTTATTAAGAAAATCGCAAGGAAGAGAAAATACATTTACAGTATTGTACTGCATTTACCAAAAAACATCCATGTATATGTGGACCCGCACAGTTCAAACCTGTGTTGTCATTAAAGGGTCAACCAACCGCAGATCATCACAAAACATGAAAATACTTATAATCTTTTATTTTTGCATTAACACCCACCCCCATGCTAAGACTCTCACATTCATACCTGCACATATAAACTAAGGGTCATCCTATTTTGAAAACTGCTTTAATCACTTAGTAATATGTAATATAGCTTTTCCGTGTCAATAAATGTAGGCATGTAATCATTTTATTGCCCATATAATATTCTATAATTTTTCAAAAAAAGTAAGTCCTTATTAATATGTAAACTATATCTATATTTTTGCTAATACCATAAGCATGTGTTAAATACCTTTTTACATATATCTTAAACATTTGTTCAATTAATACTTAAGATAAATTCCTAAAAGTAAGAGTTAATGTATCATGATCTATGCATATACATTAACATGTATTAATATACATTGTATATATATATATATATATACTGCATATTAAAGTATATACATATATTATATATACATGTGTATATTTGATAATATTAATCAAAAATTTACCCCCAAATTTTATTCAGATACATGTAACTGACTGAATTCCTTTTACCTTCTATAAAACATTTTAACTTACATTTTTGTAATTAGTAATGAAATTCAATAAATTTTCCTAGGTATTTAAGATTTTAATATTTTCTATTATGAATCGCTTATTCACGCTCATTGTCCATTTGCCTATTAGATGTTTGTCTTTTATCCAATTGATTTATAACAACACTTTATATATTAGGGTTCATAATCCCAAATACAGTATGTCTGCAGGAAATAATTTGCTTTTTAGACTAAAATGTTGAATACCTAATCATTTTATTTTCCTGAATAGAATTGATGACTGTTAGCATTATTAATTAATTTCTATCATTTTAGCTTTTTCAGTCTCTCAATTTGAAAGTTTGTTGTTGCCTCAGTAAGTAGGAACAAATATTACATTTGTGTTTTTGTATCCAAATATCTCATGTCCAGGAGGTTTTGAAGGAGCACCATACATGTTTCATGCTGTCATCTGAGCTGACTGGTCAGTATGCGACAAAATCCATTACCCGTATTCATTCTTTGTGGAGATTAAGACTAGCCTATTCAGACATAGTCAACAAGTCTATTCACAAATATGCCACTCTCCTCTATGAATGGAGGCTGTTACAACACGTGAAAGATTTTCTTTTGAGAAACTATCTTCAAAGTACTCTAAAATGAAATGTACCTCCTAAATAATGAATCCCCTCATCAAAGAATGGATTTTTAAAATGAATTGTTGAGCACAAAATTTCTGGTTTAAGATTGGCTCTAGGGTGCCTGGCTGGCTCAGTCAAGGGAGCATGTGATTCTTGATCTCGGGGTCGTGGATTTGAGCCCCACGTTGGGTGTAGAGATTACTTAAAAAAAATAAAATCTTTTTTTAAAAAAAAGATTGGATCTGATTGGCAGCCTGTGATGTCTCTTCTACCAACTTCCAGGGAACTCATACACACACACACACACACACACACACACACACACACACACAAAGTAAATCTATTTTCAAGGATCTAAGAGGAACTTTCACAAGTAGGTCAACTGAACTGAATTGTGAAACTCAGCATGTAGTGTTCTGTGCATCTGTTTCCCATGGTTACCAAACAAACCACTTGGCCCTTCAGAAGGTAAAAACATGTTCCATTCTCTTCCCACCATACTCCTCCTGGTTCAGAAACACAGATCCATACAGAACAGGAAGTGGTAGTGTGCCTTCCCTGCACACAGTGCCTCTGAGGAGGCCAGATTTCTGGCCCTGTCATTGTCACCATCACCCTGCCCTTCCCTGCCCTTCCTGCCTTCTAGATCTTTCCACATCCACTCCAACCCTCAGAAACAATTGACACCAGGAGTGTTTGTGTGTGTATGCATGTGTGTGCACGTTCACATGTGTGGAAAGTGATTGACAGGAGGGAAGGGACCCAACCCTCTTGGCTCAGTGTCTTTTCGGGCACATAGTCCTTATCAGGGAAAAGTTATAGGAACACTTAGGATCTGAAAATACTTGGTAATTACCCATTCTGAGAACTACAAATAGCCTAAACATGCAATGATTATAAAATGTTTAAATACACTATTTTACAAGGTAGGATACTATATGACTTTAAAACTTAAAAAAATGTTTTTTTACATTTTATGTATTTTTGGTAGACAGAGAGAGACAGAGCACACTTGGGGGAGGGGCAGAGAGAGACGGAGACACAGACTCTGAAGCAGGCTCCAGGCTCCACGCTGTCAGCACAGAGCCTGACGTGGGGCTTGAACTCACAAACCGCGAGATCATGAACTGAGCCAAAGTTGGACGCTTAACTGACTGAGCCATCCAGGCGCCCCTAAAACTTAAATTTTAATAGAAATTGATGAGATAATGAGACTCAGAATCTTTATATAACCTAATTGAAATCATAGCTGATGTGATGTCCCATTCATTCAAATCCAGGTTTCCACGATGCCAAATTATTTTTGCTGCTTCTTCAGCAAGTGTGTTTAGAGACATAAGATCATCAGGGATGGCGATTGGGGGAAATTAATTAATTTTTAAAGAGCAGTTTCAGAAAGATGATCCAGTTAAGAAAAAAAAAGTTAAATGAATGTAAAAAGAGGGGGAAGAGGGAATCAAATGTAGTAGAGGGACCAATTTTGATAAGAGGGCATTCACATATTTTTAGCTGTTGGATAAGACAGGTAACGTGTGTAGCAAAGTCTCAGTAGAATTACAGAAAAGATCGTGCAGAAAAGGAGTGATTGAGAACTACATGGATGGTCAGGAAGTGGAGGTGGTGAGGGCAGACTTCTTTTAAAAGCCAGGCCTTTTTTTGGGAATGCAAGCTGGTGCAGCCACTCTGGAAAACAGTATGGAGGTTCCTCAAAAAACTAAAAATAGAACTACCCTACGACCCAGCAATTGCACTACTAGGCATTTATCCACGGGATACAGGTGTGCTGTTTCAAAGGGACACACACACCCCCATGTTTATAGCAGCACTAACAACAGTAGCCAAAGTACGGAAAGAGCCCAAATGTCCATCGATGGACAAATGGATAAAGAAGATGTGATATATGTATACAGTGGAGTATTACTCAGCAATCAGAAAGAATGAAATCTTGCCATTTGCAACTACGTGGATGGAACTAGAGGGTATTATGCTAAGTGAAACTAGTCAGAGAAAGACAAATATCATATGACTTCACTCAAATGAGGACTTTAAGAGACAAAACAGATGACCATAAGGGAAGGGAAACAAAAATAATATAAAAACAGGGAGGGGGACAAAACATAAGAGACTCACAAATATGGAGAACAAACAGAGGGTTGCTGGAGGGGTTGTGGGGGGGGATGGGCTAAATGGGTAAGGGGCATTAAGGAATCTACTCCTGAAATCATTGTTGCACTCTATGCTAATTTGGATGTAAATTTTAAAAAATAAAATATTACATTAAAAAAAATAAATAAAAGCCAGGCCTTTTTGAGGTGGGGAGGGGTGAGAAGGGGGTGGGAGGAGCCAGGTCATGGACAACGTGGCTCCTTCAGGTTAAGCTGTATGGAGGTCCTAATAAACTAAAGCAAGGATGAAGACACAGACAGGAAGGACACTGCCAGATTCCAAGGTAGCCAGGAGAGAAGGCTCTGAGCAGGCAGAGGACTCTGAGACCACAGGAGACAGACGAGGGAGAATCCGTGGACTGTGTCTGCAGTAGAGGCCACGTAGGATGCCGGGCAGTTCGGACAGCACTCTTTAAAGAAGGAAGGGAGCAGGAAATGTAAGCGATGGATGCACAAAAAAGCATCCTGGTTGATTGCCTCCTTCAAGAACTGCAGACACTACACATCCATATATAGGTTACTTTCTTCAGGGAGTGATATTATGTAGAACACTGAAATTACACAAATGAGAAGATACTTAAGGATCTGGCCATGTTCTTTACTATGAAGAACGACCTTCATTGTGGAAAGCTTAGAATGAAGGGCTACCTCTGAATTGGTCTCGTGATATGCTCTGAAATTGACTTTAAAAATAAAATAATGTGTCAGTTCCCTAGTTAGCCTGAAACTCTTAGATGCTCTCATAAAATTCCCGTCTGCCCATTCTTTTTTTAAAAATTTTTTTAGTGTTTATTTATTTTGGAAGGAGAGAGAAACAGAGCATGAGTGGGGGGCGGGGAAGCAGAGAGAGAGGGAGACACAGAATCCGAAGCAGGCTCCAGGCTCTGAGCTGTCAGCACAGAGCCCGATGTGCAGCTTGAACTCACAAGTCATGAGATCATGACCTGAGCCAGAGTCAGACGCCTAACCGACTGAACCACTTACGCACCCCATCCTGCTCATTCTTACAGGAACTTCATGATATGGCTTGACATAAAAATTTAAGGAGATAAGATCTAATCAATTAATGAGTGGAAAATCACTAGAAAGTGCTAACTGTTAAAATTCACAGTCTGCTATCCACCCCTGAGGGTGTTCAGCTTTAGGGAACACGGTAGGTCACAACATTGTGAAAATTCAAGAGCAGCTCATCAGAGGTAAGGCCTGAGTTGTAGCAGGAGACCAAGTTGGAGTCACCTTAAAAAAAGGCGTCAGGAGCCTGGCAATCTTGGGTCTGTATATGTCACATCTTCATAAATTAATATTTAATTCACATGCCCTTATTTTCTAGGCCTCAAATATAAAATTTTACATGTCAGAGTCAATGACACACAGCTTGTCTCCTTTCTTAAACTAGTCTGCTATTTTGTATACGTTGACCAGACGGCTCCACCGAAGCTAACTTCTCTCCATTTTGGGGTGTTGGTTTCCTCTCAAAACCAAAGACGAAGTATCTGAAATTTCAGCAGGGCCGATCGCAGTAACTCAGCTCCAGCAGCAAAATGACTTTAGCCTTGAATCCCTTCTCCAATGCCTGCACGGTCAGCCATGATGCTGGTATACTCACTTTGGGTCCTCAGGTTAGTCAAGGCATCTCTACAATGCGATCAGCAGCATCTTCACACAAATCCAGACAAATGTAGACAGTTGGTAGCCTCTACATTATAAGGCTCTTGGCTAGCATTTCAACGTACGATGTCACAATGCAGGCGGCACCGAGGAGCCTGAGAACCTTAATTGCATGAATAACCACAGCCCAATTTCTCCTTACACACACACACACACACACACACACACACACACACACACACAGATTTCAACAAAGGCATACATTAAAATGTAGAGCAATTAACGTCAGCATTTCTCTTCTTAATTTGGTACATCACTGTGTTTTGTGGTTGGTTTCACGATATCATGTTGTACATACTTTTCCTTTTAGCGCACGTTTGCCAAAACTCTCCTAACATTATCGCAGGGGAAAGGCGCAGAATGTGTCTTTAGGTTAAACCAATAAATAACTTTATTCGTTTACACTTAAGCACTTCACAAAGAGCTTACCAAGCTTATAAAAGTTTTCAGGTTGGTGTTTATGAGGCTGTCCCTGAAAGATACACGTGAGAACATGAATTGTGTGCGAGAGATCTTGTCACTTCCTGCGCTACTGGTCCCAGGGGTATGCCACATGTGCAAGGTAGGTGGCGGAACAATGAAACGCAAAGTTGACCCATGAGGTCTTTTATAACACAACTGTATTTTCTCCACTAAAAATGCACTTACAGTATTCTTCTGAGAAAAGGAAGAAGAAAACAGAGTTATTTCAGGTTTCTTATTTGCCAGTATTTATAGAACACTGGCAAGCATCTCAGTGGAGGATGCTTAGTTTCGTAGGATGAGGATTTTCACTTTTATGTGCCTTTGGGCGTCTTTTATAACATTACAGTTCCTTTGTATGGTTTGTGGCTTTCTTTACGCTAACTACAAACTTCCCATTGCCAGAAGCGTATGCCAAAGACTGATGTTCACTTGTAAAAACAGAATAAACACTGGCGGACATTTTGATAGCTGGAAATTTTATGAAAAAGAAAAACTGATGAAGCATATGTAGCTTAAAATTGCAATAGCAGCAATTGAGTTGTTTCCTCTGAGCATGGATCAACTATAAAGTGCAGACAAAAGTCCATAATACCTATTTATTATATGGAGTGCTGGGTAGCTTGTAGTTCTTCATTTTTAATACAGTTGATATAAATTTTATCATGTCATAAAACATTTAATGTATGTAGAAAAACCTCCTCTCATTGTCATACATTTAAAAATTTTTATTTCAAGATTACCTTATTCCTGAGAACACTGTATATTTCTAAATGATTCATTCTGTAATTATTTAAGTTATCTTTGCTGTTAAATGTCACCTATTATCTTTGGGTTAATACGGTAATAAAATCCAGTCGTTATTTAATAATACCTGTGAAAACAGGTAAAAGTAAGGTATTCATTCAAAGTATTCAATAGGCTTTATGAAGCCCTATTACATGCTAAGCAGTGGTAAGAGAGCAGCAAATGTGAATCTTACATTTACTGGGGGGAAAATAACAAAAATCAGGCTATACACATATACATACATATACATGCATACATACTATGGAGAAAATAAAGAAGAGAGTAGGGTTAGGGAGATAAAAGTGTCACAGATTTAAAAGGGTAAATCTTTAAGAGGATTTAAGGATAAAAGTGCTAAGTACATAAATGAAGAATTTATTTATAGTGAAGTGAAATTTTTATGTTTGTAAATTTTTTTGAGCCACATTCAAGGTGGGTGAAGAATCAAAACTAAAGTTTGACTTTGTGGTGCCCTTCCTTCATTCGGCTAGCCACTTCCTCTGCAACTGGCTGCCCGTTTTACTTAGAGAAACACTAATACTGATTTTTTTCATTTCAGATATTAGGAAATACGTCCTCAGGACCCCCTCTCTGATTCAGTTTGCATTCGAGGGTAGAGACCTGTAATGGGAAAGGTACAGAAAACAAGTGTCTTCCAATGGCAGCTTGAGTTGAGGATGCAGAAGGTCACGGTCTGACCCTCAGAGACATTTGTTTTGGGCTGATCACAGCCTGGGGAGCAGGGGTGAGCTGGAGGTAGCTGGCACCGGCTCAGGGTCTCTTCCTAACTCCCTGGTCAGTCGCATCATGTTCGCAGCTTGGGGTCACCCAGGGCTAGGGTATTTATGCCATGGAAATCAGTGACTACTACAAAGCAGGTGGTCTTCCTTGAATATCTGGTTGAATGTCAACTTCCCCAGTGCACCACTAGATGGGACATATTTAGGTGGCCGTCTTAGCACCTGCAAAGGCTCAATTCAATCAGGCAGATGGACTACGTCAAAAGAGGGGGCTTTGAAAATCCGAGTCCAATAAATCAACTAGAGAGGAAAGCAGGTTCCAATGAACCCAACTAGGTAGAAACCTCCATAATCCAGACTCTCATTGGAGGCCAAATTGTGCGCTTCCCCCTCTAATACTCTGCTTTTAGGAAAAAAGAAATAACTGAAACAAACTGGACGCCAGATTTAATGAAAAGAACAGAGTCTGGGCTAATTCCTGCACCTTAAGCAAATACCCTCATCCTCTCTCCAGCACCAGCTTGCAAAGTTGAACAGGCAACATGACTTGAGATGTTCTTGCTGGAGCAGGAAGACAAGAGCTTCCCTCGAAGATCTGCAATAAGCAGGAGTCTACAAGGCCAACCATTAGCTGACTAGAAAATACAAACTGGACACACTAAGGAACTAGTCTTTATTTTTCCTGAGGTCTTATTGGAAACAACTAAGCAACTATGTAGTCTGACAGCTAAACGCACAGGCCACACCGCACTCCTCCAATCTGCTTCTGTGAAAGAAACAATGAGAATGTTTTCTTCCTGAAGATCTTTCACTTAGTAGCCACCAGGAAGGAGGGGCAGGCATATGCTTGTCATCTGGGTCACACACAGGAGAAGGCGGCAAGCTACAAACTTCCCGAATGTCCTTCCTGTGCATCCTCTGTTCTCCCCAGAGACTGGTAGCCACTTTTCCAAGTATTGTTATCTGACTCTCACAGACGTCACGATTTTTTCTTAACTTTTTTTTTTTTTTTTGATGAGATCCCTTTCAAAGCTTGAGTTCTTGGCTCAAAAATGCATCTGTGGGGGTGCTCTGTCTCCCACACAGAAACTTGAAATTGGTTAGATGGGGAGCTCCATGGGGAGTTTCCAGGCCCCCCCCATAGGGTTCCTCTGGCTCCGCCCCCCTACCCCCGTACCCCCCAGGCCATGGGGAGAGGCTGATGTAAGACAGTTCCGGAGCAGCCAAGCCTATCCCTCAGAATCATGCTTTTTACTGATAAATACTGTGAACACTACATTCGCATTTAAGAATGTCTGACTAATTTCTTGGCACAAAGCAGAATCCCCGAGTTTTAAATTTGAACCAGCTGAAAAGCAATCAATACCCATTTAAATAATGCAGCAAATATCAGACATTTTAAATGTGTATATATATATATAGATAAATATCATTTTTTTCAAATCTGAGGTATTTAGTAACACCTAAAATGAAGGGCAAAGCTTTCTTGGACAAAGCACAGAATTTTCCTGTCTCTCTGTGGTTTTCCAGTAGTCCAGCTCAAATCAAGCCAGACTAACACTTGCAGACGTAAGCTTTTCTGGGGGCTGATAACTATAGCAGGCTTCCTTTATTTTATTGTATACTCTCTATGCTTTAGGTCAAATTGGAGATATAAAAACTGCATTTTTAGGGGAATAAAATGTTTATGACCAGGGCAGCAGACCAAACCCTGAAGAACTTAGACATGGATTAATATATTTAGTCTAGGGAGGATTCAAAATGTCATAAGCATCCAGTTCCTTAATAACAATACCATACCTTTGCATGGCGACACCCTGCCCAAAGCAGCCTTTCAGATGTGACTTCACGTGGAAGCAATAAGGTCAGGCTCACACACAGACCAGGAGGACAAGTCGCCTCATTTACTATACGGTGATTTCTCTGCTTCACTACGTGCTTCTCACTTCCCCTTTGAGAGGAGGAGCTAGGGTTTTACTTTATTTTTTAACCCTCAGTTCTTAAACAGTGCCTGGCACATAAATGCTATAAATAAAAAATGAAAAAGGGGTATTATAAAAGACTAAATGTGACAAGCATGGAACAAACGACTTCACAAGTCCCTGGTCGCAATGCCATCATGTTCTGGTCCACGGGGACAGATTAAAACCAGGAGACTATTCTAGATCCAGCATCACAAGAGCCAAGAGCCAAGAGTTCCCCTTATTTATTAGTGACCTAAAGTGGTCTGTGGCCACCTTCCCTAGAGCATCCATTTGTCCCCTCTTTTACTGGCCAAAACCTCTCTTCCCAGGCCATAATTCAAAGCAAAGGAACCTTTGCAAACAGCCCCATGAAGCATTTGGGATAAAAGGTGGAGAGTAAGCCAAGCCTGGTCGCAATGTCTCAAAGCTGGACACAGCCCCTCCCTCTTTCTGCAAAACTTTTACGACAATTTACCTTTAACCCTGTTTAATGGCTTACTTCGGATGCATTAATGGGAGGAGGAAAAAGGATTCTTGGTTTGTCTTAGTGCCGACTCAAAAGATTTACAGCGCTTTGCTGAGGTTTTGGCTGACTGTCGTCTCCCAGCTGCTGTTCAAAAGGTATCCGTGCATCCGTCTTCATGTAAACACTCCCAGCGTTAACCATGGCTGCAATGTAAATTAGCGCCACAGAAAATATCCTTCTTTATGTGGCGAGGTGGAGCATCTCAACTGACAGAGCTCAAAAAAGGAATCTTGAAAAAGGTGTGGCAGGGGCTGCAAACGCTCACAGACAGCACTAAGGCGCTCTGCTGCTGTGTGAATGGGGACATCCTACGGCAGGCTCCCCTCCCCGAGCCAAATCACAATGGTGCAGAACCACCCCAGGCGCACAGAAGGTCTGAATGATTTTGCCTCGATCCCTACACCTGCCCCTGCATCTTCCAGTAAGACTGCACAGTCTGAACCAAAGAAGAAAAAGCTCTTACTGGTCGCTTAGTGTAAAGGAGGCTTTTTTGCATTTCAGAAGTTTCACACTTGGGGGCCCTTCCAAGTAAGGCACAGGTAGGTCGCTGGCTGCACATGCTCTCACCTCGGAGGAGCTGGGAAGCAGAACGTTGCTGGCAAGGTGCTGAGAGGAGGCTGTCCGCGCCGCCCCCCCCCACCCCCCACTCTCTCAGACCTCGTTCACGGCCGGCCCTGAGGACACAGGCTGCTAATCTCACCCATAAGTGTTTAAAGCTCTTCTGCAGTGTTTATTGGGGTTTGACACAAATTGGTACACGGATGGGATGTTAGAGTAAACACCTTGACCGGAGGGCTTCTTGAGTGTACAAAGTTCTAGTGACTTCTTCGCTGGGGGTGCAAAAGGGCACTAATATTTACTGAGCCCCCAGTACGCGCACGGCTGGACCTACACTGTCTGGTCACAGGTGCTTCTTCAGGTTCTTGTTATACTTTGGGAAGAATAAGGTTATAACTCTAAGATACTATTTCTAAAAATATATCTAAGGAGCTATGACAGATAACATTTTTATAATTCTGTTATCAAGCTCAAACGTGCCTTAATTTCAGAGAAATGGATGTCCCTGTAGGTAATCTCCTACCTCCTAAAGGCACCGCAGTGTGGTATTAGGAATGCTTCATTTGATTTTTCTCAGCCCTTTTAGTTTAAAACGGAGAATAGTTTATTTTAAATTGCAGAACCTCACACTTACTACCCCAGACTTCCGTGATAAAATCAAGAACTCTGTTCTGTAACTGTGGTAAATAGAAGTTGCTTACAATTTGGGAGGGTCTGAAGTGTAGATTTCAACTGAATTATGATTCTATTTCTCTCATCTTTATCTGCCATCCAACAATCTAAACATACATTTATCTACAACTTCAATGGGTTCTAGAATTTAATCTTCTCAAAGGATCTTTCCTTATAGCACGAATGTATGTGCATTTAAATCATAAGTAACCCCACCTTCCAGAAATTAACCATTGTTAGTATGTTGGTATATATCCTTCCAGGCACTGTTACATAATGTACTTCTCTTAACTTCATGTGGTAAAATGTGCCTGGTTAACACATATTCTTAAACTTCCAGTACACGGGTGTACCCTAATTTAATTAGCTTCTTCTTTTGGAATAGACATTTAGTCTGTTTCAATCTTTTGTTTTTCAATCTTTTTTTATTATTACTAAATTATGAATAAGGCTGTGAGCGTCGCCACCCCTCTGCATATGGTTATTTATATCTATGCATCTTTATCTATATGTCTATCTATCCTTAGATAAAGAAATAGCAAGAGTATGGGTATGTTTACATCTTTTAATACTGTAACTGAAAATGTCCCCTGAGAAATCACATTAATTTACAAGTCAAACCATGTTAAATTAATGATAGTTGACAAAAATAATGATAGTTGAAAAAAGGCAATTTCATAGGACTCAACATACCATAAGCGTAACATTATTTTAAAAATCTTAAAGACCCCACTTCATGAATGTATTCAGACACCTGGAAAATATGAAGCGAGCAGTTACTGCACGCTAAGCATTAAATCAGGTCCCGCGTATAAATCGGGGAACACACCATCTATGCTTCTTGCCTGTTTGCAGTTTACAGTCCAGAGCAGAAGAGACACAATGAAGAAAATCATATGATTAAAAATTACAGCCAATTTTAAGAAGGTGAAAAAAAGCTGGGAGAGAGAATACTTTAAACTAGGAGGGGAAGGGACATTTTTATTTTTATTTTAAAAAATGTCTTAACGTTTATTTATTATTGAGAGACAGAGAGAGACAGAGCATGAGCAGGGGAGGAACAGACAGACAGGGAGACACAGAATCTGAAGCAGGCTCCAGGCTCTGAGTGGTCAGCACAGAGCCGGATGCGGGGTTCGAACCCACGGACTGTGAGATCATGAGCTGAAGTCGGACGCTTAAGTGACTGAGCCACTGGGCGTTGGGGAAGGGATATTTTTAAGCAGAGCAGACGAGGAGTCGGGAGAAGACTTTCCAGGCAGAGACAATAAGATTCAGAAGACCTGGAGCAAAGTTGTCCATTAGCACCTTTGAGAACTTGCTGAATGAAGGGCAGAAGGGCGGAGAAAGTTGTAATTGGGGGATAAAGCTGCAGGCTGCAAGATGGGAGAGCAGAGAGCCACCATTCACTTTTTAAGTCTGTCCCAGTTCTACAGGCAAAGAAAACGTTACCTAACTCTCCCGTGAATTTACATTTCTTTAATCCTAATGATACTGAACTTCTCTTCACATTACATTGGCCATTTAAAATTCTTTTTAATTGCTTGTTGTTGTCTTTTCTCTATGTTTCTTTTCTTTTTCCTTTTTCCCCTCTATTTTTCTATTGGAGTCATCATTTCCTTATTCATTCCTAAGGTTATATATTAAGAATGTTAATGATTTTCCATTTATTTTGTGACTTTTCCCCCCAACTTGTTATCTTTGGATATGGAGTTAATTAGTGTGTGCTAGGCTATGTACCGCAAGGGTATCCACCAGCACGGGGACAGGCTACATCACACATATCATCTGTTATTTATTTGAGATGATGGAATTACACTTTCTCTCTATCCATCCAACACACTTCCTGGAGGGGTTTGGGAACCCTGCAGAGGACCGCTATTTGCCACGCAGACATGTCACGAGAAGGATCTCTTTTCCCGAGCTCTAATTCAGGTGAACTGATGGCATGATGTAACTACTTTTCAGTCTGAAAAATGCTCGTTGTCATGTTCTATGTCCCCCAGCAGAATTAACTACTGTGATCTCCTAGTACCTGAGCGGAGGACAGCGGCGTTGTGTCCCCAGGGGGCGAACCGAGGTCAAAGACTGGACAGTGTGACCACTGGATGCCCACGTGGCTCTCACGGCGAGTGTATTTCAGCAGGTGTGGACAGAGATTTCTGTGGTCCCACCCCCACCTCCAATCAGGCAGAAAATCCACTTTAATTCATGCATTTAGATAGCGGAAAGCATCTGTTAATATGCTAAGGAATTCTGACTAATTTCAGTTGGGTAACTTGAATCTTATGCAAAGACTGAGAGACGAGAAGTGTTAGGAGTTTTTAATATTATAAATATATATTTACAGACTATATACTACTTTTGGGAAACATACAATACCCTCATTGATAATTTTTTTAAGGTATGTTAGGCTTGTTGGGCACAGCGAAGAGCCTCAAAACCTAAACACTCAGAAGAATCGCTTAACTTAATGTCCAACTCTCCATTCCTCTTGAGACCTGGTCCAATAGGATGCTTTCACCCTAGGTCTGTGTTATGAGCCCATGCTTAACTGCCCCCCTATCAACATGCAAAGAAAGAAAAGGTCTTTCTTCTTAAATAACTTCATTTCTTCCTTCCTTCCTCCCTTGCTTTCTTCATTTTTATTTAATAAGCCATTTTATATCACTTAACATGTAGCAGGTATTATTGCAGGCTTTTACAAATCTTCATTCATTTTGTTAGATCTCCTCTGTGAGATAGAGACTCTTATTAGATCCATTTTACAGATGTGGGAGCTGGGGCCACAGAGAGGTTAACTACTTTGCCATGGGTCACACGGCCATTGTGGAAGAACCAGGATTCCAGTATAGGTTGTCTGGCTCTAATATCTGTGTTCTAACCACTGCTTTGGTGTTGCTATTCCCCCAGTAAATAGCCCTGCATGGCTGTTGCAATTAAAAAGAAAAGGTATGTCATTTTTTGATAACTGAGGAGAATATCATGGTCGAATTCCTAGTTTTCTTCTTGGGGACAGTGCACCATGCAGACTCTCAGAGAGCCTCCCTACGATGCCACCATGCTCAAGAACAGGAATATTTACTTGGCCGGCGGAAACCTGGATTATTTAGCCTGCAGTACACAGAGGGGAAGGGAAGCTTGACAACTCCCCGGGAACATTCCAATGCAGTGATAAAGGAGAGAAGCTAGGCTGCGCAGCGCTACTCAGAGGGCAGAATTAGAAGTCGTGGATGACCATGACAGCAGAGGTTGATGTGGCTCCTTCTAAAAGGACACCACTTGTGAACTAGACTCTGAATGAAGTGGATAAAATTCGGTGCAAAGGTGGAGGGAATGAAAGAGAGCACGCTTCCAAACCTAAGATTCCAGGAAAAGGAGATTTCGTGCACATAACAGAAATCTGCTAAATTAGAACTATGAACAAATTCTGGCTTCAATTAAGGCACATTTTGTTCAAAAAGCAATCTGGCTTGTTCAAGAGCCAGGACTCTTCATTCTATTGCGGTCAAAGCCGCCTCCTTGCCCGCCCCCCCATTTACTGAGACTTCGCCCATCTCCAGCACCACTGAGGCCACTGCTCGCCACCCTGACCGCAGTGGCATCCCACCCACGGCATCCCTGGGAGCACTAGGCATGGCCCAGCGTGGAGCTCTGTAGCCCACATTTACCTGGAAGGAGATTCCAACTCTCCACACTTTCTTCTTCCATTCACTTTTGAGGAAGGATTTAGTGGGGGGTATGCTCATGGGAAGTGATCCATTTTAAATGGTCCCCTTAAAAACCTTCTTTTTTGGGGCACCTGGGTGGCTCAGTCGGTTAAGTGTCTGACTTTGGCTCAGGTCATGATCTCATGATTCATGGGTCTGAGCCCCACGTTGGGTTCTGTGCCGACAGCTCAGAGCCTGGAGCCTGCTTTGGATTCTGTGTCGCCCTCTCTCTCTTCCCCTCCCCTGCTCACACTATCTCTGTCTCTCTCAAAAATAAATAAACGTTAAAAAAATTAAAAAAAAAACCCTTCTCTTCCACACATTATCCCTAGCTGATATGTATGAGGATGTTCTGGGCAGTCTGCATAGGGAGCAGATTCTAATGACTTCTCAGAGTGACAGCAGAGAGGCTCTGTGGGGTGACATTTAGCATTGTTAGCTGGCACCGGCTTTCCCTGAAACTCCTGCTAAAAATGAGGCTTTTGCTTTCTCAGAGCATGAATGCCTCTTTGGCGGCCCTGTTTTACTTTCTATTGGAACAGCTTGCAGATCAGAGTTCTGCAACTGAAACGTCTCAATTCCTTCTTTTTTTTTTTTTTCTTTAAACTAACGCAAACTTCACAGCTCATCACTTTCATTGGATTTACAAAGGTGAAGCTTGCTTTTGAACGTCTCCTCCAGTCTGTGCACATTGAGATCGCTTTTGAACACAGGCTGGAAAGAGAGAAAGAAAGAGAGAAAGAAAGAGAGAAAGAAAGAGAAAAAATAGAGAGAGAAAGAAAGAAAGGAGGGAAGGAAGGAGGGAGGAAGGAAGGAAGCTAGGAAGGAAGGAAGAAGGAAGGAAGGAAGGAAAGAAGGAAGGAAGGAAGGAAGGGAGGGAGGGAGGGAGGGAGGGAGGGAGGGAAGGAGGATGGATGGGTTAAAATCACAGAAAGGAAGCTTCATCCACAACCAGGCTGTAGCAAGCCCTCAGTGCAGTATCACTGATACAAAAGTCCTGCCCCTCACCGTCCCTTTGTTTCTGCTGATGTGCTGGTTGGCATTAACCCTCCTGGCCAGGGGAAGTTCAAGGCCTGGCAGCTAAATTGTAGCAGTTTTGCCAAGATTAAAATTCCTGGGGCTAGAATTAATAGTGTCTGAAGGTAGGAAGGAAATAGTCAGATGTCATCACTACAGGCCAGGCAATCAAAAACTTAACCCAACAGAATACATCTTCGCTAGAGATAAGAAAAACAAAACACTAACTCCACTGAGTTCTGCCTTCAGGCATGTGTAGACACAAACCAATAGTGCTCCTGTCAATACTGCAGCTGCTTGAATCCCGTGAGGATGAGGCTTCTCCCCAGCTCTGCAAGACAGAGTTATGGCCCCTCCTCCCCTCCAGCTTCCTCCTTATGGATGCCCCCCCCCCCCCCCCCAGCCCTTCTCTCTGACATCCCTGGAGATCCGGGCAGTTTTTAAACTCGCTTACAATGTTCATTTTAGTCTACTCTGGTTTCTCTGCAATGACAACTTCTAAACAGACAATCCAGCTTACTGTCATCAAGAGAAATGAATATTTAGTTTGTGAAGAGTAAACTATTCGCTAGAAAATTACATGTAATGACCGGGAGATGGCATGAAATTAAACACAGCTCCCGGAGGCTGCTGAATGGAGCCTTGCCACGAGCTACTACGGGAATGAATGAAAAGCCACCTCCCGTTTGTTTGGTATTTTACTGATTTCAGCCTTCTTTCACAACAAACACTAGAAGTCTTCATTCTTTTCTGACTTTGAGTTTGGCATCTTAAACATCTTAAACGAGGCATCCCAGACCTATTGGCGGTATGCTCTTTAAACCAGCTTGTGCATGTGATATTTTCACATGTTCTAAGCCTGTAATGCTGGTGGAGAGCTTCATACAGGGAAGAAAGGGTCAATGGTCATCACCCTGTGGCTGGGATTGGACAGATCTGGGGAATTCTGACAGATTTGCCTAAATTTCTAGATGTTATCTCCCCTATATACAGAGCTATGCATTATAATGGTGTCTTTATGCTTCATGTGATAGATGGAAGCAATTTTAAGACAGCCTTCTACTGGAATCATAACCAGACTTCCACAGAATCAGATTTTTTTCTTTATTCCTCTCATTTTACTAGTGTTCTGTCTCCCAAATTGTGGGAACTTCCTTCCAAGCACCTCACCTTCCAGCTACTTCCAGTCCCTCCTGAGCAATTTGCTAGGCTGTAGATGGCCTTCTTGTCACCTTCTTCCCTGATGTTCTCTTAAGTTATACTCCAAATTCTCAAAGGCTTTGCCTTGGCTGTGCTTATGTAGGAAAATAGTAAATTAAGGCACATTAGAGTGTTCCTTTAAAAAAAAAAGCTTTAATTCAATTGGCTGAGGCACAAAGAGTGGATTTCAGAGAGCAGAGGTGAGAGAAATAACTCTCAGTGAGAAGTTATGTAGGTAGACTTTAAATAAGTCTTATATATATGTGAGCTTATATATGTTTTGCTTTTGTACATGTTTTGCTTTCAACATGCAAATAACTTAGCCATCTGAAATGGCATGTAAAAGGCCCATTATATATTTAATCCCACGTCGTAATTCACCAAAATGGGAAGTGAGGTATCTACGGAATAACAGAAGGAGCATACTTGGGATTCAAAGACATATGGTTAAATCTCCATTCAACCCTGACCAACTGTGACAGCGGGCTATTGGCCTCAGGTTTCTTATCTGTAAGACAAAATTAGCAATACCTGCTTTATGTGGTTCTTAGCATTAAATTGAAATAATAGTGTGGCGAGTGCTTTGCAAATTGCTCAGTGCTCCAGAAATGTGAAAAGCTGAATAAAAGTTAATATACTAGGCATCTAATAAGTATTAATAGCAGCAATGTCTGACCACAGGCAAACACCTATTTTAAGCTCTGA